>NC_069730.1:6013228-6352394 GCF_027358585.1 Pangasianodon hypophthalmus | reverse complement strand
CCTGGATTAATAAGACATCTATTGGAACAGAGCATGAGGGTTAAGTGTGGCTGTGTGATTAACCCTGTCTCTCTTCTCTTCTTCCACAGGAGCTGGAGCAGGACAGACACGATCTGAGGCTGAAGCTGCAGGGATGCCAGGCTCAGTGGGAGAGTCAGGTGGGCGAGCTGGAGCGGGACGTCCGGGCGCTGAATGCCCACGCTGAGCGGCTGACACGGCAGCTGAGCGACGCAGAGAGAGAGAAGAGTCGGAGTGAAGAGCAACACAGCGAGATCAGTCAGCAGCTTCAGGAACAGCTCCAGGCGGTGAGCGCTACTTCTCTTTTAATAGATTGAAATGTCTCCGCTAGGGCAGTTTGGACCTGATGAGCTCTCTCTCTTTTTTTTTTTTTTTATCTTTTCATGAACCCAGGTTTCATATAGAATTACAAATGCTGGATTTAGACCAGTAGTGATCACTGTGAGGGGGATAAATATGATATGATATGATATGATATCCATGTCACAATAAACGATCTTGTCACAATCATGATTACATTTCTATGAGTAGAGAGTTCAATTGAAACAATAATCAGTGATGTCACTGCTAACAGATTGTTAGTGTATTAATGAACATGTGTATTTTTGCTTTTTCCCCCCTTTTTTTTCCCTTTTTCTTGCTGTTCCTGGTTAAAACTTTATTTGATGTAATATTGTAATGTATCTTTTTAAAAAAAATGCCAAGAGTCACCCTCACCAATTCTGAATATGAAGAGTACATCATCATCATCATCATCATCATCATCATTATCGTATCATTTTGCCATTTCACCCACATTTAGTGACCACGTGCCAGTAGGAATCAGCATCATGACTGATATAACGCCAAGTCAGGATTTCTGCTCGTAAAGACTTTAAAAGTTTTAAAAGAATGCTGATCTACAGAGTGATTCATCTCCTCTTCAAGCCTCTTGTTCTAAATATCAACCCAAGGAATATGTACATCATGCACCTTGGAATGGAATAAGCATGCTGACTCAAAACCAACTGCCCTGTTGTTCATGTAATCACAGCGCTAAAAATAGGAATGACAGAATGCCCCTGCCTGAGTCACTTTTTTGCCCTGAGGACGCCCAGAGTCACAACACTGCCAGCGTAACTCCCAGCTGTGGTTTCTGCATTAAAAATGTAGCACATAATAGATAAGGAGTGGCATTACTCACTACTGAAACTACTTTTTGCCACATCAAAGTTACGAAAGACAACAGATTTTAAAAGAACAAAGGTAAATATCCCTTATGATAAAAAGAATAATACAAAAGTTCACTCTCAGTGCTCTAAGAAGAACATCATCGTACAGATATACGGAATAAAAGTCTGTACTTGTGCTACAGGAGAAAGAAAACATTGCCTTGTGTGTTTACTGTCAGCAGCACTGCTCCTCTTCTTCCTGCTTCCTTCCTGAGTACGAGATCATTAGTGAAGTATGTGGAACACAGAAAGTGAAAACAACATAAAAATGATGGTGAATATCAAATAACTTCACGATCGTGTCTGAAATTTCACTTTGGAAAGGAGAAGAAGTGATTCCAAAAGTTAGAAAAGTTGACTTGGTGTTCATGAGAGTTAAAAAAAAAAATGCATGGGCCCATTTCTGTGTTCCTCTATTCTAATCTAATCTCCAAAAAGTCTGCTTCTGTCAAGGTCAGACCTCACGCAATACGTCAGCACATGGTGCTGCTGTTCGAAAACTCCTTGCTCCAGCTCACGAGGACTTCTTATCTGTTTTATTTGAGTAATCAGAACGGCTATGGGGATGATAAAAGAGACGAATGCCAGGGCCTGTTTTTTTTTTTTCCTCTGCCTGCAGCTTTGCTTTGTTGCAGTGTCACACATTCACACACGTTTCCTGGTGTAATTCCTAACTCAGGCTGTACAGCATTCTCTTGCCAGAAATCAAAGTTCAAGGAAACTAGTGCGTTTACAAGAATCGTTCCATCTCTCGAGTCTTAGGGAGGAGGAAATGGCTCATTCGCATTCTGTCTTCACTATGGATGAGTCGCAGATTTTGAGCAGAGTAAATGAACAGTTAAAGAGCAGCCAGAACCAGGGCTATAATATAACCAAATTGAGCAGCTGTATAGAGGGTATGCCTTTACCCGATGTAGTGAATGACGGCTCCTTCATTTCCAAGGCGCCAGAGAAGGTAAGTTTGGAATCTCCTCAATGTGTATGTACAAGACTGAGTGAGAGAGAGAGAGAGAGAGAGAGGTAAAATGTCCTGAGGTTACTGGTTACTCAATCTTAGAAATTTGGCTACTGCTTATCTAGGGCAGAAATGTGAAGGAGGATAGGCGTAGGGAGTCAGAAAGTGTAGGAGACAGCAGGTGTTACAGGGTCACTGAAAACAAGAAACGGAGATGCCAGGAATGCCGTATCTGCCCGTACCAGCAAGCACAGATACCCAGAGGCTATGTGTGTGTGTGTGTGTGTGTGTGTGTGTGCATAAGTTGGCCTTTCAGCGCATAAACATCCTGACATTCTCACATGGAGCTCTCAGTCGCACTGTTACGCCGTTGTAAAGCTGTTGTTTGATTTCCAGTGAAAAGGAAATATATGATGTTACTGTCAGCCTGTGTCAATATACACACACGATAGCAGGTCCAGCATGGAGGCTGATTTAATGATACTTATTTGCATGTCTGACAAAACAAACAGAAGAGGTGAGGGAGAGAGAAAGAGAAACTATTTTACAAATCACTAATTTATACTTTTACATTCATTCAAAATGTTGACATTTTATTTCACGTAAAAGCCGTCATTTGACAAATGTGTGGTGACAGAAACCAATTCAATAAAGTGACAGATAAAAGTTGAGCAACATAAAACGTGCTGGTTTTATTATGTAGGGAAAAAAAGGTGGTGCATTTAAAATGACAAAATACTTTTAATAACTCACATTTCCTCCCTGCATGTCAAATAACCTTCGAGCATGTTTACTGTTTTGCAAGTATATAGGAGTTGTAAGACAAATTTGCTTCAAGGTTTGTTCTGTTCGCACAAATCCCTTGCCTGAACTCAAACCGAGGACCGAGCAAATGAGATTTTGTTAGTAAATTATTCACTATTGTGCTGTTTCTGACGTAAGGAGATAAATATTGCATGAAGAAGCAGCTGAACATGGCTGGTTTATCTTAACTCACTATTTAACTTCTTTCAGTGAGCCGTAAAGAATGAGCTTCATCTGAGACTCTTCTGTTTCAATAAATATCAATATGCATATATAACACTCAAAACCCATCAAGAACCATCATTGGATAATTCTCAAATGAACGTGGTAGGAGTGGGATTAGATTAAATCTTATATATAAGCATTAGTGTTAAACTTTACACTCTTTTGGGGCAAAATTACCCTTATTCATTTTTAATAAAACTATACTGGATGTAATTTTTAAAATCCTTTATGAGCTTGGCTCAATTTATCTAATAAACATGAACCATAATTTGCATTTTTACATATTAAAGAGGTCATGATTCAGTCATTTTGTTTTGAGAACAAAAAGGGTGGAAATGTTTAGTAGGTGGAAAATGTAGTTTTAGTGCTTGTAAATGTCAAACTAAATTATTTTAGTGAGTATTTCATTTCCTCTGTCTCTGATTCATCTGTAATCTGTGCATTTATTTTAGTATTGAGATAAAGATATATTGGATTTTCCAGTTTTCTGCTAAAAAATGTCAACAGGATGTCCATTGGTAAATAGTGCACCCAAAATAAGAGGGGATTTTGCTTCTAGTTTGGATTGAAACACACCCCTAAACTAAGCTCCACCCCTATTGGGAAGAAGTCACGCTTGGGTTGTCTCCTCCTCTGTGTTTTCTTTACCTCCCTAGGGGTTTGGACCTGACTGGGGGGATTCAGCTGTTAAGTGCATTAACACACAGTGAAATGGCACCCCACAGTATGCTTATTTAACCACCATATTGTGTTCTTTACTTACAAATGAATGTCGCATTGACCCATATATCACATGTAAATGCTTCTGTAAAGTGTATTAAAGCATCAATATGTCTTATCCGCGTCCCAGTTATAGGCAACATATCTTTGCATATGGGTGTTTTACCTCAAACCTCTCAGCTCAGAGTGACCTGAACATAATCTGAGTTCTATTTCAGGAATAGATGTAGCATCACTCCACTTTTGACCCGAACAGAACAAAGACAGTAGACAGGCTCAGGATGACCGCTAGCTTTGTTTGTGGATTTCATTACCGTTGAGCTTGACTGAAAAACAACCCACCCACCCCGTAGCCCCCCAACTGTGCCTAATGTGGCATGATGATGTGCCACTGCCAAGACCAAGATGCCACACTCCATCTGCCGAGCTCGCCTTTGATCCTCTCTCGAGCGTGTGTGATGGGAGCTGACGTGAGGGGGCACAGACCGCTGAATCAGGATCAGGCCACCCTTTTGTTTTGGTGTTGACAAGCACACATAACTCCCTTTCACTGTTTGGTTGCCGAGGCACATTACTTGTGGCAGAAAACATCAATTAATATTGCTTTTCCAAAAAAATAATGGGGTCCTTAGTCAATTAGTCTGTCTTTATTGGAATTAACAAGGGAACCATTGGGACCATCACTGGATAACCGTATGTATTGACGTGAATTTTCATATCAAGACAACTTCTTAGCCTTTAATCATGGTTTATAGCTATCACTGTGGCTATTCTGAGAAAGTCACTGTTTTTTAAATGGAAAATTGTGAATTTAGATCTATGTAAACAGTTTTGTCCCAATCTATATCTATCTAATCTAATCTATCTATAGCCATTTAAGAAAAATCGTACTCCACGTGTTACAGTTACAGTTTAAACATATAAAACGCTTTTCTTTTCAACTAGGACACAGTAAGACAGTATTTATGAATTGAATGAGTGAAACACTGCTCATCACCCTGAGAGCACCATCACCACAGTGAAGCATGGTGGTGGTAGCATCATGTAGCGCATTCTCTTTGGACTGAACATAAATCATTTTATTGGTTTATGATTATGTTTTCAGAGCTACATGTAAGCTTTTGCCTTCTACTGAAAGAAATAACAAGATTGTTGCTCCAAAAAAAAAATGAAATACTGGTTTCAAATTGAGAAAAAATGTGGTGTTCTTATCACCCTGAGAGCACCATCACCACAGTGAAGCATGGTGGTGGTAGCATCGTTTAGTGCATTCTCTTTGGACTGAACATAAATCATTTTATTGGTTTAGGATTATATTTTCAGAGCTACATATAAGCTTTTGCCTTCTACTGAAAGAAATTACAAGATTGTTGCTCCAAAAAAAAAAAAAAATGAAATACTGGTCTCAAATTGGGCAAAAATGTATCCTAAAAATCACATAGCTTTAATTTCATTTTTTTACATTTAAAACCATGACTTTCTGGGATGTTCTGAAAGGGCCGTATTCAGAGTGGAGTTAAGCGCTTGCAGTGAGGATTTGCGAGTTAAATAAATGAAACATCTGAGAACACCATCACCACAGTGAAGCATGGTGGTGGTAGCATCATGTTGAGCATTCCCCTTGGATTGAACATAAATCATTTTATTGGTTCATGATTATATGTTCAGAGCTGCTGTTAAGCTTACTTAGACAAAAAATATTGTATCTACTGAAAGAAATTGTGAGATTGTTGCTACAAAGAACTGTAATGAAATACGGGTTACACATTGTGTCCTAAAATTCATCTGTGTTATGCTGCCTTCTGAATGAGAGAGGCTTATCCTTGAAAGCAAAGGCTGCTCAAAAAATCCTGTTTATTCAATTCAGTTTTATTTGTATAGCACTTTTAACAACAGACACTGTCATAAAGCAGTTTTACAGAAATGATAACGTGTATGTAGATCCCTATGAGCAAGCCAGAGACAGCAGGGGCAAGGTAAACTCCCTTGAGGAAGAAACATTGAGAGAAACCTATAGATTTGCACTTCTCAAACACAGTTTAAGCCCGAGTCTCACCCTTATGTCAATACATTATCTCATGTGACATACTTAGGTACTAGACTTGTACCTAAGAATCGCCGCTGTAATCATAAAGACATTCCTGTACTCATCTCAGGACTCACAATATGCTCATATTGAACATCCTTTCTTCACACTGTACTGTTTGCCTTTTCTCTTATACATCTGTATACTGTAATGTAATTTATAATCACACTGTTCGGTGTCTGGTTTATCTAGCCTACTGACTAGCCTATTTTTGGTATTTTTCATTATAACAATATGCATTTTGAACATTGTAGTATACCATATTGCTGATTAGCACATCTCTCCTGTGCTAATAATCTGACGTTTTATTGCTTTACACCCTCACTGATACCGTTCGGATACCAATTCACTCACCCACTACCCTGGAGATTTATACTGCACACAAAGAACTTCCATTAGATGTTAATACAGCCCTTGTTTGTGCGTAGGCTATGGAGGTGAAACTGGCCGTCACGGCTGAGCTGCAGAGCCTGAAGCAGGAGCTGGGAGAGAGGGGCCATCCAAGACCACAAGATGAGGAATTGCTCAGTGCCCTTAAAGAACAAGTGAGATATTCAGCCTTGTACACACACGGCCAGTGAACAAGAACCCTTAGCTCCATGGCCCTTATCAAAATACCTAGTGTATTTTGCCTGTTTTTCTGAACAGAACTGATGTATTCTTTAGCTTCACTCCAGCTTCTTCTCACAAATAACTATTACCTTGGCATTTTATGTACTTATTAATGACTTAATAAGTGTTCTGACTCCTATCTAGAACACTTAGAGCTCCAAAGGGAGATTGTCTTGTATATCGAAACAGAGGTTAGACTAGTTTTTGCTACACTGTAGATTTATAAGGTGTGCCGAGAATTATTTTCTGTGAATACATGGATGTGTGTGTGTGTTTTACGTTTGTCCAGGTTGCACAACTGACGCAGAGGGAACAGTTTCTGGAACGGCGGTTGGCGACAGTGTGCGAGGAGAACGGCGAGCTGAGAGAAAGTGTGTCTTCGCTACATACACGACTGGCCCTGCAGGAGCAACAGA
Organism: Pangasianodon hypophthalmus; assembly: GCF_027358585.1. NCBI lineage: Eukaryota > Metazoa > Chordata > Actinopteri > Siluriformes > Pangasiidae > Pangasianodon > Pangasianodon hypophthalmus. The sequence goes on along the minus strand of NC_069730.1, from coordinate 6,345,347 downwards.
GTAATATGCAAATACAGCAGGTATACAGCACACACACACACACTCATCATTATCCTTTATTCAGAGGTTGAATGTCTTGAATTTTCCAGTTTAATGGACAAATAGAGTTTCCTCCAATCAACATTGAATTGTAGGATTCCAGGCATCATGTTATTGCTCTTGCTTAAATTTTTTTGTCACGCATGAGGTTCTGTGGTCATTTCATATCTGGTGCTTTCACTGTTTCTACCATGAGAAGAATTTTCAAGCACGTGAAGTAGCTTTTGTCTCCGTTTCCATACATGTTGTTTACATCATTACTAATAACATATATTACACACACATTGCTTTAAAAAGAGATTTTACAGCAACATCCATTGAGTAGCTGGAATATGAGGGTTTATACGTGTTGTTAAATGTGTGTGTAGCTGGCAGAGGCCAGGCAGGAGGTGGAGCTTGCGAAAGGCAGAGTTCAAGATCTCCAGTCTCAGATAGAGGAACTTCAGGAAGAGGTTTCCCTCCAGAGGACCACTGATGGGGACACGTCCCTGCTTTCAGAGATGGAGCGTAGTCTAGATGCCATGAACTGGAGCCAAGATAAGAAGCAGGTAAGCAGTCCAACAAAACACAATCCAAAACACAACAGAAAAAACACGCCATTATCACCAGTGAAAAGCATATATCATGCACCTTAATATTATAAGGTTCTGCCTGGGGAGGGATAAATGAATGGTATATACAGAAGAACCTTATAGAAAGGTCAGTGGTATGGGATCTTCAATGGGATGTTTTATTTGGATTGCATATACAGCTGAGAAAATTAGTGCCCGGACTTGTTTTCCGTTTACTATAGCTTGTCTGGCATACATACTATCGTGTTTACTCATTCAGTAAGGGACGTATTTAGAGTTGAGCCTTATTGCCTCTAGCAAGAAGTTAAAGTGCACACGCTGTTTATACAGTACGTTCTGTTATTTTAAATGCAGACAATGAAAGTGGGTGGATCCCAGTTTGCTAAATTAAAACAAATCTGCAGAGATGACAAATGAATATGATAATGTGTTCTATGCCTAGAACATAATGTTGTGACGGAATAATTACATGGGCTGCCTAGAAAATCCGGTTAAGCAGCTGTGTTAGCAAATATCTTACATGTCGAACTAAGATCAGTAACCTGCATATCCAACGTACGTCACCAATAATTGAAAAGATAAGCAAGTGAAATGGGCTGAGATGCAAAAAAATGAAGAAGAGCAAAACTGACTGCGCTTGCCAAGCTAGAGATATTAGTCAAGTAGTCACAGAGCGATATGAAAATAAACTGTAATCTTACATTTATGTGTTAACATAAACAGTAGAATCAGTTCCATTTATGATATGTTCTACAAGGTTGTATTACACTATAAATATGATATGTCGTTTTGTTAAAATATGAAAATGCTTCATGACCTATGACAACAATGATTCTAAAAGTATGATGAAAAGAGAATGATTCTCAGTATTACAGTACATCCTATACCTCATTGTTTTTTGTATGAAGCTTTTTTTTTTTTAATTTACTTACACTTAACTGAAACAAAGATTCCTAACCTCCTGGCTAGAGCTTTTGATTATGTATTTTAGGTTACAATTGGACTCAAGTGTAGAATCTTCCTAAGCTTTTGCCACAAATTCTTTAGCAGAGATATAAAGGTTAGAGTATAACTCATAGTATAAACTGAAACCCGAAGACTGTGATAAGTAGCAAAACATTCAAAACAGTGGAACATTATGTTTGAGCTCTCATTTAAGGACAGCCATTGGACAAATATAGATTATGAGACATTAGCCAAAATAAACAACTAAAGGAAATATTAGTCTTTATATCAGTTTTAAGGGGATGAATAGAAACTGTTTATTTAGTTAACTCACCTCACTGTTGGTTTAGCACCTTATTTTCTTTGCAGGAATGAACTTCTTTGTGGGGCAGTGAGGTTTTTTTTTCCATTGGCATATTTGTTCCTTTTGAGTTCATTTTGATAAGACTTTGCTTTTACTTTTGCTTTTCATAAGAACATAAGAACATTCCTGAACACTTGTTTCATTGGGGACTTTACAGTGATATGGTTAAATACATTTTTGTGATGCCATGAATCCTCAGAAACTATGTATGGGGTTGTGGCTTTTCTAGGTCAAAGGGTGTGTCAGTAATAAGCATGTTGATAGTATGGGAAAAGGCATTATGATTATTAACAGAGCAATCTACAGTATAAAACAGTAATGTTGGCAATAAATTACTGAAATTCCTCAATAATGATGTTAGGGTGTTGTGCATCATGTACAGGATGCAAGCATGTTTACTTCACATTAATTGGGTTAAATGGCCTGTTAGTGAACCTGACTGACATTCTGCATGCTGATGGTGCTACATTGTGCCCTTACTAAGCATACTACTTTAAAGGGCAGTAGGGTAAATTGTTTATGAGTTCATACTGCAATATGGGGATTGTCATAAAATGAGTCCTTTAACCACCAACACATTCTGACTAGAGGTATAAAAGTTGCTGATTCAATTGCTGGACTTATGCAACATCTTGGCAAGCTGGCGTGAATTAAAGTCTCATAGCTAGAGACCAGTTTACAAAACAGGAGAAATATTAACTTACCTGATGGTGTAAACAATTAGTTGTTTTAACAAGTAGACATATTTGTTTCAATGAGTAGAGATATTGGAATATACTGTGCCTACCAAGTACTCTGGAATTTGCACTGTACTGAACACAGACAAATAAAATATACATTTTTTGAACATATAATAAAAAATATAATATAATAAAAATGCTACTACTATTAATAATAATAATAATAATAATAATAATAATAATAATAGTTGTATGTTGTACTGTTGTTGTTATTATTATTATTACCACACCAACAACAATAATAACAATATGTGTTATTTAGCACCTTTTTAAAACTCAAGCTCACTTTACAGAACAGTAACCATGTAACAAATAATACAAATAAACAATGGATATGAATAAGATTTAGAACAGTTGGATGAAGGTACATTGGGATGTCAGAAAGCAGAGCTGTTCTGTAGAAGGAGAGGAAGGAGAGGAGATGCTTTACTGATGAGAGATGGATAGCACTGAGAAGAGAGAGGTATGTTTTAAAGGAAGAACTATGAGACTTCACAGAGACTTCCTAAATTACAGCACAGAAATAACTGCCACTAACGTCAAAAAATCTAAATCTAGTAACCACAAGATAGTTCACCATGGTATGGCATGGCACAACTGTTTTTGTAGTTGAGAAGCATTTTATATTGAATACAGTAGGGGATGGGTGATCAGGGTAAACTAAAGAGAGGAGGTGAGATGAGGACTGAACTTTTGGTGTATGTGACATCTCCATAGTGTTATAGTGGGTAATGTGGACATAGTGCAGTCATGGTAATTAACCCCAAGTTGCTTTATAGATCATCTAATCAGCTTTATGTCACACAAAACTGTAAAACTGCTAAAATGATACACAGGTTTATATCTGTTTATGACACAAGTGGCGTGAAGCATTTTTCAGTCATGTGGCAAACACTACAGACACTCAGCTCCTTGAATTTACCTTTAGGTCATACAGGAACTCAGCTCCATCTTAGACACGCTGCTTCCTGTTTCCCATGGTTCTGAGGCTCCATGCAATCAAGAAGATGGCTTGCAATGCATGCTGGGACAGCTTAAGAGTGTGGTAGAAAGGATTGTGCATGATGAGACACTACAGGTGAGCTCTGTGGCCAGGCTGACACACACACACTAAAATAAAATTAAAAACACACATCTATTGGGTCATTTTGTCATTACATGTCAATGTACGTGAAAGAATGTGACGAAACAAAACAAAAAAAAAAAAACAAAGGAGGCAGAGACAGAATAGAAGGCCATTCACATCTGTACTATTTGTTCTCATGTATTAGTGCTTCACATAAGACCCCTCCCTATGACCTGTAACAAAGGGCTCCCCTCATATCAGCCCGGTGATACTGATGTGCCGTATCTGTGTTTCGTTGCGTCTTCAGGAGCTGAAGAGGCCCATTGTGGGAGGAGACACGGCACTGTGTGAGAATACAGCCCGGATACAGGATCTGCGAGATCAGGTGACAATGGCTCATGTGTTAGAGCTATCAGGGGGCCAAGGGTTGCTTCTGACCTCGCTTTTGTCCTCGAGTTACAAAAATGCACTGATGAGCCGGGAGGAATTTGGAGACAAAGAGTTCTTAAGAGTATTGCTCTTCAGTAGTTTATGAGCAAGGCAGAAATTCAGTGATTAAATGATTGGCTGTGCTTTTGTAAAAAAAAAAAAAAAAAAAAAAAAAAAAAAAAGAAAAAATCATATAGCATTTTTAAAAAAGAAACAGATTGAAAGTAACAAATTACACATTCTTACTGTACTTAAGTCTGTTTTTTACTTTACTTCAGTTTTCTTTCACTGTTTCACTTTTACTTTCATTACATTTCAAAAGAAAAAACTCTGCTTTCTACTACATTTTCAAACACCACAGCAAATCATCACACCATTTTTAGCATCACACAGCTTCAAGGAGTTGATCTAAATTCCTAACAAATCTAAACCTTTAACCTGTGTGACAGCAAAAATGAGAAATCTTTCTCCTAAGTACACTTTGTATTTATCAAGGCAGTTCCTAATGTGCCAGCTAGCTATTAGCATTCAGCTAGTTTGTATTGTCAGAAGTATTATCATGGTAGCTAACATTTGAGAGCTGAGGAATAAGGCTGCTGTTATTTAGCCTTATCTAATTCCTAACCTCTCAAATGTTAGCTAGCTGTTAGGATTCGACTAGTTCGTATTGTTAGAGTTATTATTATGCTAGCTAACATTTGAGAGATTAGAACATTAGCCTTATCTAATTCCTAACCTCGCAAAAAGTTAGCTAGCTATTAGGATTCAACTAGTTCGTATTGTCAGAGTTATTATCATGCTAGCTAAAATTTGAGAGATGAGAACATTAGCCTTATCTATTTCCTAATTTCTCAAACGTTAACTAGCTATTAGGATAAATCTAGCTTGTATTGTCAGAGTTATTAACATGCTAGCTAACGTGAGAGATTAGAACATTAGCCTTATCTAATTCCTAATTTCTCAAATGCTAGCTAGCTATTAGGATTTGACTAGATTGTATTGTCAGAGTTATTATCATGCTAGCTAACATTTGAGAGATTAGAACATTAGCCTTATCTAATAACCTCTCAAATGTTAGCTAGCTATTAGCATTCAAGTAATTTGTGTCATCAGAGTTATTATCATACTACATAAGATTTGAGAGATTAGGAAATTGTTATTAGTTAGCATTAGCTAATTCCTAATCCCTCAAATGTTAGCTAGCTATAATGATTCAGCTAGTTTGTATCATCAGAATTATTAGCATGGTAGCTAGCATTTGAAAGAAAAAGAATAAAGCTGTTAGATAGCTAATGTTTGCTATGTATCTTGGTTATTTTGTGAAATCGACACTACTTTACTTTAAGTAACTAAAATGTGTGTCATTTTTTTTGTGTGAATCTGTTTTGTACTTTTACTTTCATACATAAATCAAAGTAAATCAAAGAGTGTATACTTGTCTACTTTAACTTGAGTGAAGAATTTGAAGCTGGAACTTTTAACTTTTAAATTTTACCAGAGAAAATTTGGATATTTTTACCACCATTGTCTGCAGGTAGCTTTTTTTGTAACATATCACTGATATATATATATATATTTTTTTTTTGTTTTTCGGTATATAAGCACATACACCATAATTTATTTGACACTTACACTAAATTTAATTCAGGTTTACCTTCAATAAATTAGACTTGCAGTCACCTTGATGTCCAGTAAACACATGTCATTTTTCTTTTCTATGTGTTTAACAAACAGTAACAGATTTCCCCTCTGTCTCTCTCTCTCTCTCTCTCTCTCTCTCTCTTTCTCTCTCTTTCTTTCTTTCCCTGACAGAATGCACAGCTCTTAAAAGAGAATGCTGAACTCAGGCTCAAAGCTGACAGCAGGCTCGATGAAGAGATCATTCAAAGGGCTATAAAGGACAGAGATGACGCCATTTCAAAGTACGTAATTGAGCCTATAAAACTGTGTTTCGCTAAGAAAGCATTACAAACAAAGCCCAGTTTTCCTAAAACACCTATAAAGTTTTTTTTTATAGCAGTCTGAAGAGGCTCCATGACATTGTGATGCTTTTGTGGAAATAGGCTTTGAAGTCACCACGAACTTTATATCATGATTTAGACGTTTATTACAGCATAAAATATAACAGCCAATCATGCTCTAGTATGCAAATGAACCATGCACCACTGGTCCACTTAGCATATAGGTTGTTTGTCTAATGCTAATTTTGTTAAATCACCAAAACAAGTAATTTATTATCTAATATAAAGAAAAAATCGAAACAAGCTTTCAGTGACTTTAAAGTTCTTTAGACCACAGCACAGTCTAAATTCTCAATTCTGATTGGACAGAAGGTGTTGATACATTTTCTATAACAGCAGCTCTGACAGTAGTTCCGGCTGCAAGGCAAATCACAGGTTTATATTAATGTGCGTGTTTCTATAGGACCTGTATGGCAAACGCTCTTTGGAAGGAGTTTCCAGGGTTCAGCACTTTATAACTGTCAGAAGTAAAACTGTAACATTATGTTTCCTGACATGGGAAATTCTTCAGGATATATTGCAACACGTGTACTGATGTTACACAGTTTACCTATAACGTAGTGTACAAGTGTGTGTGTGTGTGTGTGTGTGTATACTAAGTGTGTGTGATGATGTTTTGACTCCCCTCTCAATACAGAAAAACAGCAGTGGAGGCCGAACTGTTGCAGAGCAGAAAGGACATGATGTATCTGAACAACCAGCTGCTGGAGGCCATCCAGCGTAAACTAGAGCTTTCTCAGGAACTGGAAGCCTGGCAGGTGGGAAAACTCTCACACCCTCTCTCTCTCCCACTCTCTCTCTCTCTCTCACACACACACACACAAAAAGATTGTGTGAGAGAAAGGTAAGGGTCAATTTCTTCACCGCAACTTGATGCTTCCTGTCAGACAATGAGCAAGACATTTAAAGTCTCTAGACTTTTAAGGACATGTCACCTAGAACTGCTATGAATGGATTTGATAAGAGCAGAGGGCAGGGTCGATTTCCTCGCCTCCAGGTGAAGCTTCCTGTTAGACGACAATTTAGACCAGAGCTGATCAGAGAGAAATGCTGTGAACGGGAGCCAGTGAGCATTTCATTTACAACTGGAGCAATATGCCAGGATGTTAATACTTAATGATCATGTGTCTCCCCCTGCTGGCCAACTCAATGTATAACATGCACATGCACAGACATACTGCATGTTAAATAAAAGATATAAAGTCACCATCAGTAAACATGATGATGCTGCAGGAGCGGCAGGTCTTTTGGAGATTAAAAAGCCATCAATATAAGATTTCAATTTTTTAGCATCAGTATTAGATTATTTGTGATGTAATGCATTGCTCAACCCTGATTTTAGTCCTCACATCTAATATCACAACCAGCTATCAGTGTGATACTGCATATGTTTTATTGTACAAACATCTTGTATTTTCTTACTGTACACTTGGTTTGTTCGTTACTCTCACAGAATTGTAAATTAATATTGTATTTTTGTGTATTGCTTTTAAAAGGATGACATCCAGGTAATCATTAACCAGCAGCTGAAGAGCCAGACAGAGCAGCAGACGCAGTCAAAGCGATCTGGAGGAGGCCGTCTCTCTTTTTTCCGCAAACCACTAAAAGCATCCACCTCAGTGTCCTGCATACCGGAGACCACAACGGTGTCCAGCCATTCACCCTGGAGAAACTGGCTCAAAGTGGCCAAATAAACCACACTCACAGACACACACACAGACAAACTGCACACTGCTGTATGGAGTGCATCAGCGTCAGAACATCAAATATGTGACTCTGCAGGCTGTACATTTTTTAGCTCTCAGGTAAGAGTCAAGCCAGCATTGACAAGGTCACTGTATGCATCCGATCGAAAAAACACTACTACATAATGTAATCTTCCTGGGCAAAAGTGGATCAATTTAACCTAATTTTGCCCTGAGATCAAGTGCATGGTTATTTAAAACCACACCTGACACTGATGTCTGTGTGGTATTGGGGGAACAAAAGAGCACTTGCGAATCAAATCTACTGTATTTACTGGTTGTGCTTATATTATTTATTTAAAAAAAAGGGAACAAATCTATCATTTAGTGGCTGCTCTTAGAGATTACAACACTTCTAGAGGAACATTCAGGAAAACCATTTCTATTGCAATGAACTGCATCATTTAAAATATGCACGAGTAAATGGAAATGTGTTAATAAGGCATCAAAGTCTGCAAAACTTATGAGAACTTACCTGAATATTCTGCTTTTGTAAATATTTTGTATTAAATATGGAAGAATAACTCAAATTGAGTTGACAGTATTATAAAAAAAAAAAACACACAGACTGGTGGAGATGAATGTCTAGAGCCTGTTGTATGAAGTAAATGGCTTGATATTTCAGTATTTAGCCTATGTGCCACCTCACCTCCTGATATCCAACTGATACCCCGCTGCTTATATCTTTTACATCAATGTCCTACGTGTCTTGAAGGAAGGATCTGTGTAGTTTGTTCGTGGTCTGGCACATGTGTACTTTAAATGATTTGTTAAAAGTGTTTGAGAGATGTGAATGTAATAATCCATCAGGTTCTTCAATGCTAGGACAGATTCCTGGTCTAGTCCTTCAGGAAGTTCATACTTCATTGTTTTTTTGTTTTTTTACTGTATCTATTTGGCTCAAGTGTGTTAAGTAGCTGAACAAAACACAAAGGATCAAAAGCCTAGATGGCTGCCCTATACAGTTACATTTAAACCCAGTTTAGTATTGTTTATCATATTATTATTATTATTATTATTGATCAGTAATAAGTTATCTGTATTGATAAATATGGTTGCGAATGCATGTTTATAATGTATATAATAACTCGTGGACTCTTGCCTTACGCTGTAAAATAAAGATTTTTTTTTTCAACATTTGAGAAATGAATTTATTCACTTTTGTCAGTGGATTTCTCCAAATGAAAGGAATCAATGAGTGAAATTTTTTCCTTTACTGCAAAGACGGTTTTGGTGTCCAAAAGTTTTGCACAGGAACTAATGTAGCTAACAAAATCTTTTCAGTAAATACATATAGACAAGTCAAAATATATTTGCTTCAAACAATGCTGTTAAACTACAGAATCTCATTTTTAAACCAAGATTTTGTTAACTATCAGACCCACTTTAAATTCACATAATTAATTCTGTTACGATCTCCAGAATATACAGCTTTCTGGTACAATTCTATCTCCAAACTTTGAACAAAAGCACCCAGAGCATCCAGTGTTCAGCTCCACAACCCTAGCTCACTATATCTACACTTATATTATTGAAATATAACCATTAAAGTGCTTCAAAACTCTTATTATTTGTGGCATTAATGTGTGAATTCAATTCAAGCACGTCTCATGCTTGAAACGTTTCCATGAGTCATCCATTATTGTTTATGAAAAACGTACATATTCCACAAGATCATGTTCAACAGGAAGTTGCATCATCCAGATTTCCTGAAGATCATTTTTTGATTTCATTTTTGATGAGGTCACACTGAAAGTACAACCCTGTCACCCAACTTTTAGATTGAAAATTAATTTTAAAATTAATAAGTAATTCATTAGAATGTCCTTAATGTCTTCATAGCTTTAGCATGGTAGTTAAGGAAGTTTTGTATTTGCTAATTCTATGCTAAAAAAAAAAAAAAAAACATTGTAGTAGCCATTGTAAAAATGAAAAAGGAGTTAGATGGATTAAAACATTTATTGAATGGTTGAATGCATGTTTATGTAGATTCAGTGTTGAAAAATAATAATAACGTTTAATTTTTAAGAGTTACAAATGCTAAACGGCACCACAATCATGGACATACACTTCAAGTCAAATAAGTCACTAAATCATACAAAATAGAGTAATTTAAATAGGATGGATTCACTGCATCCATGAATCAACATGAATCAACATTTTCCCTGAGAAACTTTTGGTTCTCTCGCAAAAATTTTTCGTTCCCCTGAGAAACTTTGCGTTCTCTCGCAAAAAAATTTGCATTCCCCTGAGAATCTTTTCGTTTGCTCGCAAAACTTTTGCGTTTGCCTAAGAAACTTTGCGTTCTCTCACAAAAATTTTGCATTCCCCTGACAAATTTTGCGTTCCCTCAAGAAAGAAACTTCCCTCAAAAAAAGTTTTCATTATCTCTCAAAACTTTTGCATTCCCCTTAGAAACTTTGCGTTCTCTCGCAACTTTTTTGCATTCTCTCACAAAGATATTTGTGTTCGCGAAAAAATGCAAATATCTTTGCGAAAGAATGCAAAGTTTCTTGGGGGAACTTAACTTCTCAAGCCATGTTGCACTTCTGACCTCTAGTGGTGAAATCGCAGTATAGCAGCGTTCTATCACACCACAAGGGGCGATGTAGAGAACAGTTGTCCTAAATAGGACAATGAGTCAAGTCTCTTCTCAGAGAGTGATTTGAAAGGAATTTAAGGAGGAAGACTCTTAAAGGGAATCATTTGAGATAGTCCATTTAGATGTGAAACTGCCGTGAAACTGCCGGAATCATTTTGGCAGAACCTTCTGACCCAAGTGTGACCTTAATAACCAAATGATGTGTTCAGTGTGTACTTACAGAGAGGGAGTCAGTGTTTCATCCTCAAAGTAAAATAAACAGAAAGAGACAGACTGATTCAGAGGCATTAAAATTAATAATATGTGACATATTTCTAGTGAACTTTTCCGGAGGTACAGATACAGGTAACACTGCTAAGTTTCAATTTTTATTTTATTACACACTCATTTAAATGGCAAATTATAAAGCAATGTTGATTGCAACCATTCCGGATGGACAATCATATAGCATTTTGATGAACATAATTTCCCTGGTCCAAGAAGAATACACTACATGAATATTCACAAAAAAAAAGTCTATCAAAAATGTGTTGTACATCTTCTATTGCACAGGGAGTTTCTTTAAATGGTGGACTTTCTAGGAAAAACATTACACATGATCTCAAAGGAAACCGCATGTTACAGTAGCAATAAGAATATCTCAGCTTAACAAAATCATGAAATACATTTTACAAGGAATTTGTATTAATATTACCAAATGCACCAAACTAGATGTTTTGACAAAGTCTTGTGTTTGGTGCAGATCTATAGTCAGGATAGATTTTGCACAACAGAAAGGTCTATTTCAATATCCAGCTTAACCAAAGTGATAGAATAGAGCTACTCACATTTACACACTAATATGTAAATAAAAATTTAAGGTGACTTCATCACATTTAGTAACTGATCATTTCTCATGTCATGCCCAGTCAAGCCATGGCATTATGCTAAAATATCATTACTTTATCATATCACTACTTTACTTACATTTAATTCAAGGGATTTAATAAAAATATTGCATTAACTGATTAGGAATTACAGCCATTTTTACAGAGTCCCTCCATGATCACAGGCTCTAAAGTAATTGGACAAACTAACAATCATAAATATTATGATTATTTTTAATACTTGGATGCAAATCCTTTGCAGTCATATGCTGAGTTTCTTGCCTTGAGATGCTTTGCCAGGCCTTTACTGCAGCCGCCTTCAGTTGCTCCTTGTTTGTGGGACTTTCTGCCTTCAGTTTTGTCTTCAGTAAGTGAAAAGTATGCTCAGTTGGGTTGGGGTCATTGGACATTTAAGAACATTTAATTTAAACATTAATTTTTAATGTCTAGATGTTGTGAAGGGGTTTTTCTTCAACAAGGAAAGAATTCTGCGATCATCCACTTTAGTTGTTTTCCGTGGTCTTCCAGGCCTTTTGGTGTTGCTGAGCTTGCCAGTGCATTCCTTCCTTTTAATAATGTACCAAATTGTCGAGTTGGCCCTCCTAAAGTTTCTGCTATCTCTCTGATAGGTCTGTTTTGTTTTTCAGCCTAATGATTTTCTCCTTCACTTGCATCAACACCTCTTTGGACCTCATATCGAGAGTTCCCATGAGCAGTTACCAAATGCAAATTCAACACTTGGAATCAACTATAGACCATTTATCGCCTTAATTTGTCATGAAATAATGAGGAAACAGGCCACACATGCCCATGAAACTGCTTAGCAGTCAATTGTCCAATTAATTTTGAACCTGTGAAAATGGAAGGACTCTGTAAAAAGATTTAATTCCTAAATGGTTAACGCTATGTTTCTGTTAAACCCCTTGAATTAAAGCTGAAGGTCTACACTTCAATCACATCTTGATCTCTTCATTTCATAACCATTGTGGCGATGTACAGAGGCAAAATTACGATAATTGTGTCACTGTCCAAATACTTATGGACCTAACTGTACATTGAAAGCACAATATATTATAAAAGGCAGGACACTGAAGCAGTATGTACCCTACACAAAAGACAATAAAAGCAAGAAATAATATACACACATACTTAAAAAAAATAGTTATGTACTATAGATCTATAGAAACAGAGGCCAAAGAAAAACAAAGGTTGTTCTTGTCAGGCGGTAGAGACGGCAGCAGTTGCAGTGAAAGGCTTTATTCAAAATAAAGAATGGCAAACACAAACAAATCTGAATCACAGTATCAATGGCAAAATCCAGGAACATGCAAAGGGTCAGGCGATGTACAGACAGGTAACGAAACGAGACTAAGATTAGATAGCGAGAAAACAAATGAGGGTCAAAAGCAGGATTATCAACATGAAACAAAGGCTTGGTATGTCAGCTGCTCGAAACAGAGCTGAATGAATATTTCGCAAAGTGTCTGTGTTGGGAGCGTGCTTATGTAGTGTGGTGGTGATTGAGTCCAGGTGTGTGCAATCAGTAATCAGGTGAACTTGAGCATGTGAGCTGGGAGTTGAATCAATGGTAGGCATTTTTGTAGTCTGAGGTGCACTCTGGGAAATGGAGTCAGATGCCGAATTTGGCATTGAGATGACAGGTTTTAAGATGGGATTTAAACTGTTAATAGTGTGACAAGGTCAGTGCAAAAGTGAGCCACAACCCTGTAAAAAACACAACTCAAATGACCCAATTTGGAAATATACTGATCAATAATAATAATAATAATAATATAATAATAATATACTGTACGTGGAGTTTGCATGTTTTTCCCGTGCTTCAGGGGTTTCCTCAGGGTACTCCGGTTTCCTCTCCCAGTCCAAAGATAAGCATTGAAGGCTAATTTGCATTTCCAAATTGTCCATAGCGTGTGAATGAGTGCCCTGCGATGGGCTGGCACCCTGTCCACGGTGTCCCCTGCCTTGTGCCCCAAGTCCCCTGGGATAGGCTCCAGGCTCCCTGTGACCCTGTGTAGGGTAAGCGGTACAGACACTGGATGGATGGATGGATGGATGGAATATTGAATGTATATATGAAATATAAATCCATGTTTATGTGCATCCTCACATCATAGTTTTTTAAAGCATTTTTCTCAGGCATATGATAGATAGCTAGATAGATAGCTAGATAGACAGATAGTTAGACAGACAGACAGACAGACAGACAGATAGATAGATAGATAGATAGATAGATAGACAGGTACTTTATTGATTCCCGAGGGAAATGTTAAATTAACGTTGACAACTGACCAATTCCAAGCCAGACGTAATTATTGTGATTATTATTAATTATTATGACGTAATTATTATGATTTAGGTCAAGCTTCTAAAAAAAATGGACACCAAAAACATCCAGTTTAGCTACCTCAAGCCAGAACAGATCATTTTGAAGGTGCAAAATGGTTTCAGGTAGAAGCAGACAGCAAGGCTACTTCAAAAGACAGATTACTCTATATTTGCTTAGTTTCTGCTGAGTATGAAATATTACTCATAGCTGAACAATTCACATTACATCAGCTTCACGGTAACAGACATTTCAAATCAACAAGGATGACTCATTTCAAGTGATTTGTTGTTGTTCAACAAAGGACAACATCTCATAGAAGATATGGTGAAGCTTCCTCTAAGGAGATTTATTTGTGTTTATTTAACATTTACGAAAGGAGTCTCCAGTGTCAACACTTTGCAAAGGTCAGTAAGTTTTTCACCATGAGTCTTCAAGACCTAGGAGTTTAAGTTTTTCGGTTTATTTGTAACATGACAAGTTATATTTTCCCAGGAGAAAAGAGAGACTGGTGAGAGAAAGACTGTTTAAAGCTGTTATAACGTAAGGGATAACAGGAACTAACATTTTGAGAATATTAAAATGCAAATGCAGTGGAGCTCAGCTACTTACGCTTGCCCATTTTTCCTGCTTCCAACACATCAACTTTGAGAACTGACTGTTCACTTGCTACCTAATATATCCCACCACTTGACAGGTGCCATTGTAATGAGATAATCATTGTTATTCACTTCACCTGTCAGTGGATTTAATGTTATGGCTGATAAAAAATCTGATAAAAAAAAAAAATTACAACCTCCTGTTCATTAATGAATGAAAAATTATCATTGGTTTTAGACTATCTATGTCTGCTAGATACTTCCTTTAATACTCCGAGACGGTGATTACTACATGTTACTATATCCACTATGTAGGAAGTAAATGTTCTTTTCATGAGACACACTGTTTCCATGTTCTGATTTCTATCACGCTTTTGAAACCTCCAGCTGGTAGCTGTTTAAGGTGTTAAAGGTGTTAAAGGTGTACGCGAATGAGTGTCATTTTGTTGACATTGATAAATCAGTCATGTGTTGCATTATTACACTCCGTACATGCATTTAGATTTTCACGTTCATTAAAGAGCCGAAACGTGTCTGATCTGGAACTGAGTCATTGGACAGAAACACTGTTTTCATGTTCCATCCTTCTCTTGATGACTCTAGATACCTGACTCCCTGCTTTCTCCCTCCCCCTTCCAGTATCGGTCACGTGACGGCAGTTTCAAAGAAAGCTGCCTGTGAGTTGTGTTCCCCGGGAACTCCGAAACTGTGTGCCTCTAAATCGAACAAGAAAGCCTGTGTGAGCTTCGTGAGAGTGAACCAGTTTAGAGACAGTCGAGTCTGTATCAGGCTGGCACTAGAAAAATGGGCCAAAATTTGTGAACTTTTTAAATGAAAAATGTAGAAAAAACAAAAACAAAAACCTTTGCTGTTCCCATAAAGAAAAACAATGAATAACAGAGAAGAAAAAAAGATTTTACTATTTTATATATGGTTTAATCATTATTCTTTGTTTCTTTCTTTCTTTAGAATTGTAAAGCTGTGTTTTTAAGTATATGAATGATTTTTGAAATTACCAGTCAAGTATATACTTACTGTAATACAGTACTTCTTTTTTAATCTTTCTTTTTTCTGTACTTTCTTTGAATGAATAAATGAAATAATCACACCGTTGTTGGTCAGATTCTACATTATTTATCATTGTGTTTTCACACAAAAACCAACTAAAGAAGTGGAAAATGATACCAGTTTTGAAGTTAGTGTAAATTTCTATATACTCCTTTCTTTTTTCTTTCTTTTTCTTTCTTAGTATTGATCATTTATCTTTAGTCAATTACAGATAAAATGTTTATTCAATAATAATTAATATAATAAAAAACTTTTTCTTTTTCTTCTTTCTTTCTTTCTTTCTTTCTTTCTTTTTTCACAAGTTTCTTTGATTGCTTGTGTGTTTGTTTTTCTAGTGTGATAGTGCTTACTGGATTTATTTTTAGTCAGCTATTTATTTTTAGTTGAAAATTGAGTTGATTCAAGAATAATGAACTTTTCTTAAATTCTTAATTTTTCTTAATAATGACCGAATTTCTTAATTTCTTTTTTATTTGTTTGCTTTGTTTTTTGATGTTTGTTTGATTGTTTGTGTTCGTTTACTAGTATATTAGTACCGACATTTTATCTTTAGCCAACTCTATTTAGTTAAGAAATATTTATTAAAGAATAATTACAACGAAATAAAAAATGACTTCAGTGAGTATCACAACGAATTCCACTGTCTGTGTCTTTCCTTCTTTATTTCGTTCTTTCATTCTTTCTCTCTTTGTATATTCTTTACTAGTATGTTAGTATTTATAGTATGTTATTACCATGGATCTTTAGTTAAGCGTATTTAGCTGAAAATGGTGTCTATTGCAAATAGCAAATGAAGTATTATATTTCTAATATCTAACCAAGAGAAGCTATTTAGTATCTGTTGAAAACTAATAAAAAAAAAACTACAGAGCCCCTGATGTCCTCTACCCATAGAATTAAAGGAAAAATGTTCTCAAATGCGTGCTGATCCTCCACAGCCAAATCTCGAGTGTTAACATATACAGTGTTAAATTAATGGTTCCTTCAGGACTTTCATAAACACTATAATATTAATTCAACACTGGAGATTTTGCGATGTGGATTTGTAATAAATATAAGGGAGTAAGAACATTCCTTCAGTAACGTGCCCGGAGTTTCATCATATTCTCTTAATGGATTGGGCAAATATTCAGAGTGACTCCCATTGTAAAAGAAATGTTCTCATTTTCAAAACAAACTGTAGCAATGGATCAAACCTGCTGGTTGAAGTTTAACCCTCTACTGCATGTTGTTGCCGATGGCAACAAACCATTTATCTGGATTTTTTTTTGAACATTTAAAGAAAAGCCATTCACTGATTGGCCTTTTTACTGTAGGTGGGCTTCAGCTGTACCAATTATGTGTTTGTGTGAAGATAAATGACATTTAAATCTCTCACAGTCTGTTTTTTGTGTGTGTGTGAGCATAAATTTGCATTGAACAAAGTGCAAATTTCTGTTATTCCTCAATAATTTGCATGTTTTTGCTGCACAAAAAGTACTTACTCATTTTTATTTTCTGTATTATTCCACTTTTTATTTTTTCTAGGAATTACAATGTATAAATTCCTATCTATAATGAAAACATAACGCTATAATATAACACTATATAACACTCATATTTTAATGAGATGGAGGGATTGGTTCTGAAAGCAAGTAAGAAAAGACTAGATTGGAAGTTGACAATTCTATTTAAGAATGGATAATGCAATGTGGTAAGATTTTATTTTTCATGAAAGTGTCATAATGTGTCAGCTTTCTTGAAGAAATGCAACATTTTTCCAACTAACAAACTACTTTTTGGCTATTTTATGTGTAGTCTTAAATGAACACTAGTTTACATCTGTAGTGTTTAGATTGTAATGAGTGTAAGGAAATATCTACTCTGAGATAAACAGTGTTATACAAGTTTTTTTGTCCTGTAAATACTACATTTGAGCTCCTATCCCCCAGCTACACTACTGCATTATTCATGAAGTTGTAATCACAATCAGTTTCTGTTTAAAGGTAATACGTGCCAACACTGGATACTATTATGTGTCAGCTCAGATAAAGGAAGTTTACATTTGCACATACTGTAGCTGACTATGATTAATGTCCCATCCTGAAAGCACTGACTGATGAGTAATTGGATCACTAAGCTACATTACGCAGCCCTGATGTTTACTCCATGTATGATGCTCTTTGTTTGGGTGACACTGATCCTGTATGATCTCTAACAGCAGGAGGTGCTGCCTGGTAAAGTGACACCATCGATTTTACACACAGTGCATCTGTTAGAAGGTGCGACAACTGAATGCTGTAGTCATGTGACCAACCTGACTCAATGATTCCTCTCGTGTCATCAGTAATTATACTGACCATATGCTGCACTGCAGGGATAGGTTTTATTTACGCCTTAAAGGTACAGGTAACATCCAGTGATAGTGGTCTATAAGGGTTAGTGAAGGATTGTTTAATTTTATTTAGCCAACTAAACAAAAATGATTTCGTCTGAAGATGGTTTCGTCAAATCATTACAAACTTTCTTTCTTTCTTTTATTGTTTATATGTTTGTTTACTAGTATATTAGCATTGCATTGGATTTATCTTTAGGCGACTCTGTGGTGTTTATTCAAGAAAAATTAATATGAAATAAAAAAAAATGGCATAAACATATCACTACAAATTCCCACGTTTTTCTGTTTCTTTGTTTGTTTGTTTGTTTCTTTCTTTCTTTCTTCTGTCTTTCTTTTATTTATTTATTTATTTTTTATTGTTTAAGTGTTTGTTTACTAGTGCGTTAGTCCTGATTTCTCTTTAAGCAACTCTAATTAGTTAAAGAATGTTTAATCAAGAATAACTGATTCAAAATAATTATCATTACAAATTCTCATGACTGTCATGCTTGTTTATTTATGCCAATGTTGATTTATTGGTTTATTAATTTATTGATTTGTCCATTTGTTTGTTTGTTTATTTATTTGTTTATTGTCTCGATTTCGTGGGCGTGACACCTGGTAAAAGCTCTGGTGTGTGATCTGTAAAGGTGAATGTGAGAGTAATTGTGTTGCCAGTTACAGATAAAGTGACTTTCCATGGTTTTAATTACAAGGCAGGTGTTCATTCTGGCTTGTTGTGTCATTCTAGAGATGCTGGAGTTTGAACCTGTGGTGAATAATACATGAAGAGAACAGGAGACTAACAAAATTATATTTATTGTATCATTACACTCATGATATTACATGAACACTTTATATATATACAATACAAACCTTCAATCTGTATCATCAGAGCATGAAAATAAAGTGCCATGCATACGGCAGGAGAGTGGTTTTCAGTATAGGAACAGCTTGATACAAATGTTCCTCTCTGCTTCACTGCACACAATGAGCTGTTCACTTTGTACCTCCTGGCTTTCTTCCCACTCTTCTGCACCACAAGGTCCCTTTTATAAGGCTAGCTACAATGTACAGACATATGCATAACTGTTTTTACATTAGATGTCAGCTTTTCTTCTGAACGCTAAAGCAATCATAAAAATTATAAAGTGTATTAAAATACTGAATACTTTTTGAATTCCTTGAAATAAAAATACATAAAATAGTAGAAAGTATGAAAACAATTATTTAAGTTTTCCCTAGTCCATTGTGAAATGCTTTTCTCCTCCAGTGCCATCATATTTTAACATTTTTTTTTACAGTTACACAATGAGCCCTTTTTTTCAGAGCTCAGCAAATCAAATATCAGTGTTCTCTTTCATAATAGGGTCTGAGAAGGCACATTTGTACCCTTGTCTTGAACATGTAACAGTACATGAAACAGTTTGTTTCCTTTTCCCGACTCACACATAGTCTCTTCGGTCATACCCACCAGTAGCTGCAGAGCGGGAAGCTGAATAAGTCATCCTGGATGGAGGGCAAGAGCAACACAGCAACGATCCACCCATTATCAGGAGAGCCGTGGCAGCCCAGCCGATGTAAAGTGAAGCTCCTAGCTCCCACCTCTGCGGGTTGGTCAGTAAGGGATTGTAGAAATCCCTGATGATGGTATTAGCTGACCAGGAGACAGGAATCAACTGCATGAGCCCAGCCACAAGGAAGAGAACTCCAGCCACGATCATGACTTTGGCCTTGGATGATTCGTCATCAATGCAGTTGGTGCACTTGGCCCCAGCAATGGACACCAGCATGGCTAGAATGACCAGTAGGATGGAGATGACAGTGAGAGCACGGGCTGCTTGGAGATCTTGGGAAAGTGCCAGCGTGGAGTCATAGACTTTGCACTGCATCTGACCAGTGCTCTGCACCACACAGCTCATCCAGAGACCATCCCAATAAATCTGCGCTGTCACGATGTTGCTGCCGATGAAGGCCGTGACCCTCCACATGGGCAGAGCGCAGGAGACAATGGCCAGGAGCCATCCCAGCACACACAGCACAATCCCAATGAGCTCCAGGCCGGCAGACATGGTCGTGGACGCTCACTATTTCCTCAGGCTTCTGCTTTGTGTTTGGCCAGAGCTGGATGACTACCTGCCAAGAAGCAGATGATAAGAAGTGGTCACACTAAAAGCAGTGCCTTGGAGTCGGTGATGTGGTTCATTTGCTATACAAGTATCCTTTATACTCCAGATCAGGTAGAGGGGAGGAGTCCTCCTGGGCAGTGACTTCACTGCAGGCTTTCACACACCAACCTGCTTTTCTCTGAATAATAAGACAACAGTAAGATCGTCAGCCTCTTAGTGTAAATCCAGTAGTTGTACCTTTAAATAGGTGTA
The DNA here is from genome assembly GCF_027358585.1 of Pangasianodon hypophthalmus. NCBI lineage: Eukaryota > Metazoa > Chordata > Actinopteri > Siluriformes > Pangasiidae > Pangasianodon > Pangasianodon hypophthalmus. Next base: position 6,325,210 of record NC_069730.1, on the reverse strand, counting down.
AATAAGTATGCCATTTAAATTTGCTTTTCTGATATTATCTGGATAGTGTGTGTGTGTGTGTGTGTGTGTGTGTGTGTCTAAACTTGGGCCATATACTGTACATTAGTAATCACTATATATTTGCTTTAAGTAAACAAGTATACATTTTTAAATTCCCTTTCTGCAGCATGATGGTTATTTACTTACTTACATCAGAACAGTCTTTGTATTTGTAATCAAGTACTGATTGCAGATTCTCATTACATTATCATATATTTACAGTGGATGCAAAAAAGAATGCAATCCATACCAACCAGACATTTGGTGTGTTAGGTCTTACTGATAATCAGTACATACAGCACATTAAATCTGTTATCATCCTCTTAGATATTACATTCACCTTCAGTTCTTCCAACATCTTCCAGACATTATAAGGTCATATACTGCCTTTTTTTATATCAGAGCTGGAAATTGATAAGGTCATGGCAAAACATTTTTTTCTAACCATTTTTCTGTAGATTTTGCCTTATGTTTTGGATTGTTGTCTTTTTACAAGCCAAATTCTTTGACAAATCTTTGCCATTTTTTGTTTTGAGATTAATTCCTCTCTCAGAACAGCCTCGATTCTTCATGGCATGGTGGAAAGGTGGTGAAAACTTTCTTTTGAGTTTCTGGTCCATGTTGACATAAATGTATTACATAATTGCTACAGCTTTATCAGCTGCACATCCAAAATGTGCTCTATTGAATTTAGATCTTGTGACTGAGCAGGCCACACTCAACTCATTGTTATGTTCATGGAACCAGAACCACCAGCTGTTTTGTCAACTTTTGTGGATTCCTGCTGTTAATCCCAAATTCTGACCCTACCATCTGCATTTCACCACAAAAAATGAAATTCATCAGACCAAATGAGGCTTTTCCAAGCTTCAGCTATCCAGTTTTGGTGATTCTGTACCCACTGCAGCCTCAGATTATTGTTCTTGGCTGATAGAACTGGAACCCAGTTGAGTGGTCTTCTGCTGTTGTTGCTCATTCGCCTCAAGGTTCTAAATGTTGTGCAATCTGAGATGCTTTTCTGCTCACCACGGTTGTAAAGAGTGGACCTTTGAGGTGCCATAGCCTTCTTTGAGTTCAAGCCAGTCTGGTCATTTTCCTCTGACCTCTCTCATTAACAAGGTTTTTTCACCTTCAGAACTGCTGCTCACAGATAGTTTTTTTTTTTAATTCTGTGTAAACTCTAGAGACTGTTGTTCTTGAAAAAATCCAGGTGCTCCACCAACCAAAATCTGGTTAGTAGTTGTTAAAGGTGTGTATGAGTGTCTTAGTTACTGTTGCTTAGTTACAGAAAATCACTCGGCCAAATCCTTGACAGAAAAAAAACTCACCGTTACAACCAGTGCATGGTAGAACTCCAACCCTCCCCATGTTCTCCACACCGGCCAAAAAGCAGTGTTTCAACACTTTCAGATAAGGAATGCAGAAATGTTTCATTTTTTTTATTTTTTTTTTTTATTACCAACACATTCATTTGTTTGGTATATTGGTATGCACTGTCTTGACCAGCTAAGAGTCACAAACCTAGTTAGTCTCTTATATCTCTGAATATACAGTTGGAGTCATAATTTTACATACACCTTGCAAAATCTGCAAAATGTTAATAATTAAAAAAAAAAAAAAAAAAAAAAATGTGATCATAAAAATTGCATTTTGGTTTTATTTAGTACTGCCCTGAATAAGCTATTTCACAAAACAGAATACAAGACACAATAATAATTCAAACGTTTACATACGCTTGATTCTTAATACTGTGTGTTGTTACCTGGATGATCAACAATTGTTTTTATGTTTCGTTTTGATAGTTGTTCATGAATCCCTTGTTTGTCCTGAGCACATAAACTGCCTACCGTTCTTCAGAAAAATCCTCCACGTTCTGCACATTCTTTCCAGCATCTTCTGTATATTTGACCCCTTTCCAACATTGGCTATATGATTTTGAGATCCATCTTTAACAATAAGGACAACTGAGGAACTCGTACACAACTATTACAAAAGGTGCAAACATTCACTGATGCTCAAGAAGGCAACACGATACATTAAGAGCCGGGGGGGTGTAAACTTTTGAACAGCATGATTGGTATAAATTTTGTTTAAAGATCTTTATTTTTTTATTTATTACTGACCTTCAGAAGTTAAATAAGATATTTACATGCTTCCCAGAAGACAAAATAATAATAATGTATTCTGCAAGGTGTATGTAAACTCATGACCCCAACTGTATACATGCCTTCCATAATTTTTGGCACCCTTGATGAAAATGAGGGGAAAAATAGAAGCAAATGTGACAGTTAAAGTCTCTAGGGGAAAAAAAAAAACTGTGGCAGATTCTCCAAGATGCTTAATAAAACTTACCAGCCAGTTAAATGTACCTGAGACTGCTGATGCATTTTTAAAGGCAAAGGGTTGTCAGGCCAAATATTGACTATAGTTTAGTATATTGCTGTTTACTGCTCTTTACAGAAAAGGTTTTTTTTAATGTAGAAAATGTTTCATTTCATTATTTTCAAGGCATCTTTGCTTTACAGCATTTCTTTAAGCTAAAACTAAGCCTAAGACTTTTGCACAGTATTGCAGCCTTAGTTAATAATTTAATTAAATTAAATAAAACAGTTGTCTTCCTTGAAAGATTTATCATTTTTATATTGCCATCAGTCTCCAGAAACTAAGTTTCCTTGGAAGCTGCAGATATTTACATAATCACTTTGTCATCCATCACCACGAGGTTAACTAAAGAGCTTTCAACACAAAAGAGAGTCAGATAAACACAAAGTCAGATAATGGATATAAAAAAATATGCATAAGCAGATAAAAAATAGATCATTAGGCACAACAAGAATTTTACAACTATTAAAAAAATAGGACATTTGCCAGAGATTTAATGCATGACAGTGCAAAGATAACAGTTTTAGAATAGAAGAGATTTGTTCATTCTTAGGATTGTCATGTTTCAAAATCAGACGTTACACACCGTCATATTGTTGCAAGAAATTGTGGCCCTTCCTTCACCTGAACGTCACCAAGTGTCAATGGTACGCTGGACTGGAATTATGTTTTGTGGTGAGATGAAACCAAAATCAAGTTTTTTGCCCATGAACACCATCACCACCACCATCATCATTGCCCATGAAGAACCTCCATACTCACTGTACAGTATGGTGCTGTTGATGTTAAGGGGTTGTTTAGTTGCGGGTGGTTCAGGGGCTCTTGCGAAGATTGATGAAGTATCAGGGTTTTGTAGGACTTTCAACAAGTTAATGATCCCAAATAAACATCCAAATGAACACAGAAATAGTTGTGAGAAAGAAAATCAATATGTTGCAATGGCCATTTCAGTCTCCAGAATGACTGAATTACAAGGAATACAAAGGATCTTATAAGGTCTGGATGGACGAGTGGTCCAGGATGCCTCTAAAAGTGTCTCGAACCTTGTTAGACATTACAGGAAAAGGCTCAGAGCAATCATTACCTCAAGGGAAGGTTTCACTGAATGTTAACTGTAAGGCTGTAAACAATGTTTTACAGAAAAAAAATTCCATTACTCAGGAAGGTTTTTGTGTTAGAAAATAATACTAGTCTCCAATGACTCACTGTATAAGTGTTATTCTTTTTATATTTTATCTTTTTGCTTTCGTGAAAGGTGCATATCATTTGGGAAGGTATCATACTGTATCTGTGCCACAGGGTGTGAGTTGGATTTCATTCTCAACATTATGATGTCATTCTTGGCTCAGGCACAGACGAAAAACAGTTACTGTTACTGGGAACTTGATAAAAAGGTTTCACAGGATTGGAGATAATGCAAAGGTTTATGAAAGCCTTTTTTTAATTTATGAGAAACTCAAGTGGTATATGTGGAAACTGTAAAACAGACAGATAAACGTACAGTGTTTAACCAGCAATTTCTTCACAGTAATAGAGTAATAGCAGAAAGAAATTGCAATTAAAAATTAACATGTAATCAAGGTTAAACAGTAAATGCAAAATCAATGTAAGTTAAAGAACAGATGTAAATATTTATTGTAAACACAGTATATATTGTAGAGTAGATTTTCTCCTTAAAATGTCCCAAAAATTATAATCTACTTAATCCTCAAATGATTGATAATTACAAAAGTAATTATTAATGATTATTGTTTTCCTTGCAGTTGGCTCAAGACCTATTTTTACAAATCAGTCATATTATTTATTATTACTATTATCATTATTTTCAAAGCTGTATATTTATATTAAATAAGTATGTATATCTCTGTACAGTCAGCTGCTGGAATATTGACACTTCATGAAAATCTTAATGAAAGATGAATCTACAGTATATGATATGAATAACATGTGCATCAAGGGCTGTTACTGAGCTTGATGATATATGGGGGAACTTTACAGTTCTAATGACTCTTCTTGAAGTTCCTGAAGAGTCATGTGTGGGTTGATGTAAGGAAATGCTTGTTTTGTGCAACAGGTTGTTGTTATGAAGATGAAACCACTTTAGAGTGGATTCTGAAACTTGAAAACCCGAACAATCAGCTGAACTGTACAATTCTTCTCCATCCTGCTGGATGTTCATCCAATTCCTGGCAAGTTTTCAGCTGTTCAAGACTTATGAACCTTGTGCACGGGTTGTACTTAATGGTATTTTTAATGGTTTATGTATTATGTCTATTTGCCTCTTTTGTCTTTGTTTTCCCCAAGGCCTTCCAAAGCATGGGGCGGGGCCCAGGGCGAGTTAGAGGACGCGGGGACCTACTTAGCACTCATTTCTGTCATGCTAATATCAAATCTTGTATATGATATTTATACTACTACAGTGAATCATTGATCAAATACGCATAAATATAATTTCAATGTGCAAAACCAGTTCTGAAGTAGCATCACACTCTTTAAAAAACAAAACCAAAAAAAAAAAACCAGTATGCCTTATATGGCTCAGATCATGTTTTAGAATGACGTCTAACTTCATAAAATCAACTATAACATTGAACTCAATCAGGATGTTTAATTTTTTTAATTTAATTTTTTAATTATTATTTTAAATATTTCCCCTGGCTGCAGGGCACCTTAGAGGGCGGGGCCTGGTGTGGACGCACCAGTTGCACCACCCAAACGACGGCCCTGGTTTTCCCTCATGGTGATGGATAACATGGATAACAAACCTTTTATTTGGTCAAATTTGAGTTTCTGAAAAGCAATTTTAAAAAAAAATGAATTGCTTTAAGCTTATTTGCCTTTATTTGACACATTTTGCACAATAATTTTGTCAGAAATGTTTTTTGAGAGAATCCTACATTAAAAAAAGTTTTTGCTAAGGCAAATAGTTTCTCCACTGTTTTATATCATGTAAATCATTATTTAAATAATGTTTATTCTGTAAAATCCTTTTTTTCCTATTCTCTTGAAGGGTGTCAACAATTATGTTCTTCCAGTATAAATAAATGAGGAAAATTCCATTTTAAAATGGCACTTCAGTATGTTATTGTACTTCTGTGTTCTTCTCCATCCCTGATACCTACAGATTAAGCCCAGTACTGAGTCACCTATGCCAAATATCATTTATGAGCAACATGAACTAAATATATAAATCATAAATGCATTATTAAGAGCATCACATACAGTTAGCTTGGGTTGTAAGTTAAGAGCTCTGTGAGTCAATCAGTTGAAGTTAGAGGCAAATTATTACAAAAAGGGTACCATTTATTGTTCAAACATCGGTCCATTCAGAAAAAATGGCTAATATAGTACATCATTTAAATATCATCATGGTTTTGACCAAACGTAATGTCTTGTCTCGTTGAACTGTACTTGAAAAAACTTTCAAAGTATTTCATGATGCACTGGAGGAAAAAAAATCCCATCGAATAATTCACAAGACTAACATATGCTGAAGTTCTGAAGAATTTCCCTAAATTTCGCTAAGACCTTAAGCTGAGGACTCATGATTATTTGTTCCTTTACATATATTAATACACTCTATATAGATCCAGACCGTGTGTCTTTTTTCCAACGTGTTCTGATCTTTTCACCTTTAGCGTCACTGTTTGCTTTGTGAGCCTGTAATGACCTCGTGACCCCTCTGTGTTTGTGGCTCTTACAGATGTTTGATCCTCATTTCAGCAGCCTTGAGGCTTTAACTACAGGGAGGGGCATTAGATATGGCCCAGAGACTCAGATAATGTGTTTTCCTGACATTCCATGGCACCAAAACCTCTCCAACTGACCTCTGCTTCGCTACACTGAAACAGCTTCATTGTAGTGTGGACAGTTGGATTGAAGCCCTAACAAAGACGAGATTCTTGTTGAGAAAGCTAATAGACCTTAGAGAGGCGAGGAGATAACGAAAGGACTGAAGCTCTAAATCAGCACCTTATTGCTGAGAACATTTTTTAGGCTGTTTGCCCATACTCTGTTCCAGTAGAACACTGTAGGAAGATAATAAATAACTAGACATTTTGGAAAAGCATTTTGAAATGAACTTGTTTTGGGCATTGATAACTTGCAATTTATTGAAGAGAGTGGACGAATAAAATGAACAAGTATTCAGTTAGCTAAATAAACTAGATACTAGATAAAAGGAATTAATTAATAGTGTGTGTGTGTGTGTGTGTGTGTGTGTGTGTGTGTGTGTGTAAACAAGACAAAGACCATACATTTTAGACCTGAGCAATGTATATTACAAAATCAACCAAAATTTTCAGATCATTTGTGACAATGTGTGTAATACATAACATGTAGAATGAATCATTGACAAATACTTATATACACTTTAAAAAAGGGGGGAGTCATTATATCAGTTTAGTTTATTATATTATGATACAGAACATACAGTATTTGATGCATTATATATGCAACACACACTTTTTTTTGCTTGAGCATGGTTTTTTTTTGTTTTGTTTTTTTATTTTATTAAAAAAAAAAAAAAAGCTGTTTGAGCAAAAGTAGATTTTCCTTAAAAAAAAAATTCAAATATATATATTCATATAGTAATGTAAGCCACATTTAAGTTCCCATTACTTGTAAGAATACTTGAAAGAAAACAAATCTTACAGTTATGATTGCGATCGTGCTGTGGAGTTAACATGCAAAACACATCCAACATGTACAAATATAACGGTTTCAAACAACACAAGTAAGAGAACCAGATGATTCAGTCAGTCATGAAGGTAACCCTACTGCATTTCTCAATTTGACACACACTGAGACCAGTGTGTTACCAGTCTTTCATCTCCTTAGTCTGATCAAAGCAAGTACAAGATGAGACTCTAACCCTTCCTTCTTCGTCTCTCTCATTAGCTTAGACATAATCTTTTCTGTCATAGGTGCTGGGTGCTACAGATCTTGGGGTGGAGTAGACCATCCTGTTCCCTGTACTGTACCTTTTCTCTTGTCGTGGTGGGCAGCTGCAGCACAGAATCGCTCCCCCTGTCAGCAGCAAAGCAGCAGCCGCCCATCCCAGGTAGAGAGACGCTCCGATCTCTCGTTTCTGTGCCTCTGTTATCACCGGGTTGTAGAAATCCATGATGATCGTATGCGCTGACCAGGATACCGGGATCAACTCCATGACAGCAGCGCAGATAAATGTCACGCCAGCAGCGATTATCACCTTGGCCTTTGTGCGTTCGTCCTCTATGCAGTTGGTGCACTTGGCCCCTGCGACAGAGACCAAGACTCCCAGCACTCCCAGCATTATAGAGATCACACACAGAGCGCGAGCTGCCTGTAGATCTTGGGGCAATGCCAGCATGGAGTCATACACCTTACACTGCATCTGGCCCGTGCTCTGTACCACGCAGTCCATCCAGATTCCCTGCCAGATGATCTGTGCCGTCACAATGTTCGAGCCGATGAAGGCGGTCACCCTCCACATTGGCAAAGCGCAGGACACGATCCCAACAACCCAGCCCAGAGTGGCCAATATGAGGCCCAATATCTCTAAACCCAGAGCTGCCATTGCGTTCTGCTTCACTCTTCCAGAGAAATGAATACACAGGGCTGAGATGCTGAAGGAGGTTCTCGGCAATGACCCAATACTTTATGTACACTGAAAAAGGTGGAGTCTTGGGTAGATGTGGTCCAACAGTGATTGGTCAAACATTTTGAAATACTGTTTTTTTTTTTTTTTTTTTTGCTAGTATAACCTTGCCACAGAGACTTTTTTTAATGATTGAACTATTTCACACAAAGTAAGCAGTGAACTGATAACCATGGCCTAGGGGTGTCTGGTTAAAGGATAACTGCTAGGTTACACTTAAACCACAAAACTAAAAAGTCTCAAGAAACAAGTATGACCTAGGAGGAAGATTCATACATGAACAGGTGCACGTGTTGACACTGTGTTAAAGAATCTTAGTCTAGAAACTCTTGGCAATGCTGAGCAAAGCCACATAACACTGCCATATAAAGGTATTTGCTCGGCGGTAGTCGGTTATTAATTGTTGACACTTGACTCTAACGGAAACTCCCTGAATGACAAATTTCCTTGACAGAACAACCAATAATTTCCGTTGAAACGTTAAGTAAACAGTAAAACGGTACAGATAAGACCTTGCTGAAACTGGAGTCATTTCTCCTGTCATTTATTTAGGAAAACAGAACACAAAGAAACTAGTTTATTTCAGCCACATCACTGTGTTGCTGGGGTAAGTGGGTATTTTTTTTTTGTTTACAGCTCAAAAGGGTCTTAGTGGGGGATATTGCGTGGTTTTGCATGGTATGCTACAGCCTATTTTTAGGTTCTTATTAAACTAATTGAATTCTTTCATATACCAATATAAGTTTCAAAAGCCTGGCTCAAATCCAAGAGTGTGCAAGACAGATCAGTTCAATCATTGAAGCATGCACTGAATGAACTCCCGTGATGAGAAGAATTTTCTCTTTAAGAGCATTTGGAAGCAAATCCATGTTGTTGCTTTGAGTGTCTTGTTAACCTATAATGGTAGTATTTCAAAGCTAGCAAACTCCATGCTAATCAAACCTGAAATTTTGAACTTAGCTGTGTGTTTGCAGAGTTTATTTCAAACAGGGAAAACTTAAAGACAAAAAAAATTACAATGGGTTATATAAAGTCGGTTAAAAATATATTGCTCTAATATATTACATTTGCTGCATAGCAGCATCTAACTGATTGCTTTATAATTGTTAGTGGCACTGTTAATCCATTATGTATTACTCTTTTGGGTGATTTAGGCTTTATCACATTTCTCTGCATTCTTTAATGTATTCTTTTCCATATAGTAGTTTTCAAATATTAAATTATATTTCTCTAATGTAGTAATTTTCCTGAACCCAGTATTGACTAAAAAAGTCCAATATTTGGAAAACTGCATTTGTCCTTCAACTATGTTCTACCAGCAAGACAAAGGAATGCCACAGCGCAGGGACTTTGCAGACTTAGCTCCAACTAAGCAAAAAGGAAGGTGCTTTCATCTCATGGTGGCTAGTTTCAGTTACACTTCCCTGAATTAAAGAATTGAGCAGTGGACACAAAGGAGCAGAAGAAGGTCTCAGAACAACGGCTGCATTGTACCCAGTCACGTCTACACTGATGCAGGGAGGTAATTTCCAATGTGCTGCAGCCCCTCAAGAGCTGGGTAGATTTCAAATGATATAGAGCACTTTGGACTAAGAATTCCTTATTTCAGCTCATCCAGCTTACCTTTGCAAAGTCTCGGGTTTCCGGGAATGGTCATCCATTTAGAAGTAGACGAAAAGCTGCAATATCGCAGGAAACATTTATGTGCTGACTGACTTGTTATAAGAACTTTATTACCTTCAGAAAATGTTTCATTACTAAATCTTGCAATGCCCATCAGCCTTAACCAGTAAACTCTGAGGGCCTGTAATGTAACTTAATGAGAATTGCAACATAATTAGACATGTTGGATACCTATTTAGTCAACATTGTTCAGTTAGACAGATTTCTCATTGTGTCTCAAAATCTAGATGTAACACAAAGGTTATTACACACTAATACATCTATTTCAGACCTACAGGCTAAAGAACACATCTATTGGCTTACTGTTGCTGACTGAATTAACACTATGCCATAGTTCAATCATATATAACCATTCGATCATATCTCTCTGGTGTTTTTCCTAGTGAATAAAATTCCAGCACAGTTTTTATTCACTGAATGCACGCTCTTTTACCAACCTACACCATTCAAACATAGTCCCTTCTGCAATATCCATTTGCAGCCACTGATTTCACCGTTGAGTACTGTGCTCCAATAGACACAGGATCCTTGGGTGCTCTGGAACGACATGAACAGGAAAGTATGGCTCCCCCTAGGATGAGCAGGCAGGAGGCGCCCCAGCCGAAGTACAATGAGTTCCCGAACTCCCTCTTCTGCGTGTCCTGCAGCAGTGGGTCATGGAAGTCCAGGACAATGGTGTAGGCTGACCAGCACACGGCCACAAGCAATAACAGCCCGCTGCTGCCGAACGCTGCACCGGCACCCAGCATGATGCGAGGTTTGCTGGACACATCCGACGTACAGTTGGTGCACTTGGCGCCTGCTACAGCCAGCGTCATGGCCACTACGCCAATGAACACAGCGATGACAACCAGAGCTCGTGCAGCCTGCAGGTCACTGGGCAGCGCTAACATGGAATCGTAGATCTGACAATGCATCTGGCCTGTACTCTGCACCACACAGCTCATCCACAGGCCCTCCCACACTACCTGTGTGATCACAATGTTCTGACCCACGTACGCCGCCACGCGCCACATGGGCAGGCAGCAGGCCACCATTGCTCCCAGCCAGCCAGCCACAGACAGAATCATGCCCAGGATTTCCAGGCCGGCTGAAGCCATCGTCTCTCTGGAGTTCTGCACACTGAGGTCCTCTGTGTCCAAGTGCGATATTAGATCTCTCCGGCTCCCGACACTGGCCGGAGCTGAGAAGGGAGGGAAGGAGAGGCAGAGAAACAGATTCTACCTTCTTTATACTTATAGTTCGAAGGTGGAGTCAGACCATGATGGCATCATCTTTGCACTGGTATAAGAGCAGGGATTTGGGGATTCACTACTTTGTCATGGGGTGGCATTATCAAAATCACATAGCTGGGATTGTTAGTATACAGACATAAAGTGTTGTATTAGCATCCTGGACAAAGGCATAACAATAACCATATTGTTAAATGCTCATTTGCATATAATATGGTGTTATGTTATTTGTGAAATTGGCAAAATTGATTACATAATCTGATATTTTAGAGTATTTCTATGCTAATATATAGCAAAATAGGCTAACGACAGGCTATTTTGGAAAGGGCAATAAACAACTGCCTTTACGCCAACAATAAATACCCACAGTCACAAAGAAATTATAAGAGTCAAATTTCAGAACAACTGTTCTTTTAAAGCAAGGTTTACTAACTACCCTGTTATTTTCTAGAAGCAAGGTTTTTTTTGCATCTTGAAATTGGATGCACAGTTCTCTCATTAACCTTGAGGAAAAGCTGCTGTGTCACCTTCTCAATAAGACATGTATGAAGGAAGGACAATTCCACTCTTTGTCTATAGAATGATCAAGACCTGTTATCTGATCTCATGTCTGTATCAACTTCTACTCGCACTCATAAACTAGCTTTTTGGTTTGGCTTATATGTATTTATTATTTTCTGGACAGAAATGAATTCCACCTTGAGGAAAAGTTAAACTATTAAAAGAAAAAACTATCAAAAATCTTGCTAATTAGTTATCCGTGGTGACCTTCTCATGCTACACATTGTAGTTAATGCTGTAGCTAACTGTGCACCGCTGAAAATGGATAAGCCACCAGACTGCAGTGTGGAAACTGAGGATTAGTGTCCCTTGGCCCTACCTCAGTAAAATGTTTCAGTATGCTGGAGTAAGCAAAGGCTCTAATAAAATGAGGCATCTCCTTTGCATCCCTAGAAGACATGAACGCCATCTAATTTGAAACTTCGTATTGAATGCAAACTTTGTGGTATTGGTCATGCATATGACAAGCAAATTTACCGATTGATGATTGAATGTTTAAAACAAAAACTATCTAACATTATTAAAACTATCAATTATTTATCTAACAGTTTTAGATAAATAATAAAAGTTGCAATTTCAATGCAAGGTAATGTAATGCAATCTAATGTTATGCAATGCAATATAATACAATGCAGTGTAATGTAATGTAATGTAATTTCAATGTAATGTAATGCAATGCAGTGTAATGCAATGTAATGCAGTGTAATGCAATACAATGTAGTGTAATGTAATGCAATGTAGTGTAATGTAATGCAAAGCAATGTAATGCAATGTAGTGCAGTGTAATGCAATGCCATGTAATGCAATGTAATGCAATGCAGTGTGATACAATGTAATGTAATGCAATGCAATGTAATGCAATGCAATATGATGTAATGTAATGCAATGTTATATAAAGATAAGTTTGAATATCCAGCAAGCAGTAACATAGTAGTACTATAGCTTATAATAATTGTTTTTTTTTAACGTGCATCTAATATTAGCCTTTAGCTATTTAATTTAAATAATTTTAAGATAAAGATAAGATAAACTTGATTTTACTAATCAAGTAAAGATTAAATCATGATAGATTTCAGAAAACATATGACAGAAATGACAGAAGGTTGCAAAGTCTCCTTCAAATAAAAAAAAAATAATAATAAATGGGAATAAATGTTAAACTTAATTAAATATCCAGTATAAGTTTTCTGACCACAGTTACCACTGCCCTGTGGTTTTATTTATTTCAGATTCATGTAATTCAGATCAGGCCTTTAGGAGTAAATACAGTATATCTTTCATTGTGTATCATTGTGTTGGACTGGGAATGTTTAAATGGAGCAGATTTGAAGGTTTGAATCATCACAGCCGTGCTGATTGGATGAGAGGTTCTGCTTGGGAGGATCTGTCTAACTGCAGATGGCACCAGGTGGAAGGGCATGGAAACTCCAGCTGCTGAGAGATCTGGCCATTCACACTAGACTTTTTTCTGTAATCAATATTTTACCAAAAGAAAGTTGATACTTTGTCACATTTATTATTATTTATTTTTAAAAATGACACCTTTCAGCACATTATAGTTCACATTTCTGGCAAAAAGTGCAAATATTAAATGGATTGCAGCTTTGGTTCTGCATGAATGACTCAACCTGAGACTGCTTTTTCATTTGTCCTCAGACATCTCAAATATTTGCGGTTATGGCCAGTTTCTAGCTTGGCAGAAAAAAGATAAGATAAATTCATTTTCTTTGTGAATTATGATAAACATTTGGGGAAAAACCTCTGCTTTACTGCGCTTTAGCTAGACAAGGTAGTGTAAGCAATAATATTTTACAGCGTCAAGTGATTAAACTTGAATAAGTATGATGTACACAATATTTTTGCATTATTTCAAAATTGTTGTTTATGCGAATCTAATTTAAGCTTTTGTATGTACATATATATATATATATATATATATATATATATATATATATATATATATATATATATACATGAACAAAAAAAAACTAGCTTCTGCATCTTCTTTGCATTATGATCTACAGGTAAGCACAGGAAGCGTGGATTAAAGGGAAGCGGAGATTAAAGGGAGGTGAGATCCTCCACTTTTAGTTTAGTTGCGCAGATCTCTGTTACTTAAATCTAATGAGAATGTAAGTCACAAAATGATGTAAGTTGATAATAATAACAATAATAGTAATGGAATAATACTGTCAAAACTGACAAATAAACCAAATGATATCTGGATATCCAGTGACAGTTAGTTAAATCAAGTGCTTATACCAGAAACAGATATAAATTTAAAAACATATTTTAATCATTTCCATGAATTTAATGTTGAGAACATTGTTGGGAATGGTCTCAACATTAAATTCATGGAAATGATTAATGTCAGGTATGAAAGAAGTAGTGCTCCCCTAACTCTTAAATCACAATTAAATCCCTGCCATGACATAATGAGCACTCGCTAACTGATGGACGTCCGTATAGTCTACTTAAAAAAAAAAAAAACAATCAAAAAAAGACACATTTTTGCTAAGAGCTTTGTAAAGCCAATAATTAACACACCATCAGGACAGGTGACATGCATGCTGAAGCGTGCACTGACTTGTACTTACTTAACCTTTTGGGTGTGCTTTGAAAGTCTTAGTAAAAAAAAAAAAAACAATAAAAATAAAAACAAAAAAAATAGTTCCTTATGTGTTCTTCACAGGCTTGACTCTTTATTTTGTTTTATTTTATTATTATTGACTCTAATGGTTATACTTGGAATCCTCTGTTATTCTACATACAGCTGATAAAACCTTAAATGCACCGAATTTATTCTATTTTAAACTGCCAAATATCTTTGGCTCCATGACTGTGACTGCCATGAGTACTGCATGCACTGACTTGCAGAAACAATAAAACATGTTTACTGAGAACTTCATAAAGCTGTTGTTTATCACACAAGAACGTGTGTGTCTAAGCAGGAACACTGTCACCTGTGTTGACATTTATTCACTGTGGGAATGGAAACCTGCTTGGCCTGAATTTTCTGACTACAAGAGCCGGTAATAATTAACAGCCAGGATCCTGCATGCACAATAACGGTTAGCTGGAAGACAAAACAGAAATGTAGAGAACATTGTGACAGCCTATTTAACGTTTCTTTAATCACAATACTATAAAGGGATGAACAGCAGAGGATTTTATACAGTTTGCTGTTAAATAGTATAGTATTTTTTACATTTCTTAAATAAATAATTATATATGAATGATATTTTCAGGATATTATTTGAGGAGAACACAGTCTGTCATTACTGTCTAACAAACTAATTATAATTTTAATACTGAATATTTCGTTTTAATGAGTTTGTTGTATACATATGGCTACATATAACTATTTATAAGTATGATACATAAGCAGTAAACCTCTTCGGGGTGTGCTGTGATAGGAAAATAATCAGTGACAGGTCAGTGTGATATTATCACAGCAAAGTTTGTTTTTTTTTTGCAACAGCATGCACCAACATTTTATATTCTTCTTATATGACATCAATTTGCCTATGAATACACACACACACACACACACACACACACACACACACACACATATATATATATATATATATATATATATATATATATATATATATATATATATATATAGATAGATAGATAGATAGATAGATAGATATTAAGAAATTGCATGTTCTAAAGAATGATATGCGTTTGCTGTTACATTTAAAGTTGTAGAACGTCCATGAGACAAGTTATCATTTGTGTTGTCACAATTATACACAGCTGTTCCCTCCCCAGTCTCTCATTTTTCTTTTTCTTGAAATTTATAAGACAAGACAAACACAGCTTGTCATGTTCCACAGAAAGTGGAAAGGAGAAATTCTGTCCTTCCTACCACCGTCTTGCATTTTCTTCTGTTCAGTGGTTGGATATCCGTTTCTGCAGTATGTTTATTGCTGTCAGCTCCTCAGACAGACTGTCGCTTTGCTGTTTGTAAGCCATTGTTGTGTCAGACACCTATACAGACTTGCATTTACTACATGTCAAATTTACAGCAATTTACTGGCAGCAGAGTTAAAGAATTGTAAATGTACAGCCCATAACTGTAAGTTACTATAATATATTTAGATGTAGTAATGTACATCAGAGTACTGTACTTTTTATAGTATATCACTGTATGTTTCCACTTATATACTGTAAATTTATATTTAAAAAATCCTCTGAATTTGCTGATTTGGCTTACACTTTTACTGACTTTTGAGTGTCTTTCAACTGAGATGAGAAACAACATAGCATTTAAATGTTAACGGTCTTGCGCAAGTAGCACGCACTGACTCAACCACCTCTGCCATTGCATCAACTCACACTAATAGAAAGCTGTCAGTGATTTATTAGTACGTTTTTATTAGCCTATAAAGTTAAACAAGTTCAAAGTGGGTTTGTGTTTGCTTATATAAAATAAAGAGCATGCAAATGACCTAGATATTGATCCAAAGAGAATCTCACTCCCAATTAAAATTGCTAGATATCCCACAATGCATTGCATTTTCTGGTACTTTACTGTAAACCAATCCACTGCCCAATCCTTTACAGTACATTCCTTTAAATAAAAAATAACAAATTGTATAATAAACCTTCAACTATTTACGGTGTTTATTTTACTGTAAATAATTTACAGAAAACTTTTTCCCAGATGCTAAGTGTACAAATGATAGACCCTATTCAATATTATAAACCAGTAGTAGCTTTTGAGAAGGGAAATGGCAGATCTAGGTAAAATACTTGGTCTTTGACACTCACTCAAAATTTTTTTGTTCTTATGCTTCATTATAACTTAAAGAGAGAAGTGGAATGAGCATTGTTTGTGTTGACAAGGAAATGACGTTCACTATGAACTTCACTTCTCATGATTGCCTTGACTACCTCTTAGTGACAACCTCAGGGAAACATTTAAATAACATTTTTGTATAAATGATAATATAATAAAGTTAATAAATATGACAGTTACAACACAGTCCGAGATGCAGGATAAGTAAGGAATAGAATGCAGTATATGTACGGATTGTAAGTATGAAATGACACACAAGCGAAGTGTGGTGTTTTGGGAAAATATAGGAAATAGGAAGTGGAGGCAGAGTTCCTATTACTGTTTTGCAGTAACAGCACTTCTGTTATTGTTTTATTCCCGTTATAACACAGCAACAGCAACACAGCCAAAGCTTACCTTATGTGTCATATATATATATATATATATATATAACATATATGTCATAGCATTTACACTGATCAGCTATAACATTAAAAGCACCCGGCTAATACTGTGTCAGTTCCCTTTGTGTTGCAAAAGCAGCTCTGACCCCTCGAGGCGTGGACTCCACAAGACCTCTGAAGGTGTGCTGTGGTATCTGGCACCAAAACATCAGAAGCAGATCCTTTAAGCCGTGTAAGTTGCAAGGTGTGGCCTCCATTGATCAGACCTGTTTGTCCAGTATGTCCCACAGATGCTTGATCAGACTGAGATATAACCACTAACCACTAACTAACCACTGTATACCAGGAGCACCCCACAAGACCTGCCGTTTTGGAGATTCTCCGACCCAGTCGTCTAGCCATCACAGTCTGGCCCTTGTCAAAGTCACTCAGATCCTTATGCTTGCCCATTTTTCCTACTTCCAACACGTCAACTTCAAGAACTGACTGTTTATTGCTTCCTAATATACCCCACCCCTTGGCAGGTGCCACTGTAAGGACATAATCAGTGTTCTTCACTTCATTGTCAGTGTTTTTAATGTTATGGCTGATAGGTGCATAATTACCATTAATGGTGTAGAACGTCCGCAAAACAACTTCACTTACATTATAGTAGCTATAAACAGTCTTCCTTTTATCTCTCAGCCTCTCTTTTTTCCGTCTCTTTAGGTTAATAAGAAACAAAAATGCAGCTTGTCATGTTACTGAGAAACCGCAAAGCCCTCCATCCTGAAGACTTTACCATGTTAAATAAACATCTCTTCATAGAAATCTTCACCATATCAACAAGTACAATTTTATGCATTTACACTTGTATGTAAACCTGTGATCTGTGTTGAAGCCAAACTACTGTTCAAACAGCTGATAGTTGTGAGAGTGATAATGCAGCATTTTTTTTAATCATCATCTTCAGCAGCTGCTCTCAGAAACCATACTAAGAGTAACCAGGGCTCAGGATCGAACCTAAAATGATGGAGCTGTAAAATCAATCAATCAATTGGTCTAAAAACCGTTCGAATTAAGAATATTTCGGAATATTGAATTGCACTCTGAATTCCTCACTTTATTCAATGTTAATTAATAAATTTCTTACTTTGTCTAAAAGGGTCAGTGTTTACTTGTTTGCAATATTAAGTACATCAAAAGAGTATGTTTTATCATCAGTGAGCATGTACAAATTTCATATACATAGCATTACGTGTATTTATGAGAAGTGTTTAGCAGAAGTGTTATCATTCAGAGGAAGTAAGGTGCAGTATTCAGAGGAATTAGAGTGCCAATAATGTGCTCTCAATCTCTTCCTTTATCACTCACTGTCAATCTCGTGTGCTCCAGTCACAGGCAAACACTGACATTCGATGACTCATGGCAAAAACAAAGTTTTTGTTCTGTCACTCTCTATAATTACTCACACTGCCCTACCCACAATCCCTTAGGCAATAAAACCTGGTGACATCCCATGCGGAAAGCATGTGTGAAAGAAGCTCTGATGCCTGAGTTTCAGTGACGAAAAAAAAGAATGTCACATCACAAATTCTTAATCATCAGTGCACAAGAAAGAACATTATTTTGCTTTTTCCTCATAGATTCACCTTTCTGAGCTCTCATTCAGTGCGGATTTTGTGGAAAACGTGTGCGTGTTGTCTCAGGCTCTCCCTAAGGTGTGTTTTGACAATGCGACTTGCCATGGCATGTGTATTCATAGGTATTTATCTAATAAACCAGTTCTGTTTCACCTGTTTCTACACATTCAACAATCTGGGAACATTCTGATATTGGTTTAATATAATCGTAATAATAAAAGATATGTTGTTTCCTGTTACTTTACAGGTGTTTTTATAAACTTTGAATGTTTTTACAAATTACAAATTACTCAGTGAAGGAACATGTGAAATTTTAGATAAATTGGCCTGTTTTCGTATTATTGTATCTTATCGAAAGGAGATGTGTTAAAGGTGGGAATATAATAATTAGCGAATTAATGCATCAATTATAATTATGATAAATAAAACTATAAATAAATAAAATAAATATATGGATATAAATAATGAAAACTATAACAAACTATATTTTTTAAATAAAATTTATAAAATTTAAAAAAAAAACAAAAATTTAAATAACAAAGATAAAAGCCAGATCTTGGAATTATATGGTTTATAACCCAAACAAAATACAAAAAAAAAAAAAAAAAAAAAAACCTTTCAATGGATTTACAATCGTGCTTTTCCTCCAGCAAGCCACAGTTCTGTGGTTGTAAGATATTACTCTATAAATCTTTGACACTCAATGGCTGATATAATTTTTTTTTTACTTTATTATTTATACTTTTAAGAAATACCTTTTGTAAAACTTCTTGTGTATTCTTTGGTAAATAAACAACATTTATAGCATTAACATTCATTTTTACTTTATGATAAAGTTTTCAAATGGAAGCAAATACGTTAAATTGTTGGAAAGTGAACTGCACACACCCTTTCAAAAACACTTTTACTTTTCTGCTTTGTATCCAAGATGTTTTAAATGTATGCATCTTCATGAAAGTGGAACACCCTGAGGAGTGAGTGAAAAGTTATTGATTTTAGAAAAGTTTTTTGAGTTTAGTTTTACAGTGTTCCACTTTCCATTCAGTTTTTTTCTGAGAACCTTCTCTCTCTCTCTCTCTCTCTCTCTCTCTCTCATGCACACACACACACACACACACACACACACACACGCACACAGACATATTTTCTTTTCTCTTTGATGACTATCCTAAATACACTTATCAGTCACTGACCAATAAGTATGGAAAATCATTAACAATAACGTTCCTTAGTAACACAGCAACTATGCAAGAATAAATCATGAACAAATCTAATAACTATTTGCAATGAATAATGCGTCGCGCTTCATTACTAATGAATGAAGATGAATAGGAACAAGGAAGAGTCTTATTGCAGAACCATGAGCAGCCTAAAACATAACAAACAATAACGGTGGAAACAGTAGCCAAAAAAAGACTATTATTATTATGATTTATGACAAGTTAAGCCTGTTTTTGTATTCCTGTACTAGATTAGGTTAATTTAGCAATCACACAGAGGTATTACCTTACTTAATGAAAAGTGTTAGTACAGATTTTGGACCAGTAGGTTACGTGGTACTTGTTTCATAAAGAAATGAACAGCCAGTTAATGGTGGACTGTTATGTTAATGATTGTTTTAAATATCTAATCCGGCATGAAGATTTCAGAGAAACCTTACTCTATTAATTCATTCAATCTTTATTCTGGACTTTTAGTTAGAGGTTTAACTTATTTATTGCTGCTCTTAATAAGTTATTATAACATGAAAATCATGATGATTTCGCATTTCAGTCTCAAAATGTGTTATTTTTACAAACCTACTTA
This sequence comes from Pangasianodon hypophthalmus, assembly GCF_027358585.1. Classification (NCBI taxonomy): domain Eukaryota; kingdom Metazoa; phylum Chordata; class Actinopteri; order Siluriformes; family Pangasiidae; genus Pangasianodon; species Pangasianodon hypophthalmus. The sequence continues at coordinate 6,305,054 of NC_069730.1, read as the reverse complement.
AGACTTTCAGTAATTCACTTACGCAAAACACTTGTGATTATTTCAGAAACAAGTCTTGTTTGTATAGTTTAGTAAACTCTCCTTCATTCATTAGTAATTAAGCTTCTCATAGTATTCATTTTAAACAGTTACTTCATTCATCTGTAGTTACCTGGTAAGAAAGGAACCTTACATGAAAGTGTTACCTCAAAAAAAAAAAATATACAGCATAATATAAGTCTTTTTTTAAGTGTTTATACAATGACATGGATGGCTGAGTGTGTTAACGTGCACTCTCTGGTGTCTCCCATTTCACCTGGTATCTGATAGTGTAGAACCTAAAGAAGGTGATATTCTCCAAGCTGTCTTTCCTCAGCTCCTTAATTGTAGAAATTCCTTACCTGTTTACCTGTGCATGGAACTCTATCCACTGACCCCTTGCCAAGTAGATTTTAATGAGCTACCTTTCAAAAAAAAAAAAGAGCCTTTATTGTCCTAAAGGCAGTTTTTGGCTCCTGAACAGTGCTCTCTTTCTTTAATGAAAGAATCAATATCTCTTACTCTCTCCCTCTCCTTCCTTTATTCCAAAGGAGCCAAAAACCTGTGAGTCCCCTTGATTTGCCTTTTTTTTTCCCCCTCCACCATGTCCTCCCTGTGTCCTTAATCTAGAGACCACTGGACGGTGAGCACTTGAAGCATATTGGAGCATTAAGACATATAGACTCTGTGGCTGGGTTTTCACTAAAGTCTGCATCCCTCAGGACATCGAGTAAAAGGTCAGCATTTTTTCTCACTTTCTCATGCTTTTTTATCAGTGCCAGTTTTAAACTCTGGCATTCTTTAGCAGTGCTATCATTTTAAGTGCTGAAATCAGGGAACTTACTGGAGAACTGCAGGTGTCACATGTTTGATTAAGTAAAAGATTTATGTGACGTGGATTGGTTGGATTATGGAGGAGGGAAAACGTTTGCTTTGACTTCTTAACAGAGAACCTGTTGATTACTTGATTGTAGATTAAGGTTTTTGATTTGATTTATGTGTGTCTTGGAAATTGATACATTACAGAGTTTCAAATATAAGTACACTACACTGAAATAACAAGGTATTTAACCCCTTAAATCCTTAGATTATTAGTCAGTTAGTTGTCATGAAGCATATTACTCAGTAACTACTATGAATAATTCAGTAAAACTAGTAGCAAAAGGAATGTAGGAGTAAGAGATGTTAATCTGGATGTCCTGAAACTGAACTTTTTTCCCCATTTACAGTCAGTATCTGTTAAAATATTAAATACTGAAGGTAGATGTGTAGGTATGCAAGGTGGAATTACACTTCCTTAAATAGTATTCATTTTTCATTCAATGTTTATTTATTGAACTATATAGAGTTTTATCTATGTTGCATTTGCCACCCTGATTGTGGTATATAATTTAAATAGTATATAATTAAAATAAAATATAAATGATTCTTCTGTCAAGAGTGAACAGCTCCAAATTAAAATAATTCTTAGTAGTGGAAGTTACTATCTACTATCTGTAGACGTACTCTGGTTTTGAATGTCAATGACTCACAAAACACATGTAACCGCCCTTCAGTTTGTAGGAGAAAAACCTGAAACTTGAGTTTTTTTGGGTTGTACAGAGGGCGTGAGTGACCGAGTGACTGAGTGAGTGAGTGAGTGAGGGAGTGAGGGAGTTTGTGCTTGGCCCCTCCCTATTTGAAGCATATAAAAGGACCCACTCTCACCCATTGTCTTTGTCACTGCATTTGGGAAGAGACTACACATATATTTGGACTGCTTTTTGTTTGGACTAAGACACAAAAAAACCCGAGGAAGCATGGTATCTGCCGGGCTACAGATGTTGGGCACGGCCCTGGCCATCATTGGCTGGATCATGACCATCGTGATTTGCGCCCTGCCCATGTGGAAGGTCACAGCTTTCATTGGGAACAACATTGTGACGGCGCAGATCTCCTGGGAAGGCATCTGGATGGCCTGCGTGGTGCAAAGCACCGGGCAGATGCAGTGCAAGGTCTATGACTCTATGCTGGCTCTCAGCTCGGACCTACAGGCCGCCCGCGCACTCTGCGTCATTTCCATTTTGGTTGGTGTCATCGGGATCCTCCTGGCCATCGCCGGTGGCAAGTGCACCAACTGTGTGGAAGACGAGAGCTCCAAAGCAAAGGTGGGCATCGCGGCCGGCGTGGCCTTCATCGTCTCTGGTCTCCTGTGTCTGATTCCCGTCTGCTGGACGGCCAACACCATTATCAGGGACTTCTACAACCCCTTAGTACCTAGTGCACAGAAATATGAGATCGGAGCTTCTCTGTACATCGGCTGGGCCGCCGCTGCTCTGTTGCTCATCGGGGGAGGCTTGCTCTGCTGCAACTGTCCACCCAAAGACAACTACACTGCAAAGTATTCAGCACCCAAATCATCAGGATCCAAAGGCTACGTGTGATCCTTTCAAAAGAAGCTTCAACTCTGGACTTGATCTTCATGATGTTGCTGTATTTTGGCCAGCTGATATAGATGGTGCATATTTCATTGTCTTTGTATTATTAGCTGCTCACCAAAGTCATGACAGTACAACGATTTACCATTACAAGCTGTAGCAGAACAAGCAATGTCATGACAAACAGCACTGTCTGTCAAAGTTGGGTGTTGCCCTTTTGGGATTTTTTTGTTTGTTGGATTGTTTTTGTTGTTTTTTTTTTAATAACCAAGAGCTTTAATATACTGTTGTGCTCTGATTTAGATTCGATATCATTTTATATTTGACCTGTATTATATAATACACATGTATAGCATTTAAATTCTACATTTTATGGTTTACATGTTTTACATTTCAGTTACTTTCTATATCTTAAGAGCTGATGCTATGGTGCATTCTATGTGTTTTTCTTTTTTTCCACTGTTACAAAACATTTAAAATAACTCCAAATAAACTTTTTTTTTATTAAAAAAAAAGAATATATTTTTATTGACACACACACACACACAGAGAGAGAGAGAGAGAGAGAGAGAGAGAGAGAGAAATCCCTATGCATATCTTGCTAATGTAAATTTAAATGATTTTAATTCAAAATTATACTTTTAAACACTTTTAAATCAATTAAAAAAAAAAAAAAAGTTGGAGATGGCCTCTTTAAACCAAACCAACATCTTATCTAGCTTGTGCATAAATGATATTCAGAACCAGATTTAGAGATATTAGTAAGAATTTGTGAGAATCACTAGTATTTTTCAAGAAAGCAGCGAAATTTCATTTGCCACATTTTTATTAGTATTAATACTGGCTTTACTACCATTAGGTTATAATATTTTGGATATTATAAATATACTGCAGAGATGTGGAATAGAGAATGAAATTCACAGTATTCACATAGTACATATTTCATTGTGGTTTATCATAAGCAACTCACCAAATTCACCAATTATATGACAAGTGCAACATTAAGACCAGCCTGTGAAGCACAGCCAGAGGATCTGTGATTATTTTTTTAATTTTGTTTCAGTGGTGGAACTCACAACCCACCATTATCGATGTTATATATAATCATGGCTATTATATGCATTATTGAGTTCTTATTGCTATTAGCCTTAAATCAATTTAGATTGAAATTCAAAAAACAAGTACAGTAGATCTTTAATGGGTAAATGCCAACTTGAATCTAATGATAAATTAAAAATTGATTATTTAACATATGTTTTGTGACTGGAAATTTTAGGAATAAAAAGCTCTATGGCACCAATAAATAGGCAAAATATTATTATACACGGTGTGAGGAACCAATGGGAATATGTTGAGTAAATATGTTGAGCGAAATAAAAAAAAAAAACACATATATATATGATATAGCGGCTGAGAAAATGCATAGAGCGTAAGGGTGAACATATTGAGCATATGTTGTAAATAATAAATAAATAAAAGTAAAAATAATAATAAAATTAAGTATATGTAGTTTTACTCTCATTGGTTATTTTATAGTTGGATTATATTATAAAATGTGTACTGAGGTGTTCATTTCTATTTTTTATAGTACTTTAAGAGAAATACTGACTTTTGAATGGTTGAGTAACGGTTGATGATTTCGATGAATTGACTCATAGGGGTTTCTCAGAAATATGTATGCAAGAGTGACACCCAGTGTTACTTTAGGTGATCATCAGTAGTCTACTCAGGTAGTATGTCCAAACCCACACTCTAGAGTATATACAGCATTACTACACTGTTTTTGGAGTCATGTCTGAAAACAAAGTGTAGAATATCACGTTTACTCCTGACAGCCCAGCATGTACTTCTATAGGTTACTGTCAAAAAATATCTAAATTAAGTGTAAAATATTCATCTTGCACGTTGGCTTTAGTAGGAAATAGGGAATAGGGTGTAGGGAACCATTTCGAACACAGGGACATACCCACAATTTGAATATTTACTATTGCCTTATGCTGCTCTATTAATAATAATAAAAAAAACCTCTGAGTTGTTATTTCTTTTAACAACCCCATCAGGAATTGCTCCATGGCTGCCTCAGAGATGGCTAATAAATCTGTAAACACAGATCGTATATTATTTGTTATCCCTGGCAAAAAATAATTGGATGGTTTTAATGGCTTCTTTAAAGTCCACTTGATTTACTATTGAATCACTATTAAACTACAGCTTATAAACTACAGCATGCCACTCCATGCCTCTCCAAGACCACCAGGGAACTAGTAAACCGATCAGAAATTAATTAAACATATCTAGAATTTATGTTATAGCCAGAGATCCCTTTAACAATAAAATATATTCCACAGACCCCTTCAGTACGGATTTAATTTATAAGCATAACTATTAAAATATTAGGCTCGTTAGTTGAATGTGTACAATTATATTGTGCCTATTTACTGGAACCTTAGAACATTTTGTTCCTGAATTTTTCCACCAGCAGAACACATTAGGTCCAATTTCACAGTTTTTATAGGCTACTGTTTTTGAGTTATTAAGGTTTGGATTAAATCCATTCAATTCAAGTCACCAGGCAAAATACTAATAACTATACGAACCCAGTAATAAATATAGCATTGGCAATGATGGGTTGTGATTTCCACCACTTAAAATAATAAAATAAATTAATAAAATTAATTAATTAATTAATTAATGACAAATCCCCTGGCTGTTCTTCATGGACCCCATTTTGAGAACCACTAGTCTAGAATATAGCACCAGTCACACAAACTATCATTAAACCAATAGGATTTTTTTTTTTACATTATGATGTCAAACCTATATGGAAAAATAAAATTACATGTCATTTTAAAACCACTAGCTCTCAACAGAAACTTGTAATAGCTTTCATGAATTTTTTTTCATGAGAAAAAAATTCTATGAATGATGCTTGTAAATTTGTAAAATTGTTTACCCCTTTGTTTACCCCTTGCCACCAATTATAATAGCTGATATATTAATGATTAAAGAAATATTGCTGTATTAAATTGCTTAATTCACCACACAAATCTGTAAAGTCCATCAAAGACCTGTCTTGCTGTGTCTAAGTTCTGTGTATATGAAATTCTTTTCATAAATCTTTAAATGTCTTTATATTGTACCTGTTTGATTGTAGTAACATCACAGGTGGTTAAGACATAACGTATCACACATACAGCCGCAGAAGTACGTACTTCAAAAAATGTCATTCTGAGGTAGGAATTTGATGATAATGGAGAAAATAGTATGTACTTTGAATCAAAATGGTTGTGTGATGTTGTATAGTGACATGTAGACTGATGCTTATTCAATTGTAGTACATTACAGATCTGCTGTCTAACAGTTTGTCTAGCATATATACCGGTTCATGAATAGTGCAACTTGGCTCATTAGAAATAACAAGATGGGGATGTGTGGACTGCCTTTTTTGTTTATTAGGAACTCTATACTAATACTGGGTAGGGCCTCCCTTTGCTCTCAAAACAGCCTCAATTCTTCACTGCATGGATTCTATAAGATGTGGAAAAAAATGCCTTTGAGATTCTGGTCCATGTTGAAATGATTGCATCACACAATTCCTGCAGATTTTTCAGGTGCACGTTCATGCTGTCAATCTCCCGTTGTACCACGTCCCAAAGGTGTCCTATTGGATTCAGGTCCGGTGACTGGGTAGGCCAGTGAAGAATACTGAACTTATTGTCATGATCATGAAACCAGTTTGAGATGACTTTTGCTTTGTGACATGGTGCATTATCATGCTGGAAGTAATCATTAGAAGATGGGTAAATTGTGGCCATGAAGGGATGCACATGGTGAGCAGCAGTACTCGAATAGGCTGTGGCATTCAAGCGATGATTGATTACTATTAATGGGTCCAAAGTGTGCCAAGAAAACATTCCCAACACCATCTCCACCAGCCTGGACTGTTGACATAAGGCAGGTTGGGTCGATGGATTCATGCTGTTGCTGCCAAATTTCGACTCTACCTATGTGTGCCTCAGCAGAAACGGAGATTCATCAGACCAGGCTACGTTTTTCCAGTCTTCAACTGTCCAGTTTTAGTGAGTCTGTGCCCACTGCAGCCTCAGCTTTCTGTTCTTTGCTGATAGAAGTGGAACCCGTCGTGGTCTTCTGCTGTTGTAGCCCATCCACCTCAAGGTTCGACATGTTGTGCATTCTGAGATGCTTTTCTGCTCACCACAATTGTATAGAGTGGTTATCTGAGTTACTGTAGCCTTTCTGTCAGCTCAGACCAGTCTAGCCATTCTCCATTGACCTCTCTCATCAACAAGGCGTTTCCATTCTCAGAACTGCCACTCACTGGATCGTATTTCTTTATAGAATATAACACCAACGATCATGCCACAGTCAAAATAACTAAGATCACATTTTTCCCCATTCTGATGGTTGATGTGAACATTACCCAAAGCTGCTGGCCCATATCTGCATGATTTTTTGTGTTGCACTGCTGTCAGACAATTGGCTGATTAGATAATTGCATAAATGAGTTCATATATCCTGTCTCAGCATAACAGTCAGAGATAAAGCCATAACCTTTGGATTTCAAACACAGAGCTTGGATGTTGCTCAGGAACATGACAAGCTGCATTTTTTGTTTTTGCCTAATTCACTTCAAGAGAGAGATAAAAATAGAGGCTGGTGAAGGAAAGGTGTTTATACCTGCTGTAGCGTAAGTGAAAACAGGAGCAAATTGTTTCCACAACATTAAACATAACTGACAATTTGCTGTGGTGTAAGAGGAATAAAATACTTTGGGACATGCTGTTGTTCTTGTTCTTCTTTCGGCTGCTCCCATTAGGGGTCGCCACAGTGGATCATTGGACTGCATATATGATTTGGCACAGTTTTTACGCCTGATGCCCTTCCTGATGCAACCGTCCCCAATTTTATCCCGGCTTGGGACCTGCACTGAAAGCGCACTGTTGCATGCAACCCCAGTGGCTGGGGATGGTTGCCTGGCCAGGAAAAGAACCTGGGCAACAGAACAAATGAATTTTATGTAACTGGACCTTTACAAATTTAAATCTTAAACATGCAAAAATGGGAGCTCTGGGGAAATAAGCTGACATGCATATTTGTTAAAACCGAAGCATCTTTTTCTAAGATGGATGACCTTGAAGTACTTTGTTTGTTGGTGCCCTTAGTTTATAGTGCATACAGAAACCTTAGGAAGCATGAGGGCAGTGGTGTCAAGTGGCAGCATCTTGATCAAGAAGAGTTACATCAGCCCATTGCTATAAAAACCAAAGCTGAATTCTGTGTTTGGTTGTTGTTGAATGACTGAAAGTGAAAAGAATGGTATCTCAAGGAACTCAGTCCATTGGCATTTTCAGCCATCTTGGGATGGCTGAGAGTCATCACTGCCTGCAGCATGCCTCAGTGGAAAGTAGCCCCATTTGTTGGCACAAACGCTGTGACAATGCAGGTAATCTGGGAGGGAATTTGGATGACTTGTGCAGTGCAGAGCAGCAGGGAGATACAGAGCAAGGTGTACAGTTCCATGCTGGCACTCAGCCCGGAACCTGCAGGCCGCCAGGGCAATGATCACTGCCTCCATTTTGGCTGGTATCATTGGAATCATGATTTCCATTCCTGGTGGGAAGTGCACCAACTGGTCATCATGGCTAGACTGTCATTTATAATTGTCATTTATAAAAGGTTTGTTCTGTGCAAGCCCTGTATCCTGGACAGCTCACAGCATCATCACATGATGGATTGAGCTGGAACATAGAAGAAAACAATTCTGTATCTTTTCCCAATTCTGTATAAAATGACACCCAGCCAATTCTGTATAAAAATTATTCTGTATGTCACATAAGTCAGTTAATTTTTCACAAACTTTGTGGAAATGTAATATATTGCTGTATGTTGTCATCTCTGCATGGGAAATAATTATTAGACGCTCTAAAGTGCTAGATGTCGATTCAAATAATGTAGATCATGCAAAACTGGTCATAATGTTAAGGGTGTAACTGAATTTATTGTTCAGCTTGAACAGCTTGCATCCTAAACGAATACAGATCTGAACTGTAGGTAGATTGCATATTCAGTTTTGTTTGTTTTTAGTTTGCCAGCTTCAGAATAGGTGTGTGCATTGAGATTCCACAGGATGAAAACAAAAACTAGTTTTTTTACTTAGACGTGCTGTTTTTAAAGTGCAGCTCTCTCAGAAGCTTGTGGAGAGGGTTGCCAGGTTTCAGCAAAATTCCTACCCTAACTACAACTTCAAAAGAAACCGCTTGAGACTTGAAACAAGCCCAACATGTTCATATGTACACTAAACTGTAGACGGATTTTTCTTTTTCTGTCTTTTAGTGAGAAACATTTCTGATTTTCAATATCTTCCTACTATACATTGAACCTGGCAACCCTGCTCGGGGAATAAATACCGTAATGGCAGGTGATGGTTCCAAGTGCAGGCAGACGTTACTTCAAATCCAACTCGATAGTCTAGAGGGAAGTTAGAAACAATCTCGGGTCAGGCAATAGACAAAATTTTATATATAATTTTTTTAAAATTTAATTTCATGTAAAATCACAGAGCGGGGTCAGCGCATGCTGAGGCGCACAGTGCGCAGAAGTCGCCAACTTTCTGCAGAGTCAATAGCTACAGACCTCCAAACTTCGTGTGGCCTTCAGATTAGCTCAAGAACAGTGCGTAGAGAGCTTCATGGAATGGATTTCCATTGCCGAGCAGCTGCATCCAAGCCTTACATCACCAAGTGCAATGCAAAGCGTCAGATGCAATGGTGTAAAGCCCGCCGCCACTGGACTCTAGAGCAGTGGAGACGCGTTCTCTGGAGTGACGAATCACGCTTCTCTGTCTGGCAATCCGATGGACGAGTCTGGGTTTGGCAGTTGCCAGGAGAACGGTACTTGCCTGACTGCATTGTGCCAACTTTGTGAGAACAGTTTGGAGCGGGCCCCTTCCTGTTCCAACATGACTGCGCACCAGTGCACAAAGCAAGGTCCATAAAGACATGGATGACAGAGTCTGGTGTGGAGGAACTTGACTGGCCTGCACAGAGTCCTGACCTCAACCTGATAGAACACCTTTGGGATGAATTAGAGCGGAGACTGCGAGCCAGGCCTTCTCATCCAACATCAGTGCCTGACCTCACAAATGCGCTTCTAGAAGAATGGTCAAAAATTCCCATAAACATACTCCTAAACCTTGTGGAAAGCCTTCCCAGAAGATTTGAAGCTGTTACAGCTGCAAAGGGTGGGCCAACTCCATATTAAACCCTACGGATTAAGAATGTCATTAAAGTTCATGTGTCATGTGCATGTAAAGGCAGACGTCCCAAAACTTTTGGCAATATATATATATATATATATATATATATATATATATATATATATATATATATATATATATATGAAAGCAATGCTTTTTGATTCATGCATGTAAAATGGGTGTACTGTGTTTGTAAACACATTCTTATATTGTTTTCACAAGTACTAGTTTTCTTCCTTACTAAAAAATAAAGTTTTCACTGAAAAGGACAAAAATTGGCCTTCATATAATAGTGAAATAAAGAAAAAGCTCAGCTTTGGCCAATTAGGTATAAATGATTTACTTAATCAATCCTATTATAGAAGACACAAACAGACATTTAAGTATTCTAATTCATATTTTGGTAATAACCTTTTCAACTAAGCTGTAGGAAACAAGCCGAAATGCACATTTGTTAAAACTCAAGCATGGATGACCTTGAAGTACTTGGTCTTTGTTTTTTGGTGCTGTTAGAGGTCATGTTTGTGATGTATACAGAAACCTTAAGAAGCATGGGGGAAGTAGTGTCAGTTAGCAGCATCTTGACCAAGCAGAGCTAACCCCACCTACAACAGCCTATACACTATAAATACAAAACCTCAGCAGAATGCGAGTACTTGTCTGTCAGAAGAAGGTTCTCTGTACTTTTGAATGACTGAAAGTGAAAAGAATGGCGTCTCAAGGAATTCAGTCCATTGGTATTCTCACAGCCTTCTTGGGATGGTTGGGAGCCATTGTTGCATGTGGGTTGCCTCAGTGGAAAGTAACCGCGTTCATTGGTGCAAACATTGTGACAGCGCAGATCATCTGGGAGGGAATTTGGATGACTTGTGCAGTGCAGAGCACCGGGCAGATGCAGTGCAAGATTTATGACTCCCTGTTGGCACTCAGTGCGGACTTGCAGGCCGCCAGAGCAATGATCATTATCTCCATTTTGGCTGGTATCTTTGGAATCATGATGTCCATCGCTGGTGGGAAGTGCACCAACTGCATTGAGGATACACGTGCTAAGTCTATGGCATGCATCGTGGCTGGGGTGTCATTTATAATCGCGGGTGTGCTCTGTTTGATCCCTGTATCCTGGACAGCTCACAGCATCATCGTAGATTTTTATAATCCCATATTGACGGATGCACAGCGGAGGGAAATGGGGACTTGTTTGTACATTGGCTGGGCAGCTGCAGGTCTTATGCTGCTGGGGGGAGCGCTGCTCTGCCTGAACTGCCCTCCCAGAGAGCAGCGCATCTACAACCCAAAGTACTCCTCTGCAAGATTAACCCCTATCTCCAAGGAATACGTCTGAGAGAGACAGACTAGTCTCAAACTACTGCTATTTATCCATGGTTTCTGTTTAGAATTAGTGCTAGGATTTGGTTGGCATTCTGATTGTTTTCTGAAAGTTTTCTTGTAAATAAACCACATTATTCACATTTTCCAGCTTCAGCTGTGGTTTGAAGAAAAAATTCTTGCACCAAACATAATTAGCAAAATGTTTTTTTTTTTTTTTTTATGGAATCTTTAATCAGTGGTTTCTCAAGAGCATGATTGTTATTGGAAGCAAAAACACTAAAATCATGCTCTTCTACATTAGGACATAATCAGCCATCCACATGATTATGTGATTTGCTTGTTTTGGCACATTACATTTGGATAAAATACTGTTGTTGGTGGAGAATTTCATTTTCGCTGAAGGAACTAGGTTCTTGGGTTTCTACTCCCAAATCTGAGGTTCTGTTATGTAATGGGGCAAAACACTGCACTGAGCTGGAATAAGACATTAAACTATTCCAAAGCATAAGTTATACAGCATCAGTTTATAGAAGGGCGTACCCTTAATGAAAAAGAACACAAAGTGAACGTATGCCTAGCTAATCTAATCAATGCTAACAAGTAAAATGTCATTCTAGACCAAGGTTCGTCAACTGGTGGACTGTTGTCTGGATGCAGAACTAGTAAAATTATAGTACTTAAAAATTACTGCAGCAGAGCTGGTAAACGTTATAAAAAAAAAACCTGCCTGTAGTTCAGAAACTCTTGAATTTTGACAACATAGCTAAGAAAAAAACACTGAAGACAAAATCAGAAAGTTTAAAGCTGAATGACCAGAGAAGTATGCGTTTATTCTCCTAGCATTTTTTCTTTTTGTTACCAGTCCTTGGTGCTAGTCAAAAGTTGTAATGTGATTGTAAAACTACAAAACAAAACATCACCACTTTGAATTATCTTATTTATAGATATAAACTAATCATTAATAGTCAAGCATGAAAAGGTAACTGTTGTCCCCAGTCATTTATTTTGTAACAAGGAATTTTATATAACTGGACTGTTGAAAGTTTTAGTTGAATTACCCTGTTTTGGACAAAACCAAATGTATGGTATACTTAAAAATACAAAACGGTATCCTGCATGAAGTCTACAATATACACTAAAGTACAGTATATATCCAAAACCTGACCATTACACCTATATGTGCATATACATTAGATTGCAAAACCATGGGCATTATTATGATGTTGATCCTCCCTTTGCTGTTATAAAAACCTCTACTCTTCTGGGAAGGCTTTCCAATAGATTTTGGAGCGTGGTTGTAGGGATTTGAACACATTTAGCCACACAAGCATTGGAGTTGAACGAGAATGACTGCTGCTCAGTCGCGTTGAGGTCAGGGCTCTGTGCAGGCCACTCGAGTTCTTCCACACCAACCTTGGCAAACCATGTCTTTAAGGACATCGCTTTGTACACAATGGGCATTGTCATGCTGGAACAGGTTTGAGCCTCTTAGTTCCAGAAAAGAGCAGTCTTAATTCTACAGCATACGAAGACATTTTAGAAAATTCTGCACTTTCAGTTTTGTGAAAAATTCTTCTTTGGGGAAGAACCACATATGGGTGTGGTGATCTGATCGGGTGTCCACATACTTTTGGCCATATAGCGTGTAAGTATTCTGAGTGTGTAATCTATAGACTTGTAATTTGGCTTGTATGTTTTGAAGAGTGTATTTTGTACAGTGTATTAATTCAGCTTTCTCAAATTCATTTAGTTTATGTTTTTAAAAAGTTCTCTGCTAAAAACTTTTTTTTTGCTTTTGTCGTTCACTGTGCATAGACGACTGACCTTTAGGCAAGTCATAGTATTTTTGTCTTGAACTCCTAAACCTGTTTTTTTGTTTATGGTAGGGGTATAAGTGTAAATGCTGATGTATATCTGCAACTTTACACCCGGATTTATGTTGTGTCCAAACCAGTTCTTAAACCAACATGCTTTGCACATGATTTCCTAAAAATTAAAATTAATTTAAAAAAAGCTTTCAGTGTCCAAGAGCAAATTGTTGCATAGATAATTTATTATTAATTTTACTTTTGCAATAATTTAACCAAATTTTGCCTCAGACCTTAAAGACAAAACTTAACTCTTAGAAAAAAAAAGAGTTCTATCTATCACTTTTTTACCTGTCCACTGCAAAAAGTACATATTAGCAGATAGAAATATCTTGAATATGATCTAATTCTTGTCATTATGAGATTACAATAAAACAAATATAATAGGCTATTTATAGATTTCAAATTATTCAGCCTAGTTTTAGATTCTTTCTTGACATAATTTTGTTCAAATGGCAGATAATTGTGCTTATTTTAAGCATTTATTTATCAAAAGAAACCAAATGATTCAGCTATAGAACAAGACAATTATCTAGAAAAAGGTTTAAAGCCCTTATATTTGGTTTATCATAATCGCATAATGAGAGATATTAGAGAAATTTCACTATATTGTCTATATCTAGATATTTTCACTTGGTATAATTTTATTTATAATAAAAAATTTGTATAGTATAAGAGGTAAAGTACTTGGTATAACTCTATAGCAAAACCTATTCCTTTCAGAACAGGTTTCATGTAGAACTCATTTAGAAATCGTGAACAATTAGCCATCTAAAGAAACCTTGATAATCTCTTTTTCTAAATAAGAATGGACATTATTTTCCATTTTCATTGTCATCGTCACACAATATCCAATACGTAATCTGCTCCTACTAATGGCATAAAGTAGGCTTAATGTGGGACTGAATTATGTTAGTGAATGCCGCATACCGTGGAATATATTGCCGTATGTTATTAATGGCTCTAACTTGCTTGATTCAAATAATATAAATCTCATTGTTGGTTACTAGGTATTAGTAAGTAGTAGCCATGTGTATCATGCATTACTGGCTATGCTGTACAACCTCATTGTATTTTGCATATAAAGTTTTAGCTTATCCTCAACTTCCCATTTACTTTTTCTTATTCTTGGCTTTAAATATGGGACTATTTTTCTTGTGTTTTCTTGTGTTAAAAGTTGTGTTAAAGTGAGAATCCAGCTTTCTGCTGGGACTCATCAAGTACTAAGCATACTGTTTGTTATTGTCAATCATTTAAAACATATCACACCTATATACAAGTATATGTGATACTATCCACATCCAAACTCTACAATAATATTAAATAAAGATACTGTGGACAGCACTGGCTGATGTAGTATTGTCCCTTGTGAGAGCAGGATATTCGTGCATTCGTGAATGTGGTTTTACAAGGATGTGCATTGCAGTGGCCGTGTTCTGCTCAGTCTACTGACAATGTGTGGAATCCGGCTCATCAGGAAAAGCCGTTCTGCTTACACAACTCCTCCTTGTGAGATTCCCTGTCTAACCGGCTGTCACTTCCTTAGATTCTCTCAGACGTGACTGTGGCACTGCGACAGCTCCTTTTATTTTTAATATACAGCTTCAAAATGGGGAGAATTGGCAAGGAGGTGTCGGGACAGACACTGTGCTTCATGGGGTTGATCGGACTGTGCCTGACGTGTGGCATACCTATGTGGCGTACAACCTACTACATCGGCGCCAACATCGTGACAGGTCAGATTGTCTGGGACGGGCTGTGGATGAACTGTGTGATGCAGAGTACGGGCCAGATGCAGTGTAAGATCCAGTCGTCCATCATGAATCTGACGCAGGACCTGCAGGCCGCGCAAGCCCTCATAGTCATCGCCATTTTGATCGCTTTTGCTGGCATACTCATGACGTTTATTGGTGCACGATGCACCAGTTGCTTGAAGAATGAGTCCTCCATGGCCAAACTGGTAGTTTTTGGAGGTGTCATGTGTATCGTGGCTTCTGTTGTGTGCCTCATTCCTGTCTGCTGGTCTGCGACATTCACAATCACCGATTACGACAATGTTCTCGTACCCACATCACAGAAAAGGGAGATAGGTGCTTGCATCTACATCGGCTGGGGCACCTCGTTCGTTCTGCTTCTTGGAGGGATCATTTTGTGTACCGCTTGTCCACCAAATGATATGAATCAGTATAACCGGAACATGTATCCCTACCAAGGGCCTTTCATGGGACCACCCAGACACTACATGCCTCCAAAAACATATCCACCCAGCGGTACATATTCTGGAACATATATTCCAGCTAAACCATACGTGGCTCCGCGGGCTTACTCAGCTGTTCCCAGGCAATACATGTAAGCAAACAAATGTGGACATGGACTCGTACTTTAAATCCACTGCTCACTGCTCTTGTCTTGAATGATATCTGTGTCTCCAAATGTATGTTTGAACTTAATTAAATGTGTACAATTGTCAGTGTTCAAACTGTAAAAAAGCTTTGTTTTCTTATTATGTTTGTTTCCAACCTGTGACTAAGAATCTTGTGTAAAGCTGTTTAGCAACTTTTATTAATTATTTTTTATGCTTAAGCTGCAGATGCCTTAAAAGTATTGCCTGAAGCCTGAATAAATAGTTAAATTGTTTTGCATATTGTCTAAAAATGTAAATCTTAGGGCCCTTTAAAAGAAAAAAGAAAAAAAAAAAGCTTTGTCGATAGTCAACATCTACTGTAGTAATGGTTAAATATCTCATGTATAAAGACTGGCATATTGGTTTAGCCAGAAAGCCGAGACTTTTCTCTTTATAGCAATGTATAAAACTCAGAATATGTTAATGTGACTCCAGAATAATGGTCACCAATGATTGGTTTGTAGATATAATTTTGCACTATTTGTATTTTTATTGTCATTACACACTTCCCATTGTTGATAACCAAAATAAAGGATTGTCATGGAGAAGTGTGTTCTCCCAGCCTTTCAGAATTCCTTGTAAATAAACACATTTCTCTTATAGCAATGCATGTGTATTTTTTATTATGAGCTATATGTGACTTTGTAACCGGTATTAACTTAAAAAAATTAACCTCTAAATATAATCCTTCCACAACTTCTTCCAAAATGCAATCCAATCCTGCTCATTACCAGTGACACCACACCATATATATATATATATGTGTGTGTGTGTGTGTGTGTGTATGTATATATACTAAAGTACAGTATATATCCAAAACCTGACCATTACACCTATATGTACATATACATTAGATTGCAAAACCATGGGCATTATTATGATGTTGGTCCTCCCTTTGCTGTTATAAAAACCTCCACTCTTCTGGGAAGGCTTTCCAATAGATTTTGGAGCGTGGCTGTAGGGATTTGTACACATTTAGCCACACAAGCATTGGAGTAGGCACTGATGTTGAACGAGAATGACTGCTGCTCAGTCAGCGTTGAGGTCAGGGCTCTGTGCAGGCCACACGAGTTCTTCCACACCAACCTTGGCAAACCATGTCTTTAAGGACATCGCTTTGTACACAATGGGCATTGTCATGCTGGAACAGGTTTGAGCCTCTTAGTTCCAGAAAAGAGCAGTCTTAATTCTACAGCATATGAAGACATTTCAGAAAATTCTGCACTTTCAGTTTTGTGAAAAATTCTTCTTTGGGGAAGAACCACATATGTGTGTGGTGGTCAGGTGTCCACATACTTTTGGCCATATAGTGTGTAAGTATTCTGAGTGAGTACTCTGTAGACTTGTACTTTGGCTTGTATGTTTTGAAGAGTGTATTTTGTACAGTGTACTAATTCATATATATATATATATAGTTGCTTCTATGGCACAGAAGTCACATATTCATGATGACATGAGTTGGAGTTTGATTCACATGATATCTAGATTGTAAAATGTTCAGTAACTGCACACATGAACTAGGTATAAAAATGAGGAAGCAAATGTAGTAGAACATAAATTTAGATGTAGAAAATGTGTATTTTTCTTGCCACAATAAAAGAAAATGCTGGTTAAATGTAAATCGCTCTGAGTTTTGTTTCTGTTTCAAGGGGATTTTGCATTCCTTCTGACGCATGACATATATCAACACTATTTTGCCTTCAGTTTCTTCTATAGAATCTTGTCAGGCCTGACACCGAGCCGACAACCGATTTGAAGATAAAGTGGTAACGCCACCCCTCTAAGAAAGACACCATATAACCCACTGTTTAAAAGATATTCCTCATTGTTCTGCCATCGTAGCACATTTACAGAAGACCAGAAGCTTTCGCAGCAGTAAGTTAGCACTCAAAGAAAACTAAAAATGGTGTCCACTTGCCAGTGCTGCCAGGTCCTGGGCTTTGTCCTGGGTGTCATTGGCTTCTTGGAGGCCATCTTTGTTTCTGTCCTTCCCATGTGGAAGGTGACATTATTCATTGGTGCTGACATTAAGACAACGCAGATCATCTGGGAGGGCTTATGGATGTTCTGTGTCATGAATAGCACGGGCCAGATGCGGTGTAAGATCTACAATTC
This sequence comes from Pangasianodon hypophthalmus, assembly GCF_027358585.1. Classification (NCBI taxonomy): domain Eukaryota; kingdom Metazoa; phylum Chordata; class Actinopteri; order Siluriformes; family Pangasiidae; genus Pangasianodon; species Pangasianodon hypophthalmus. The sequence continues at coordinate 6,287,627 of NC_069730.1, read as the reverse complement.
CTTGCTGGCACCAACCCAGGATCTGCAGGTCGCCCAAGCTCTGACCACCATCTCCATCATCGCCTGCCTGTTCGCTATAATCCTGGGAGTCGCTGGAGGCAAGTGCAACAACCTTGTGAAAAACAAGCACACCAAGATCAAGATTGCCATCTGTTTCATTGTGGCTGGAGTCCTGTACCTCATCTCAGTCTGCTGGTGTATTGGCGCCATCATCCTACATCATCCGCCATCATTCTACAAGCCCTTCCTCACCATAGCTCAGAAGACAGTTCTGGGGGCTTCACTCTTCTTGGGCTTTGGCATCACTGCAACTCTGCTTCTCAGTGGTCTCGGAATTCTGCTCTGCAGTATCTGTTCACTGGAAAAGAAGACGAATTACAACAATGTTTACAGGTACTCCCAGCCACAGTCCACTGCCACCATCAAGCCTATGTCTGCGTGTAGAAGCACCAGGCAAAGAATTTTTCATTCCTCATAATGTTCTGCTCTATCTGTTTCTTCTTGCACCATTGGGGAACTACAAACGAGGAGCAAAGACGGACATCAGGTGTTTGCTGTGAAGCCATACGTGACTATTCTGTAGTGCATTTATAATAAGTAACTTGCATTTATAATAAGCATAAGGATAATGTTGTAAATAAAGGAAATGCATTCATAACACAAGGTTAAAGTCAAAGGTTGAATAAATTGTTTAATTTCTTTGAATATTATCTAAAATTGTAAATGTCAGAGCCCCTTTTTTAAAAAAAAACAAGCTTTGTTGCTATCAAATATCAACAAAAAACACCACGTATCTCATGTATAGAGATTGGAACACTGGTATAATCAAGAAGCTGAGACTTTCCACTTTACAGCAGTGTATAAACTCAATGGTCATATGATAAAGAGACTCCAAAATAATGAAGCTGATCACACATGGTTGGTTTGCAGATATAATTTTGCACTAAATATAACCTGTCGTGGAAATCTAGGAATAGAGGTAAATAAATTCAGCAGACAAGATTGAGCAACAAGACGTCTTCAGTATGCATTACAAAAATCATGTACCCAGAAGAGGTACTTCCCCTTTCTGGTGCTCCCTTTTATACATTGTTTTTCATCCCTTTAGAGCATTTCATTACCTTTTATGGACATAATTACACAAGGTTCTAATTTTGCCTATTATTGTAACTCTCAGTTACTAGGCATTGGCACGTTCTTCTTCTGTCTAGCTGACATTTGGAATATTTCGTGCTTAACAATAACAGTACCTGGTCAGGAGCATCAGGTAATGTTCGCATTCAACATCAAAATTGGGGAAAAAAATTTGATCTCAGTGATGCCTTAACCATGGCGTGGTTATTGGTGCCAGATGGGCTGGTTTGAGTATTTCAGAAACTGCTGATCTCCTGGGATTTTCACATATACCCGTCTCTAGAGTTTACACAGAATGGTGGGAAAAATGAAAAACACTGAGTGAGCGACAGTTCCGTGGCCTTCAAATAATCACTCTTCACAACCGTGTGAAACATCTCAACATGTACAAAACATCAAACTTTTAGGTGGCTGGACTACAACAGCAGAAGACCACATTGGGTTCCACTCCTGTAAGCCAAGAACAAGAATCTGAGGTTATCATGAGCATAGACTCACCCAAACTGGACAGTTGAAGATTAGAAAAAAACAACCTGGTCTTTTTCCAGTCTTTAACTTTTCAGTTTCTGTGAGTCTGTGCCCTTGATAGCCTCATGTTCACGTTCTTGGATTACAGGAGTGGAATCTCTTCTACTCTTGTAGGCCATCCACCTCAAGGTTTGATGTGTTGTGCATTCTGAGATGCTTTTCTGCTCACCACGGTTGTTAAGAGTGCTTATTTGAGTTACTATAGACTTCCTGTCAGCTCAGACCAGTCTGGTCATTCTCCACTTCAACAACGTGTTTTTGCCTGCAGACCCTCCACTCACAGGATGTTTTTTGCACCATTCTGTGTAAACTCTAGAGACTGTTGTGTCTGAAAATCCCAGAAGATCAGCTGTTTTTGAAATACTCACACCAGCCCATCTGGCACCAGCATCCATGCCATGCTTAAAGTCACTGAGATCACATTTTTCCCCATTCTGATGTTTGATGTTAACATTAACTGAAGCTCTTGACCTGTATTGCGCTACTGCCACATGATTAGATAACTACACAAATGTGCAGGTGTACGGGTATTCCGAATAAAGTGGATGGTGAGTGTACATTTAAATGCATTTACATTAAATAGCCTAACTGCCTTTAAGGAGCATCATTCTTTAAAAATACAAAAAAATACTTTGTCCATATGTTGAGCACATTTTTATTGCACTAACAGAAGTAACATATTCATGATGACATGTTGTAAGATTTTTGGTAACTGGTAACTAAAATGGGGAAACAAATGTAAGAGAACATAAAATTTTATTTATTGATTGATCCAAGTTTCACTTCCCTTTAAAGGGGATTTTTGCTTTTCTGCTGATGCAAGACCTACATATAACTTCCAGTGGGCTAAGTGATACTTGTTTACTTCTAATTGTCCACAGACTGATGCGCATCTCGTCGAAACTGTTTTGCCTTCAGTGTCTCAATGGAATCTCGTCAGGCCTGAAACCAAGTCTGAAAACTGGTTTCAGGCCAAACTATTAACTCCACCCTTCCTAAGGCACCATATAACCCGCTGGTCAAAGGATGTTCCTCATTGTTCTGCCATCGTAGCACGTGTACAGAAGACCAGGAGCTTTCACAGCAGTGAGTTAGCACTCAAAAGAAACTAAAATGGTGTCCATGTGCCGCCAGATGCTAGGCTTTGGCCTGGGCATCGTTGGCTTCTTGGGGACCATCATTGTTTGCGCCCTTCCCATGTGGAAGGTAACAGCATTCATCGGAGCCAACATTGTGACAGCGCAGATCATCTGGGAGGGCTTGTGGATGAACTGTGTCATGCAGAGCACAGGCCAGATGCAGTGTAAGATCTACGACTCCATGCTGGCACTGCCTCAGGATCTGCAGGCCGCCCGAGCTCTGACCGTCATCTCCATCATCGTCTGCCTGTTTGCCATGATCCTGGGGGTTAGTGGAGGCAAGTGCACCAACTTTGTGGAGAACGAGAGCACAAAGATCAAGGTGGCCATAGCCAGTGGCGTCACTTTCATCATTGCTGGAGTCCTGTGCCTCATCCCAGTCTGCTGGTCCACCAACACCATCGTCCAGGACTTCTACAACCCCATCATCACCAGCGCTCAGAAGAGGGAGCTGGGGGCTGCACTCTACGTTGGTTTTGGCGCTGCCGCACTTCTGATTCTTGGTGGAGGTCTTCTCTGCAGTTCCTGTCCACCACAAGAAGAGAAGAATTACAATAATGGCTACAGGTATTCCCAGCCACGGTCCAATGCACGGTCCATTGCCACAAGCAAAGCCTACGTCTGAGCATAGACACACCGGGCAAAGACTTTTTCTCTTCACAATAATGTTATGCTCTCTCCCTTTCTTCTTGTTCCACTGGAGAACAGTGAAAGAGGAGCAAAGATGGACATCAGATGTTTGCTGTGAACAGATATGTGACTGTTCTGCAGTGTGGCTTAGACTTTAAAATTGTATTTATAATACAGTTAATTTCAGGATAATGTGGTAAATAGCCATAAGCACTACTGAATGTGATTGAGATAAACTAATTGTGATAAGGGCTCAACAAATAATATACTTATTCAAAATTTAAAGCTGAAAAGGACTGTATTTTTTCATTATTTGTTCATGTAAGAATTGTTGATCACTAAATCTATCATTGTATGTTAGAAGTTTGCACATTCAAATTAAACTGTTTTACCAAAATGAGTAATTGTGTGTTTTACTGAATATGCTTGAATCTGTGCCCTTAAAGTGTTCGCTAAGACATTCAAAGGAAAAGTGTCTGTTAATGTATATATAGGTCTACATCGAGAGAGTGCTTCGTGAGAGAGGATTGTGTAACAGCATTGATTACGATCTCAGACCCATGTTTATTCTAGGTATCTGTTCTGTGCTTCCTGTAAACTGATGACACAAAACACACATAAAGGATGATATCTACCGGCATCTAAGACACAAAAAAGTTGGAAATTTTGCATTTTGAATCCCATAGTTTCTCTAAGTGTTCTGTACCAGGTTTTTTTTTTTGCATGAAATTATTTTTTTTTGGTCTTTTTAATACATCCACTTTAGTATAATATAGTTAATATTGAGAAGATTTGTTGACACACTTGTATTTGAAGCTGTGTGAGAAACCAGTTTGGCTTCGCTCATTACATCAACCGTCTAGATACCATTGATTTGCGCTTTTAAAAACAGCATAGCAATAAACAAGCACAGCAGTTAAAGACAGTTTACTAAGGAATTTATCCTACTTTTTCTCTTCTATCAACAACCAAACACCTAATTCAACCAAACCTCAGTGTCCATCATTTGTCATGTTGTACAGACTTCCAGATTGCATGATGCTCTAGATTTGTGCTTACATGTGTGAAGTCTCAGTGTGTTCGCATACAGACGAGGGTTTCATACATTACACAGATACATGTTGAGATTCCTTGCAGAGTTTCAACCACAAGCTTGTAAATAAAGCTCTGGTACAGAGCATGACACCACCCTGCATTGCTCATAGCGCAAAGAATCTGGTAAAGCTGGTATTGTGATGGCTGAGACATTCCTAAATGATAGCACACACCACTTTTCTCTACCTGAGCAGATACTTATCTCAGATAGATTCTGTGCTGGAGAGAGTAAAAGAGTGAATGAGTGTTGATTTTATCAGGTGTAGGGATTGCATTCATGGGTCTGAAGATGCTGGGATCTAAATGGCTACATGGAGTAGATCACAGTGTGAAGTCAGCCCTTGTGGCGAATCACAGCCTTCATCGGAAACAACATTGTGACATCCTAGATATTCTGGGAAGTTGTCTAGATGAGCACAGGCCAGATGCAATGCAAAAATCCTCCCAAAAGAGTTTGGCTTGCTACTTAGATCAACCATATAGCTGCCATCAATGGGTATTGTATTAATGCCCATTATGTATAAATATTATAATATACTATCTCAATGTCCATCCATTATCCTGTTGTGTAGTCTTTCAACTCAAATGATGCTCTTCACTTGCACTTACATCTGAAAGTGTGTTTGTTCACAAACTAGGTTAATTCCCAAACTGGTGTATCTGCATATTTTGCATAACGCCTGGGTACATTTTAAGTTTCCTTGCAAACAGTTTCAACCACAAGCATGTAAACTGATCTTCGGTACAGAGGGTGACCCTCCCCCCGCCCTGCATTGTCCACACCATAAAGAATCCCGCAAAGCTGGTATTGTCATGGCTGAGACGGCCCTAAACGGCAGCGCACACCTCTTTACTTTAGCGTTAACAGCCAGCCGAACACAATCTCAAACTGATTCTGTGCTGGACAGAGAGAAAGAATCCATTACTGAGTGTTACGTGCATCTGATGTGGAAATGGCATCGATGGGGCTGCAGATGCTGGGGTGCACACTAGCACTAATCGGCTACATTGGGTTGATCATCGTCTGCGGCCTGCCCATGTGGCGAGTCTCGGCCTTCATCGGAAACAACATCGTGACATCCCAGATCTACTGGGAGGGCATCTGGATGAGCTGTGTGGTGCAGAGCACAGGCCAGATGCAATGCAAAGTCTACGATTCCATGCTCGCTCTAACTTCGGACCTACAGGCTGCCCGCGCACTGATGGTCATCGCACTGGTGGTGGGCATCGCTGGGATCTTTATGGCCTTTGCTTCTGGCAAGTGCACCAATTTTATTCCCGAGGGGAATGGCAAAATGAGGGCATCTGTGGCTGCTGGAGTTATCCTAATCATTACAGGTGTCCTTTCCCTCATTCCTGTGTCCTGGACAGCCAGCAGTATCACGAGAGATTTCTACAACCCCGTACTGATTGACGCCCAAAAGCGCGAGCTGGGGGCTTCACTGTACATCGGATGGGGAGCCGGATTTCTCCTGGTGCTAGGAGGAGCACTTCTCTGTAGTTCCTGCTCACAACGGGATGATCGTGCACCATCCCTCAAGTACCAGTCGTTCAGGTCTAAATTATCAACTGGGAATAATTCGGTGCCCAGCCATGGCGCAGCATCACAGAGGTCTGCCACGCCATCCAAGACCTACATCTAAAAGGATCTAATAGAGAAGGACTATATGCATAAGACAATGCACAAAATACTTAACATTACATCATGTCTATTTTAAGTTTGAAGTCTTTTTATACTATTACTATTATTTGAATTGATGTAGCATTCTCTCACTGTATTAAACGTGTATATGTGCACAATGTTTTATAAGCTTTTTGGCACATGCTGTTCAGATAACCTGCTATGGCAATAAAAAAAAGCTATTTTTAGTTTGGTTTCACTGTTTTTGTTCTAACTGATACCACTTATGCTGTACTTCCTCCCATTACATCAACTCCCAACAAAAACCTGCTTAGCAACTTGTTTGGAATATCTGATAAGACACACCCTTGCCACTAGCACACCATGGTTACTTTTAAAAGCAAGGAAATAATCAGTTTTGGAAAAATTATGTATATTTTCCAGTTTAGTCTGACATTGAAAATGTTATCAGGCACTGAAATTAATATACAAAACAATTCACTGTCAGTTTTCTGGGTGTTTTTAAGGCTCATATTGAACTGGATGGTTATTAAGCTAAACTAGTTGAGACCTTCATGCCCTTATTTGAGGAAGAGTTTTCACCTCCCTCTGTTTCAAAATACAGCCCATGAGAAAAGTTTAATATATTCAGTTTGATATTAATGAGGATTTAATTTTCCAAGAGGAAGTTTTTCTAAAATGGTGCTTTATTGTGTGTAGGAGTTAAAGCATCCCATTCTCAAAAATCTGGGCCTTCGAGTTATATGGTGATGAATATATGATGACATCAGCTGTCATAAATTTGGCTTTAATCCAATATTTGTTTCAACACATGAGCTTTCAACATCGATTATATCTAAACAATGACTCAGAGATGGTTAGGATGTCACTTCCTGTCTCTGAGGCTGGTTTTACTCTTTTCAGTTTAACTTTAAGACATAAAACATGATGTGGAATATGGTTGTAGGAAAATAATCAACAAGAGAGTTGGGTGATGTGACAGTTACCACCAAAAGTTGATTATTTTCCAGCACATCCTGAAGTGTTTGATTCCTCTTATACAACAGCAATTTGCCAATAATTATAATGTTTAAGTTCTTAATGAATGACATATACAGTACAGGGCCAAAAGTAAGTGGACACTTACCAATCACACCTATATGTCCTTTTTGAAGATTCCATTCCAGACTAATTCCCCTTTTGCTGTTTTAATAACCACCACTCTTCTGGGAAGTCTTTCCAATAGATTTTGGAGCGTGGCTGTGGGGATTTGTCTATTCAGCCACAAGAGCATTAGTGAGGTCAGACATTGATGTCGGGTTAGAAGGCTTGGTGCACAGTCAGCGTTCCAATGTATCCCAAAGGTGTTCAGTGGGGGTGAGTTCAGGGTTCTGTGAAGGCCAACCTTGGACAACCATGTCTTTATGGGTCTTGCTTTGTGAACAGGGGCATTGTCATGCTGGAACAGGTTAGGGCCCATAGTTCCAGGGAAGGGAAATCTTAATGCTACAGCATACAAAGACATTCTAGACAATTATGTGCTTCAAACTTTGTTGTAAATGTTCAGGGAAAGCCCACATATGGGTGTGATTCTCAGGTGTCCACATACTTTTGGCCTTATAGTGTACTTTTAACCATTATATTTAATGTTGTGGAATGTCCGCAAGACAATTAAGTTAGTTCTTGTCATCACTTAAAGTATGGTAGCTATAAATACTTATAGCTGCCTCACCAGCCTCTCTATTTTTGTCTCTCTCTTGAAATTAATAAGGCAAAGAATAAAAAAAAAAAAACACAGAGTGTCATGTTACCAAGAAACCTTCTGTGGTGGAAAACAAAGAGCTGACATTGGAGAGTCCTTCTATAAATGTTAAATAAACATATCATTACAGAAAGCTTTACCATATCAATGATTAGATGCTTTTCTTTTTTAAATAACAATACGCTTTTAAAATACGTTCGCCATACAAGTCCCTGTGAATACAAAGTTACTACAGCAGTGATAACATATTAGAACGAGCACATTAAGATAAACTTGTGATTTCAATTACAGCCGGCACTATTGTCACAGCTGCTGTAATAGAAAATTAATCAACACAATCAGATTTGAGAATTCAACAACATGATGCCAGTTGAATGATTTAACCCACATACATTTTTATACAATACTGTCATCTAGTGGTATAAACCATAGTGGACTCCAAACTATCCAAATTTATCATTTAATTTTCTAAAAATAATATTCATTTTGTTGTAATGCATTTTTCTGTGATTGCATTTGTTGAATTTATTTTGATTTATGTTAATTAGTATTTGTCTTGTACTTCATTTGTGCATTGTGGCCTACTATCTTTGACTGGGTATAATTAAAGTTTATGGTTGTATCAATGACTATACTTATTGAACCTTGGCTTGGTGATCTCATTTGGGAGTAAACTCAGTTTTTCTCATTTATGGGCAACAAATTTTAACTCTTAATGCAGAGTATGTTAAATTTAAGCTAGTATCAGAGGTGGTAAAATACCCCAATTCTTTCCTCACGTCAAACTGCAATTACTCATCAAAATAAATACTCTGGCAAAAGTTTATATTCTTCACTCATGTTAAAGTAGCAGTGTATAAACTCTTTACTCAAACTTTACTTAAAGTATGAAAGTTAAATACAAGAAAGCTAAGGCTAACAAGAGCTTTATTCCTAATCTCTCAAATGTTAGGTGGCATGAATGCAAACTAGCTGTATGCTGATTGCTAGCTAACAATTGAGAGAATAGAAATTAGCCAAGGTTAACTAACAAAAGCTTTATTCCTCATCTTTCAAATGTTAGCTAGCATGATAACTCTGACAATACAAACTACCTATGCTAATTCCTAGCTAACATTTGAGAGAATAGAAATTAGCCAATGTTAACTAAAAACAGCTTTATTCCTCATCTCTCAGATGTTAGCTAGGATGATAATAACCCTGACAATACAAACTAGATGTATGCTAATTGCTAGCTAACAACTGAGAGAATAGAAATTAGCCAAGGTTAACTAACAAAAGCTTTACTCATCTCTCAAATGTTAGCTAGCATGATAATAACCCTGAGAATACAAACTAGCTGAATGCTAATACTTAGCTGTCACAATACATTGCCTTGAAAAATGTGTAGTAGCAGAACGTTTACAGTGTTAAGATTTGCTAGGAATTTAGATCGACTCCTTGAAGCTGTCTGATGCTAAAACTTTACTTTATCACTTCAAAAATATTTGATGATAGAGAAATGTAGTGATGTAGTGTTTGAAAATGTAATGAGTTATAAAGTATAGATTTAAGTAGAGATACGTAAAAATAAACTTAAGTACAGTAACAAAGTAATTATACTTCACACCTTTATTTATTATTTCTCACCCTGACTCTTCTTTCCCAGAAAATCTAAATTAATCATCAAGTCTTGGTCATGTTTTGTGTCTTTTAAAGCTGAAGGGTTTTCAAAACCATAATGTCTGGATTTTGAGCCTCGAATGCAGTTTGCTATTTTGTCTCACTTTTTCTCTTCTTCATCAGGCCTCCATATGGCTCTGCAGGTGCTGGGCATCACGCTGTCTATGATTGGCCTGGCAGGCACCATCATCATCTGCGCCCTGCCCATGTGGAAGGTGACAGCGTTTGTGGGCACTAACATCGTGGTGGCGCAGGTCTTCTGGGAGGGCCTGTGGATGACCTGTGTGTACGAGCGCACGGGCCAGATGCAGTGCAAGCTGTACGACGCTCTGCTAGACCTGGACCCAACACTGCAGGCCTCGCGTGGCCTCGTGGTCACCACTATGGCACTTGCATGTCTCGGGTTCCTCATCTTCCTGCTGGGAGCCGAGTGCACCAACTGTCTCAGCAATCCATGGGCCAAGGCTAGGATCGTGGTGGCGTCGGGGGTCACTTTCATGCTCTCGGGACTTGGTGCCGCAATTCCCGTTTCCTGGACAGCTGACACCATCATCAGGGACTTCCATAACCCTGTAGTGCATGAGGCGCTGAAGAGAGAGATGGGTGCTGCCATATATGTGGGCTGGGTGACAGCGGGATTCTTGTTTGTTGGAGGGGCAATTCTCTGCACCAGCTGCCCACCAGAGAGGGTCAAGCACCTCTCTAGGTATACGGCAACAAAGTCAGGCACCCAAAGCAGCTATGCATTTAAGAACTATGTGTGAGTTTAAGACATGACCAGTTCATCACTGAGGTGTAATGACCAAAATGAACGTGCCATCATGTTACAAAAGGACATTCTTACATGCTGCCAGATGTTACACGATAGGAATTACATTTTCTTCACATTAGTTTTGTGCCATGTACAATCATGGTTGAAATCTCTCGGTCAGAGTTTTAACTTTTTTTTACACTTATGCCTTTTGATGAAACCATGTTAAAGAATATGATGTGTGTAAGAAACAACTTTGAGTTATGTGAGGGTCCCTAAAATGTTCTACTTTGTCTGAAATGACGTTTTACAAATTAAAGGCCATAAGTGTTCATTTAATTTTTTTAAATTCAAATTCATTTAATGGTCCTAATTGATTAACCTGGTGTTATTTTTTAATGTTATGACTGCATGTTTAATTACATAGGGACAAGTCCATATGGTGATTGATACGATGTAAATACAACCAAAAATGACTGGAATACAATACTGTGTTGAAAACCGTGTCCACCAGTGACTATACTATGCCATAGAACTAGTTTTAAATCACAGTTTGAAGTCTTTTTTTTTGGATTTGAATTCTTATCCTTATATGTGAATTATTTTGAAGTGCTGTTAGATTTGGTAAGTCAGTACAAATTTGGTGTGGCATTGAAAAAGTATTTTTAAAAAAAGTGTCACATTTAATTATAAGGTATGTTGACAATTATGATTTTTTTACACACAAAAAAAAAGGTTTACTCAACTGACAGCCATTATATAGTTTATTCTGTTTTTCATAAAGAATAAAACGGATGTTCTTTGTCAGCTACTTCCATGTACACCCCTTTAACGTGTCTTCTGTCTGTGTTCCTATTTGAATAAAATTTGCTTCCAGTTTTCATACTTCGTGGTGTCTTTGGGCATTGAATGCATTGTTGTGTCTCTGCTCACAAAAGAGGTCAAGAGCGAGGAGGTTGCTGATTTCACACAGTGACATCATTGTTTTAGCCTCCAGGCGAAAAAAAAGAGAAGAGCCACTGAAAATATTTTGAATCCATTGGTGAAAAACAGCAGTGAATACTCTGTGGTTTCCACACCCACAGCTGGAATGCAGATAGCCCAGTTTGCTCCAGAAGTGAGCTCGCAGTTTCTTTTTGTTCCTCATTGAAAATAATCATGGAGAGGTGGCACAGGGTGTTCGAGCAGGCCAGTTTCGGGGTCGCCTTCTCTGGCTGGATTTTTGCCATCTTCACCAGGACCCTGCCTGTGTGGATCGTGACTGGAGCTGTTGACAATACAACAGATACTTTGTCTCTGTACTGGGATGGAATCTGGTTGAACTGGCAAGAACCAAGGATAGGAGACTTGCACTGCCACTTCTATCAGTCGCTTTTGTCCCTGGCTGGACACTTTAACTCCTGGAAAGTGTCTGTTAATGTTTTGATTGGAGTGGGAGTCATTCCCATAGTGCTCTACATAGTGGCCGTGACCATGTTCCCTCAGAAGGTGCGAATCAAGGCAGCAGCTGGATTTGTTTTTGTTTTATCCGGGCTGCTGATGCTGGTGATTGTGAGCTGGATCACTCATGCCACAAACAGTGATTTGGACACATCCATTCCTTTGAAAAGGGACTGGGGGACAGCTTTATATTCCGGGTGGGTTGGAATGGTGTTGCTTCTGATTGGAGGAGGAGTGCTGAGTACTTCGTGGTTTAAAGCACCTCCAGAGCCAGAGGAACAAATAAGAACGACACAAGAAGCAGCAATGCCAGAAGCAGAGGATCCGCTCTTTGCAAGGCATCATGCTGCATTCTTTCCAAGTCCATACAGGCAAACCACAAGACCTATTTGAAAAGACGGAGCTTGAACTCTCGCAGAATTCATGATACTGTAAAATCTGCAGTGCACTGATGACATAATTTTGTACATTTGAGACTGTGTTTGAATTGACTGAAACCCTGATAAGACACTACTTCCTGATTATTCCATTTGAGAGAGCTTTAAGGTTTGAAACTTTTAAGTCTCAGTCTCATGTTTCACAATTCACAGTAGCAGTGTCCCATATATCTAAGTCTGTTGAAAATTCAGTTCCCAAATATAACATTTTTACATTGTTTATTCTATGATTTATTACTGTAATACAGCCTCCTTGATGCAGGCTACACTGTATGTAGTTTACTAGTAAGTGAAGTGCATAGAAATGAGACATGAGAAATGATTTACATTCATTTTTATTTGCACTTTTTTTGTACACTGGTATCCTGATTTTGGATAAGCTTTGTTGTAAGTCAGATATATGGCACAAATCTGAGAAGGCAAACTAGACTAAGTGGACGCTGAAAGGGTTAGATGGGTGCAGGGAAAAATCTTAAAGGAGCGGGTTGTAATATTTAGAGCCCTCTGCTGGTTGTGATGAGAACTGCAAGCCGGAAGCTTTCCCGTTCTTCCCAACTGACCTCGTATCAATTGTTAAACCTTTGCATGTCTCCTTGCCTTTCGAAAAATAAAGGGCTAATTTCTGTGCCATAAAAATGTAAACAGAAGCCTGAAATGAAGAAACTTGCCAGATTCACCACATGACAAATTTTTGGGGGGGAATCTTGGACATGATATGAGTATTACAAACAATTTTAAATATTACAAACTGCACCTTTAAGTCAAGACAGTGGCATGGCATGAGGTGGAAGGGGCAGGGAAAACTTCTCTCTTCGGGATCTATGTATTTCTATGTTTTCCTATGATGCACATTGCATGTATACTTGTATTTATTTTAATAAATCAATTGGTTGCCTGTCTTGCAGTCATACAAATCACTTCAATTTTCACAGAAAACAAACCCCTTAGTTGTGATTTGAGTTAGATTAATAATTTGCTCACTATTATTTAGGAGTCATGGATAAATCGTTTGGGAAGATTTACTGAAACCTCAAACAGTAAATATGCCTAAACTATTATAATTACTGGTCCATTAAAAAAAAAAAAAAGGCTGTGTCACAAGCTAGAAACTTCAACAAATGCTGTTTAAGGCTTCATTAAATCCAGTTCCCTGTAATATACATCAACTTATACAGTCTTTGATACATAAAAGAGAGAAATAATTTAATGTGGAAGTAGTTAGTGTGGCAGGTGGCGTGTGGAGGCAGGTACAAGACGGGTTATTCGAGTTTCTCATCGCCTTCTTCCACATCTTTCAGGCTGAGCACCTCCACCGACCCTTTGCCTTTTGTCTCGCAGCGAATCAGCTCATCGATTTCCCGAAAGCAGCCCGGATCTATCAAGCAAACCTGTGGGGCACGAAAACGTATTATAGTTGCATACTTAAAAGAAAAACGCTATAAATCTACTCAGCAATTAAGTAAGAAGTAAAGTAAAGGCAAACATCCCCACTAAGTGAAGCAGAGGTGGAGATTATATATTTATTTATTTATTTATATTCCTCCCCTGAGAGTTATCAAACTTGGAAACCAAGCTTTTCTACAGAACACGTTTAGCTTACTTTTAACTGCATTTGCACTATATAAAGATAGATTACTTAAGATTATATTACTAGGGTCAGCTGTGGTCATTTCCAGACACTATGAATCACAAAAAAATTATTTCTACCTAATTAAAATTAATTGCTTAATAGCAATATAGAAAGTGACAATGCTGAAATTTCTCATCTCAGCTATAATCATCACTGAGTTTGGGCATCGTAGCCCTTTTTTTTTTTTTATTGTTACTGCAGAAAACCACGGCTAAGCAGACCGCTAATGAACATTACATTTGATATTCGTATTGTTGCTGAAATTTGGTTATTTTTTACCAGTGTGACCATCAGGACAGAGAGGAGACATTTTGTTAGGATTCTTGAGCACTAATTCTACTCTCTTCCCAGTTGTGTCTCTCTAAATTGATATCCATATCCATGTCATTAACTTTTCTTGTCATCACATTGCAGCACAAATGCATGGGGTAAATATAGTTCAAACCGTTATTTAGGCTCGTTATGATAGTTACATTTGGAACCACAATTACATCTAATGCCTAAGAGGATCTAATATTTTCCTATAAGTAAGGAATAAAGCATTTGGGATGTGCTGTTTTAGGAAAATAATCAAAGACAAGGCTGGTGGGAATGAGATGAAGAGATGAAACACAGCTATTGTTAACCATCACGAAGTTCACTATTCTGCTATAACAGCACACTACCAAAACACCGATGTGCCAAAACGAACAATTCTGTAATTATTAAAGAATGATACTTCATACTTTTTATCCATTTGTAGTTATATTTAATGTTGTGGAACTCCTTGAAACAAGTAAGTTCCTGTTATCACAGATGTTACAGTAGCTATAAACAGCTGTTCCCTTGCCAGCCTCTTTTTTTTTTCTCGAAGTTAATAAAATTTTTTTTAAAAAATGCAGCTTGCCATGTTAACGTGCAACCAATAAAGCGCAACGCCGTCTGTCCTGAAGACTTTCACATGTCGGAAAACTTAAAAGCACGCTTTACCCATGACTGTTTGACTGTTATTGTTGAAGAGCTGACACTGGAGACTCCTTCCAAAAATGCTAAATAAACATCTCCATCAACAATTACACAAGGTTTTTAATCCATTAACACGGCGAGTCTGCCACACAAGTCCCTGTGAACCTGCTGTGAACGAGCGCGTTAATATATCCCTGTGATGTGCCTTGCAGCTGGAACTAGTCCGAGTTATAGCTGTTATAGAAAAATAATCAGCATCTTCTGACCGATCAGATTTGAGAATTCAACAGCGTTAATATACTGTAATAATATATTGGACGTGACTTTTGTATACCATCTCTTCTCATATACTTCTTTGTAACAGAAAAAAAAAAAAACATTTGGAATAAAATAAAAGGCATTTACAAGTAAGTCTTTCAGGCAGAAAAACAACACAAAAACCTCTCACCATCTCCAGCTGATCATCGAAGTCTTCACTCTCCACCACCTTTAAGAGGGGTTTAAGCTTCTCTTTCAGCCTCTTCCCGTCTTTAGCTGGCAGGATGAAGCGGAGGCGCATGTGAGCTCTCTGAATCTGGATGGATTCCTTCAACTGTTTGATCACTTCAAGTGCCTGGATGGGGAGAGAGTAAACAGTGCTTAATAAACACAAAGCCTGTCATCGTTAGTACAGAAGGTTGTACACACACACACACACACACAGTGTGTATGTGTGTATATATATATATATATATATATATATATATATATATATATATATATATATATATATATATATATATATATATACACACACACACACACACACACATATTATGACATTAAGGAAGTGTATGAAATATATATATATATATATATATTTATATATATAATATATATATAGTGTGTGTGTGTGTATATGTATGTATGCACGCACACGTGTGTGTGTATATTGTTGATATTATATTGTCTGCGTTGCTGATCACTGATAGCAATGATCATAATAATACTGCACCCCAGAGAGAGGGAGATAGATAGATAGATAGATAGATAGATAGATAGATAGATAGATAGATAGATAGATAGATAGATGTACATAGTGTGTGTGTGTGGTGTGTGTGGGGGGGGATTCTACAGTTGGGGTAAATCATATTATGATATTAAGGAAGTGTATGAAATATATATATATGTGTATCACTTTATTAGCCTGGCATCTTGGATGGTTTACAGCTTTAGAAACTAAGGATCAGACATCAAACTACGCAGGCAAAATAGTTCTTGTTATGTACTAAAAAGTTTTTCCCCCCCATGAGAATTTTTCCATATTAAAAACAGCACAGTACTAATGTCCTTAATCTTTAACGTAGTTTTAATGTATCTATAGTGCTGCTTTTATTATGACCATCGCTATCAGTGTTCAGCAACATCGATGATATAGTTCTGCAGCTCAATAATTTTTACAATTTGTAATAATTATTAACAATTTGTTTGTTTTGTTAACAATTACTTAACATATGAAGACTGAATCGCACTGTTGTTGTACTAAACTAAATCTAAGGGCATGCTACATGGCATCGGGAATCATACTTCCCCGTGCTGTCTACGCATGTAATATTAAATCATAACAAAATAATAACACTTTTAAAAAGTTTGGGCTCAGATAGTCGAATATCCCACTCACCTGCTGTTTTGTGCTCTTAGTGGCTTTGACAGAGTAGTGAATGTCCTTCATGGCTCTTTCTATCAGGCTCACTGTATAAGGGCGCTTGGTTTCTGGATTTACGCATTTCTCAGCCACAATTGTAGCAATGTCCCGGAACATCTGCTCTAGCTGATTCTGTCGCTCCTTATCAGACACCTGAAGTTCTCCTTTGGCTAAAATCTGCAGCAGGAACAACCAAGAATCACAACCAAGCATTCTCACACATGCTGAATAAAACTGCGCAAATGCATAAAATCATGCAGATACAGGTCAAGAGTTTCCGTTCGTGTTCACATCAAACATCAGAGTAAGGGGGGAAAAATGTGATCTCAGTGTCTCTGACCGTGGCATGGGTGTTGGCGCCAATAAGGCTGGTTTGAGTATTTCAGAAACGGCTGATTTCCTGGGATTTTCACACACACCCAGACACACAACAGTCTCTGGAGTTCACACAGTAACTCAATAAGCACTCTTTACAACAATGTTGAGCAGAGGGTCCCTGGAGGACTAGTGGTTAGGCCTCTGCGCTTTCACCCGGCCAGGGAACCAACCTCAGCCACTGGGGTTTCAGACCAGTATTGGCCCAGATACTGCTCATGTAATGCTCCTACTACTGCTCCTACACACTATTGATCGTACTACTGCTCCTCATACTACTACTGCTCCTACACACTACTGCTCCTACTACTGCTCCTACTACTGCTCCTACTACTGCTCCTCCACCTGCTCCTCCACCTGCTCCTACACACTACTGCTGCTCCTACACACTACTGCTCCTCATACTACTACTGCTCCTACACCTGCTCCTACTACTGCTCATACTATTGCTCTTCATACTATTGCTCCTACACACTACTGCTCATATACTCCTCATACTACTGCTCCTCATACTACTAC
Organism: Pangasianodon hypophthalmus; assembly: GCF_027358585.1. Classification (NCBI taxonomy): domain Eukaryota; kingdom Metazoa; phylum Chordata; class Actinopteri; order Siluriformes; family Pangasiidae; genus Pangasianodon; species Pangasianodon hypophthalmus. The sequence continues at coordinate 6,270,275 of NC_069730.1, read as the reverse complement.
TGCTCCTACACACTACTGCTCCTCATACTATTGATCATACTACTGCTGCTCATACTACTGCTCCTAATAGTACTGCTCATACTACTACTGCTCCTCCACCTGCTCCTACACACTACTGCTCCTCATACTATTGATCATACTACTGCTGCTCATACTACTGCTCCTACTACTGCTCCTCCACCTGCTCCTACACACTACTGCTCCTCATACTATTGATCATACTACTGCTGCTCATACTACTGCTCCTAATAGTACTGCTCATACTACTACTGCTCCTACACCTGCTCCTACACACTACTGCTCCTCCACCTGCTCCTACACACTACTGCTCCTCATACTATTGATCATACTACTGCTGCTCATACTACTGCTCCTAATAGTACTGCTCATACTACTACTGCTCCTACACCTGCTCCTACACACTACTGCTCCTCATACTATTGATCATACTACTGCTGCTCATACTACTGCTCCTCCTACTACTGCTCCTACTATTGCTCCTCCACCTGCTCCTACACACTACTGCTCCTCATACTACTACTGCTCCTACACCTGCTCCTACACACTACTGCTCCTCATACTATTGATCATACTACTGCTGCTCATACTACTGCTCCTCCTACTACTGCTCCTCCACACTACTGCTCCTCATACTACTACTGCTCCTACACACTACTGCTCTTCATACTATTGCTCCTACACACTACTGCTCATATACTCCTCATACTACTGCTCCTCATACTACTACTGCTCCTACACACTACTGCTCCTCATACTATTGATCATACTACTGCTGCTCATACTACTGCTCCTAATAGTACTGCTCATACTACTACTGCTCCTCCACCTGCTCCTACACACTACTGCTCCTCATACTATTGATCATACTACTGCTGCTCATACTACTGCTCCTCATACTACTGCTCCTAATAGTACTGCTCATACTACTGCTCATGTAATGCTCCTCATACTATTGCTCATACTACTACTGCTCCTACACCTGCTCCTACACACTACTGCTCTTCATACTATTGCTCCTACACACTACTGCTCATATACTCCTCATACTACTGCTCCTCATACTACTACTGCTCCTACACACTACTGCTCCTCATACTATTGATCATACTACTGCTGCTCATACTACTGCTCCTAATAGTACTGCTCATACTACTACTGCTCCTACACCTGCTCCTACACACTACTGCTCCTCATACTATTGATCATACTACTGCTGCTCATACTACTGCTCCTAATAGTACTGCTCATACTACTACTGCTCCTACACCTGCTCCTACACACTACTGCTCCTCATACTATTGATCATACTACTGCTGCTCATACTACTGCTCCTAATAGTACTGCTCATACTACTACTGCTCCTCCACCTGCTCCTACACACTACTGCTCCTCATACTATTGATCATACTACTGCTGCTCATACTACTGCTCCTCATACTACTGCTCCTAATAGTACTGCTCATACTACTGCTCATGTAATGCTCCTCATACTATTGCTCATACTACTACTGCTCCTACACCTGCTCCTACACACTACTGCTCTTCATACTATTGCTCCTACACACTACTGCTCATATACTCCTCATACTACTGCTCCTCATACTACTACTGCTCCTACACACTACTGCTCCTCATACTATTGATCATACTACTGCTGCTCATACTACTGCTCCTAATAGTACTGCTCATACTACTACTGCTCCTACACCTGCTCCTACACACTACTGCTCCTCATACTATTGATCATACTACTGCTGCTCATACTACTGCTCCTCATACTACTGCTCCTAATAGTACTGCTCATGTAATGCTCCTCATACTATTGCTCATACTACTACTGCTCCTCATACTACTGCTGCTCATACTACTGCTCCTAATAGTACTGCTCATGTAATGCTCCTCATACTATTGCTCATACTACTACTGCTCCTGCTAATGCTCCTAATACTACTCCTAATACTACTGCTCATACTACTGCTCCTAATACTACTGCTCCTCCTACAACTCAATACAGCAGTGATAAATACACACTTACAATAGACAATGAGAAGGCAAATAAAACTGATTTGTTCCAAAATAGTGGATAAATATTTGTGACTATAAATACACTATACACTATACTGGGGGAAAAATAATCTTGATCATCTTTAGCCATAGTGAAGCCTTACTATACACTTCCAAATCTGTTCTCCATACTTCTACAAAGAAAACGAATATTATATTTTTGTCTCAAAACACATTTACCTGTTTGCATATTTCTGTTAAGTCATCTGTTCCAAACGCTTTTGACAGATCGTCCTTTTTCGCCACTTGGCCCTTTGACACGTTTATAAACACTGTGTGTGTCTGGAGAACTTCATCCAGATCTTTCTCTCTAACGTGAAGCAAAACAGATCGGAACAACACAGACCATAAATGAATTAATTCTCACATGGATCTCTGCTTTCTACATCAGTGCACAAGGAGCTGACAGATCAAACACTGCAACGTCGCTGTGTAATAACAACTTGTTGTGGATGGAGCTAGCTAGCTAACTCCCGATCGTTAGCTACAACTAGCAAGAAGGCTGTACTTACGCTCCCGATCTCCAACTCATCACTTTATTTTTGTAACACGCTATTTCAAATCGTTTCCCTCCCTTTTTCATCCTCACGACCGCCACGTTTGTCAGGCGAATCTGATTTGTGGGTGTAAATATCGACATTTTTGTTTGCTCGTAGAAATGTGACAGGCGTTTCTTTCTTCTTCTTCTTATGAGCGTTAAGTCGGTGAGTCTGCGCCGCCTAAACCCCACACTGCCCCCTAGTGGACTGGAAGTATCAGTCAATAACACTGCCCTCTCATCATATGTGCTTCACTTTGATTTAAAATATATATATATATATATATATAAATGATGAGCAAATACATTGTAAAAATATTAAGAGTGAAAAATTATACGTTCAACACCATTAAAGTTAATATTTACTTGTTTTATTAACTCGTTATCAAACTCATTGAATGACGTAATGAATTATTAATAAATAACTCATTACGTCATTCAATACTTTTTTTAATTTATTTATTTTTTTCATTTAATGGTGTCATTTGATTTCATTACTATGAATCATATCCAGGAACATGAGATTAACATATTTATTTCATCATATTTCATCATCATATTTTATTACATCATATGTCATGCACAATAATTCCGGAAGTCTGTTTCTAACTACTAAAAAAATAACTTTAATCTGAGAAATCTAACACAAAAACAAAGCTTTTGGAAAACTATAAGTCTACTGTTTGCTGTATAGTATATGTTATGTATATGTATTATGTATAAGTATTTGTTTTTATGTAGTTTTTATTCATTTCTGAGGACTTGGAGTGGGTTTGTTTGTATTTTTTTGAGTTACCAGAATTATGTCGACTAATATTGCACTTTTTGTGTTTCTAATGAGGTTTTGTCTTTTAATTATAACATTAATAATATTAATCATTTAGAAACTTGTTTTAAAAAATTGTTGAAAAAAAAGTAATCACAAGCTAAGGGCACTGATTTGTTACTAAATGAAGAATAAGTAATAGATAATCAGATTATAACCAAAAAAGGTAATGTTTCTAAAGGAAGACAGCTCATTTGGTATAATGAAAGGTGAGTGAGACTCAGAGACGTGAAGACACGTTGTACCGGTGAAATGATTGCTTAACCATGACCTCTGGCTCCCTGCACTTTGCCCAAACCAATCCGATGGAGCCGCAAGACAGTACGAAACGCAGTGGATTAGTCCACTGTCTCAAAAGGGGAGTGCGGTTTGTCACAAAAGTTAATTCAGAATAAACTAAATGGTACAATGGATAAATAATAACGTGACCTATGTTTTAAATACTTAGTTTAGATTCTTAAAATTCGATATATTTCCAAAGCGAATTAAAATTATACATTATTGTGGGGAAGGTACGACCTTGCACCCCTCCTGGAGATTGGATTGTTCCGGCGTTGCGTGTGGAGGCCGTGACGTCAGGCTTCCGTATCGCCGTGTAACATGCCTGAAAGAGTGCAATAAGTGAGCAGATAAGTTATCTAACCTTTCACAGATTTTTATTCTCTCTCTGGGTGCAAACGATACATTTGGCATACAGCTTGGTTAAAGGCACGGTACATACTGTATATTGAGGTATGTCTACGTTGTTTTTAACTGTTGTTTCGTTCAAGTTGTTTTTCTGTGTTATTTTACAGTGTTTGTTAGGCTGAATCCCAAATACCTCTAAATCATCAACATGGCCCCTGTGCAATACGATAGGAAATAGTGTCTTATACACACTATGTAGTGCACTACGAATTCAGAAAGCAGCCTTTTGGGAATACAGCCTTACTAGCCGGGCTCGCGAGCTGTGGACAAGTCGAGTAGTTCGGGCAGTTTGGTGAATTTAGCAAGTTAGCATCCAGTGCAGTGGCACTAGCTTAGAGAGAGGACAGCTGTGTCTACATGTAGAAACAAAAACTATATATACAGCGAAAATGGTTTATTAACTAACTCGTTAAGTTGTTTTACTTAGTCTGAAATATTTGGGAATGAGCTAACTAGCCGACTAGCTAAACAGACTAGCGTTTACTGTGAATATTAGTTTATTACAACAGACAGAGTAGGATTTTTCATAATATGTGTAGTTTAGAGCTACAACTCACACAACAGATTATATATATGTATATATGTTTATGTGTATATATGTTTATGTGTATTTTTATATATATATATATATATATATATATATATATATATATTTTTTTTCATTCTGTGACCCATCATAGCAAAATAGTAAATGAATGAGCTATTATTTATTATTAAATAAAGGAAATCAAGCAAAGTGTTTATAATTAATAGTTAATTAATATTAATTTAAATATAATTAATTATAATACTTTTTTTTTTGTAATATTTGCCTATCTGCACTGATCTGATACTCTTCCTCCTCCTCCTCCTCCTACTACTACTACTAATAATAATAACCATAGTTTTTTTTTTCATAATTTTTAATTATTATTGAATTACTTTAAATGTTTAATTATTATATTTATGCATATAACACTTTTCATTTTGTCCAAAAGAAAAAAATAGTTAGATTGATTGTAAAACAAAACATAATTGTAAACAGTACTTAACATATTGTTTAACATAATATCTGCGTTTTTATCATGTCGCTGAATAAAGCAGGCTTTACACTGGATTTACGCTTTACAGCCAGATTTTGGTGTCACGTATGAAAATCATACAGTGTAAAGAGTGATTTGGTCAGGAGTTGAGGTCTGGCTGAAAAGCTGAAACCTGTAAATACAGTGTAAAGCCTGCTTTATTCATTGACATGATCAAAACGAGGCTATTATGTTAAACAATATGTTAAGTACTGTTTACAATTGTGGATTGTTTTACTCTATGTCTAAATGCAACCAATGACAGCAGATGAAAGTGACAACATGAACGATTAATATTAATTCTCTTGTTCTAATATGTTATTGTTTCTATAGTAACTCATACATTGGGACTTGTATGGCTGATGCTCCACATAATCAAGACTCAAAAATAAAAAAATGTGTTTTTCAACAAAGTAAAACATGTAATTGTTGACGTGGTGACATTTTTGTTACGAGACATTTATTTAGCATTTCTGGAAGGAGTCTCAGGTGTCAGTGCTTTCTAACAGTCATGGGGCTTTGCTTTCTGGTCCATTGGTAAAATGACAAGCTGCATTTTTAGAGAAAGAGAAGGAGAGACTGGTGAGGGAATGAATGTTTATTGACTGTTTAAGTGATAACAGGAACGAACTTGTCGCTTGGATGTTCCTCATCTTTAAATCTAACTATAAATATGCGATTTATCATTCAGTAATAAATTACACATGGTAATCATAATTGGCATTGCTGTGGTGTAAGTGGAATAACACACTCCAGACAGTGCGGTTATACGTGCCACATCACACCCCCGGCATGCATTTAAAAAAAAAACAACAAAAAAAAAAACACAGATTTTATTTTACTTGTATAGCGATTCTAAGAAAGGGCATTGTCACAAAGCAGCAGAGAAATCGGATATAAATTTTTATATTTTAAATTTATCCATAATGAGGAAGCCAGAGGTGACTGTGGCAAGGAAAAACTCTCTGAGAGGATATGAGGAAACTCTGAGAGGAACCAGACTCAAAATGGAGCCCATACTCAACTGGCCAACCCCAGATAGTGCGAAATAAATCGCTACTCTTCTGTAACTGTATACTATAGAGTCAGGCTGTGCTAAATATGTTGAAAGGGACTTAAATGTGAACATCAGAATCATTTCTGATTTCATTAGTGTTTAAACCTTATGTTTACCAAAACACTCCGGGCCCATGAAACCTCCAGCTCTGTGCCTGTTATCTAAGTGTAAAGCTATTGACAAATGGCTTGACTAAATAAATAGGTTTTCAACCTTGACTTAATGACTTAAAGTCTCAGACACTAATTGGAAATCTGTTACATAACTGGGGGGCATTGTAAGCAAAAGCTCTGCCCCTGTTAAAGACTTCATTATTCTAGGTACAAACAAAGAGCCTGCACATTTAGATAAATGCAGGTGTGACAGATTATAAAAGACCAAAAGTTTGCTCAGGTACTGCTGCGTGAGACCCTTCAAGGCATTATACTTTATGTAGGTCATGAGTACTATTTTATAATCAATGCAAAATTCTACTGGGAGCCATATAGTGTCTCATATAGTGACGTTATATTTCTTATCTTAGCAATGTTTCTGTGATGAAAGATGGTCATAGCAGTAGTGCTTCGGTCTTGTCGGACTGAAGTTGTAAGCAGTTACTCAGCATCCAGTGTTTAATGTCCTTATTATTTTCGTATAACCACGTGGCCTGGAGTGGTTAGGAACATCTCGTACAAATGTGTGCCAAGTAAGAATCCTAAGACTGATGAAATCACACATCATAAAACAGGCTTAGCGCCAGGATTTACGATAATGTTGACAATATTCATTAAACATTTTATGGTTATGAATTTGTCTGTATAATTCATATGAACAGTCCACAGATTGTCTTGATGTCAGCGTGTACATCTGCACCTGGTTAATTAACATGTCTCCATGCTAAATTTTGCTTTAATCAACATGGAACATCACGTGGTGTTTTTCAGGGACTTACAGTGTACCTTATGGACTAGTTGCTAAAGGATCACACAGCCGTTAGCAAGGAGGTCACGAGAGACTGGTCACAGTCCTAATTTATACACTGGCATTTTTTATAGCTGAGACAGCAATAAAACATGCAAACTAAAGGACAGAGCTGAACACTGCTGCCAGTTTTTCTGACACTGACAGAAGTTCATCAGTACAGAGAGGATGAAAAGTCCTTTAAAATAATAATAATAATAATAATAATAATAATAATAATAATTCCATTAAATGTCTTTCAACCACAGTGCTGTCAATTTCTCTAATCTGATTGGTCAGATAGTGTTAATTAATTCTCTATAGCAGCAACTCTGGCAGTAGTTATGGCTGTAAATCAAATTACAGGTTTATATAAATGCGCTCGTTGTGAGTTTTGTTATCATTTCTTTAGTAACAGCTAATTCTCAGGACTGTTTATGGTGAATGTTCCACATAATCGACAGCTAATAATAAACAGACTAAAAAAATGTGTTGTTTAACAAAGAAAAATATTTAATCGTTGATATGGTGACATTTGCAGTAAGGAGATGTTTAGGTTAACATTTCTGGAAGGAATCTCAGGTGTCAGCATTTCGTAACAGAAAGTTTTCCACTGTCATGCTTTCAGTAACATGACAAAGCTGTGAGAAAAGAGAGAGAGAGAGAGAGAGAGAGAGAGAAGAGAGAAAAGAGGCTGGTGTGTGAATGGCTGGTTATAGCTATTATAATGTAAGAGATAACCGGAATTTCATACAACGTTAAATGTTACTATAAATGGTTACAAAGCACAACTTGCCATTTATTAATTGTAATAATAGGCAAATTGCTGTGGTGTAAGACGAGGAAAGCACTTTGGGACATGTGATTATTGGAAAATGATCAACTAAGGGATGGTAATAGTAACCCGACTTCGTGTCAGACAGCATTATACCTCGCCACCGTTGATTATTTTCGTATAACAGCACTCCCTGGCGTGTTTTATTCCATACTTGAAACTGTCAGTTTAACCAGTAAGCTGAAAAATTAGCTTAGTTAAATGCGGTTGAAAAAAAATTCTTGTTGCAGCATGTTACTTAAAAAAAAACTGCTACAAGATTTTCCAAGTGCAGCCAAAGAACAAACAAAAACCACTAAGAGTCTAGAGACTAAGAATGATCCTCTCAGTCATAAAGTGATAAAACGACCACTGATACAGAGATAGAGGACAGTTAACACAACAATTAACACCTGATACACTTGTACCAGTGCCACAGAGTGGTGTGTACGTGTCTATATGATAACCGGTTTGAGAGCTGTGAGTGTATCACGCGTGACTAAGCTGTAAGTCAGTACCATGTGTCTCAGTGTTTCTAGATGAGCCTCTGTATTGCATATAATGAAAAAGGAAGTGTAATTTTTTTTTCTTAACTCATAATACTTCTTTCTTTTTTTTTTTCTTATTCCTTGTGTATGTTGTTCATGTTCTGTCTTGCTGAACCTGAGGAAACCAGTATTTTATAGCATAGTGGGTTTGCCATTATAAAGTTTAAATTTCTCACAGCAGAGCTCTCGTTCTGTAATTGTTCAATTTAAAAGAGGCTTTTAATGCAAAAGAAATTTAAAAGCTGAGTGTCATCTAGAAGAACCAGTGTAGTTAAACATTTCTAATGCAGGCAACACTAGTAATGTAATATCTCTATTAAATATTACAGCAGTGTATTTGCACCTTTTTAAAATTTATTTATTTATTTATTTATTTATTTTTAAAACAAAGATGCAAATATAGGTACGATCAAATCGAGATCACGTGCAGTAATATTAGGAAATGACCATTTTTGTGTTTGTGCTGCTTACAAATTCAGCTCAAGTAAAGCCAGGCTAATTATTCTTTATCCTGAAATTCTTTAACTCATGGGCTCAGCTGCTGAGAGGCTGCAGCAGGAGAGTTAATGTAAGTAACAGCTTCATCGATTTGTTAAACATGTCATCATAGAGCGTGTTCATGGTCGCATGGTCGCATGGTCGCAAAGTTCATCAGAACATAAAGGTTATGGTACAGTGACATTTCTGAGGAAGGGCCTCTGTTTCTAATTTCATACGTAGGGACCTGCTTGAAAATATGTCTCAGGGTAAAAAAAAAAAAAAAAAAAAATGAGTACACCATGTAGCTGGGCAACATAATACAGTTTATACCACAGCATGGCTGAATTCTCAAATCTGATTGGTCAGAAGGTTACAAAGTAAAATGTAACGATTAACCGTATCGTTGACGTGACGTTTTTTAGGAGACCTTTAACGTTTATGGAAGGAGTCAGTTGTTAGTGCTCGGTAACAGTCACGTTCCTTTTGTGAAGGTTATTAGCATGGTGTTCAGGACAGAGGAGTTTATGCTTTATGGTTACTCTGTAAAATGACAGGCTGCGTTTTGAGAGAGAGAGACAGAGAGACAGAGAGAGAGAGATATGCTGGTGAGTGAATGACTGTTTATTGCTGTTATAGTGTAGGTGAGATCATGCTCTAACTTGTCTAACTGTTCCACAAGCACTAAATCTGAATGTAAACCGTTAAAATGCGTGGCGTTGTTCGTTAATCAATGCAACATTGTAGTCTTTGGCAAATCACTGTGGTATAAGCGGAATAACACACTCTTAATGCACTTTGAGGGGGCAAATAATAAATAATAATACATTTTATTTGTCGCCGTCTTTCGTAACACTCAAGTACACCTCACAGTACCATGAGAAAACAACATACAATAAGAGCAGCATAGTCAAAATAGATACACAAAAATTAAAATAGATACAGCACTAATACAGATGAGTTAATTATAATGAATACGCTAATTTAAACATATGTGTATGGGTCGCAGCACTCTGCTGCACTCTGTTTGAGTGGGTTTCCTCCCACTGGCCAAAAACATGCAGGTAGGTGGATTGGATATGCTTATTTGCTCCTAGCTGTGTGTGTGTGTGTGTGTGTGTGTGTGTGTGTGTGTGCGCGCGCACGGTGCCCTGCCAAGGACTGGCGTTCCTGCCTCATGCCCAGCATTCCTGGGAGAGCCTCCAGATCCACCTCAACTTAGGGTAAATGAATGAATTCTGCAAAATAAGTTAGTTCCTGTTATTACTTATGGTATAGCAGCTGTAAACAGTTATTCTCTTACCAGACTCTCTTTTTCTCTCTATTGAATTATAGAAATATTGTCATATTACCGAGAAACCACAAAGTTCTCTGTTCAGAAGACTTTTCCGTGTCAGAAAACATGCAGTTACAGCTTTGTCTCTGACTGTTACAAAGCACTGACACTGGAGACTCCTTCCATAAGTGTTAAATAAATGTCTCAGAGACAGCAGACAGGAGACACTAATATCCTGCAGAAAGATGCTGCTTTGCCGACTCTGACGGCTGTGGCATCACCAGAATTCGGTCCAGAAGGGTGAAACTGTTGACAGTTGCAGCTGTTGATGTGAGAGCTGCATACTGTAACTTTACCTTTGTTCTAGTTTGAACGTATTGTGTTTGTTAATTGCTTGTTTCAGTGTACTTGTATTACTAAATGACTTGTTTTTATTTTTATATAGCTGTTTCTGTTGTTTGCTGGGTGTGTCAAATGAACAGCCAGAGCAGTAAAACTCTGTTTATCTAATACTGTTGATGTCCATTTCATTTTTGTCCATATAGGCTAGAAGTCGGCTGATGTTGTTGGACATTTCAGCTTCTTAGAATCTGTGTCAGGCTTAGCGTTTTGCCCTAGTGGCATCACCCACCCCATAATAAGGATAACTATATTAATCTTTATTTCGATATTTCTTTTCCAATCACAGCAAAATCTTGTATTCTTTCAGAGACATGGCGGAGCAGCAGGCAGAGGAGTCAACACAGCCCGAACTAATGAACGAGGAAGAGCCTTTCCTCAGCAACCTAGACATCTTCCTGTTCTCCCTCATCGTGGGCCTGATCATATACTGGTTCATGTTCCGCAAGAAGCCTGAAACCATCCCAGACTTTCGCCCACTCGAACCCGTGTGAGTACTGACAGTATACTTTAACTCTCTCCTCTAGAGCTATAGGTAGTAATATTTTGAGCAATTATGCACAGCTCATGCATGACACACATTCTTGCCCGTACTAGCCAGGCCATACTATGGGAACCGGTAACGCCTACTACAGACCAGCGTAGCGCGAGTCTGAGCATGTGAACATGAACACTGATCTTGTGTCGTAATTTTTTTAATGTAACATCCAGTTAATGGAACAGGTAACATTATTCACATTTGCTGGAGGAAAAAGTTAGAAAAAAATGATGCTGAAAAAAAAAAAAGCCTAACTTTTCTAGACTACAGCACTACTGATTATTGCATTACCTGTATACACCTTATTACACACTGGCATACAATCTATCAGCGCTAATAGGGCTATATTTGTTCCTTAAGCTTTTACTATTGGATACTGTACTTTCCAGGACTTTACAGTAATGTTATAGGTGTTTTAAAACATTAGCCTGAAAATCAAACAAAGACTAGGAGGAGGAAAAAGACATCTTCTAGTAACAAATGACCCATGGCCAATACAACCAATCCAATACATGTGAAAACAAGCTTGACTGCATTATTGAGTCGGTTTAAGCCACTGCTGAGTTGTGTGTTTTAGATTCAGTGTGAGGTGTGGCATATTAGTTATTAAGGAAATAGGTAAGCCGTTTGACACGCATCTTCCCTGACTTCCTGTTGGAACAGGAAATGCGTTAGGATACAGAAAGAAATCACAGCTGTCGGGCCATTTCATACGCACTTTAAAGTGGGCCATTTAGCTACCTTTAGCTAAGATTGTGAGTACTACTGTCTGTTATGTTTATTTATTTGAGGAAGCTGAAAGCATGATCACGAATAAAATACAAATAAAATCAGTCATAGCTAATGCAAAAGTTATAACGTACATGTACACCACTTCAATTCAGTCCTATCACTTATCCCTTAAATATCTAATAATAAATTATAATCTCTAAAATGTGAACTGCACATTTTCTTTAAAAAATTGCTTTTACATTTGTTCAAATTTTAATGGAGCAGCATTTTGTTTTTCTGTCCCTATTTTTTCCTTAAAATTCAATAATTGTTTGGAATACAATGTTCCGAACAATGTTCTATTGAATGCATTTAAATGGTAATTAAATAGAACAGACCTACAAAAATAAGCGATTTATTACCTATAAAGTAGCCTGTAGATGATTAGGGAATCATTTTAACCAGACTATTGGTTTGTACTGCCTCAGTGCCAAAGGGCTTGAGCTATGTTAAGTCAGTGCTAAGCCAGATTTAGTACCCTGCCCTTATCTTCGGCACAAACATTACACTGCATTTTTTTCCCCCACTGTTAGAAAGTTCAGCACTCCCTGTATACTCTTGGCATGTGTGCTTTACAAATAGTCCTTGTCACTTACTTTGAATTAATTTTTTTGCTTTAAAAAAAAAAAAAAACAATTGTGTCGTGTCCTTAAAGTTTCTGCTAAACTGTGCAGGCTTGTTCATTGTTGTGTTTCTTGGAGAAACATGATCACTTCAGCATAATATGTCATTAGATGACAAAAGAGATGGCATACAATTTCTTTTGATTGCAGATTAGTTGTGGGAAATAAAAGCCAGAGAGAAATGCAATCCAACTGTCATACCAAAGTATGTGTTTTTTTTTTTGCTTTTTTTCCCCTGCAAAAGAAAAGACCTGCATGCTTCTGTCTCAGTGCATACTGATCTGCCTAGTATGGTATTGGGTTACCACTGAATCACAAATCGTGTGTGTGTCCTGCTGCCTGAATTTGTAACCAAGTGAATATCCTTTGGCCTAATGATGTAAAGCGGTTAGCTAATTCACTCTTGACTAACCTGCACATTCATATTTTGGTAGCAAGTACCTTGCACTGCTCATAGTACATTGGAGCTTCCTTAAGATCCTGAATAGTGCCTCTAACCATGCTGTCGTTACATTTGGTTTCCTGCCCCAACATACCTGACCACCTTATTAAAACGTTAACAAGCCCGAGTGTTTTTATTAGTGTGCAAGAGCAGGGAGAAACCTGCTCAGGGAAGCAAGGAGAACGGGTATGTAGTAAGTACTTGACTACATTCAAATAATTATTTTGGATTGTAATTATCAGAAGTATGATTATTCAAAAAAGTAATATGACTATTTATTTAGCTTCATGCACACTAGCAAGGGCAGGTCAGGGCAAGCATTGGCTTGGAATTTTGTCAGTGTGTGCACAGGTCAGGTGAGCAGAAAAAAATGAAAAGCGTGTAATTCACGTAAAATCGGTCGGTGCCAACAAGCATGCACGAACCAGCAATGCAGATCAAATTGCTTTCTGCCTGGTGCTGAAAAGTTTTTGTGATTGTAGCCTTAAGGAAAAATAATTATTTACAATTAATTACAAATTGGTTATACGCTATATGGTCAAAAGTATGTGGACACCAAACCATCACAATCATATGTGCTTTTTGAACATCATATTCCAGAGTTTGTCCCCTCTTTGCTGTTATAATAACCTCCACTCTTCTGGGAAGGCTTTCCAGTAGATTTTGGAGCGTGGCTGTGGGAATCTGTGATCATTCAGCCACAGGAGCATTAGTGAGATCAGATACTGATGTTGAGCGAGGAGGCCTACCGTGCAGTCGGCATTCCAGTTCATCCCGAAGGTGTTCAGTGGGGTTGAGGTCAGGGCTCTGTGATGGCGACTCAAGTTCTTCCACTCCAACCTTGGCAAACCATGTCTTCATGGAGTTCCCTTTATGTATTCATTTGCCGGACACTTTTGTCTAAAGCAAAACAAAACCACAGCTGCAAATACATGGCTATACATGGCTCCTTATCAGGTAAGATGTGTTGGCAAGAATCACTAGTTACATACATAACTGTGATTCTAGGAATGCTGGATAACCTCCAAAGTGTTGAGAATCACCTGGATGTCTTCCTGTACGACCATATGATGTAGTATTTGTTATAAATTACTTTGCCATATGGCCGTCATTTCCTGAAATCTTCCCGTTCCTGCTTTAACTGTTTCAATATAACTAGGAACAACTGCCAATTGTCCAGTGTTTCTAGAATCGTAGTTACACTCTGGGGCTCTGCATGCCTCCTGTGCCTCTATGGCACTACACTGCCCTCAAGCCAGCGAGGCAGTCGTCTCTCTGGTGGAGCACCACTCTCAGACAGCTATGAGACCACACATCGCAACCTACCCAAGCTCAGCTGGTCAGCACAATAATGCTGCCACACATTGGGGTGACTGGATGGCTGGTTTTCTGAAGGAATCTAGCATCACGCCTGCTTTGGTGTTAGGGAGCATCAGAGGCAACCAGGCCACCCATAATGCTAAAGAGAGGCTGAAGGACTTTGAATTGGAATGCCTGTCCTTGAAAGGAAAACCTCAACAAGCATCTGTGCTCAGAAGCAAAGGAAAACAAGAAAATATGCATTGCTCAGTTCCTTTAAAATACAGAGCAGGGGAGCTTTTTGGAACCAGGCCAGCCCTGAGTAGCTGTATTAAGTATCTATATTGAGTAATCTGCCATATTAGCTAAGGCCTACACCTCCATTAATGTGGTCAACATGGTCTTTACATTGTGTCACAGTGCCAGAGTTGAACATCGCGGTGGTCCCACGTCGGCTGCAGAGACCAAATGGTCCATTAACGTTTGACATTTACTCAGACTCAAATTTGACCCAGTTTGCAGCTTATCTTTCAAAAATCAACCACCGAGAAAAAACACAGTATGAACCATGGCAAGAAGTGTCTGAGTTTGTACAGGAAACCCCGAATCATTTACAGATTTGTCATGGCACTGAGTTAATACTACACTCAGATGTGTTAGCAGTGAGGCAGACGATACACAAATGAGGGTGTACTTTTTTGTTTCTTCTCCAAACTGCATCCAGTTTCAGTTTAATTCACAATGAGCATGTCTTGATGATGCACACATCCTGCAGGCAGCAACAAGCCTCCTAAAAGTTGAAAAGGTGAAAATGGTGAAAAAACGTACTGAGTTGTCCACTGTTGTCTGTGGGCTCATGTCTCATTAAACTCCGTTATAATTCTTCTGGGTTGTAGCCACAAAAATGTGACCTACATTCCCCTCCGAAAGTATTGTTATGGCAAGGCTAATTCTTTTTTTGGCTGTACACTGAAAACATTTGGGTTTGAGATCTTGGGTTTGAATATGAGATAACAGATCAGAATTTCAGCTTTCATTTCCTGATATTTACATCTAGATGTGTTAAACAACTTGGAACATGGCAATTTATTAGGTGAGTAAATGCCAATTTTTAGGTGAGCAAAAGTATTGGAGCAAACTTTCTTAAGTAAATAACACTTAAGATTTGGTAGCGAGTGCCTTGCTTGTAATAACTGCATCAAGCCGGTGACCCACTGACATCACCAAACTGTTGGTCAGTGGGGTTTGGGTCTGGTGATCATTCTCTGCTCTCAAACTCAAATGTCTTCAGTGTACAGCAAAAATGAAAGAATTGGCCTTGCCGTGCCAATACTTTCAGAGGAGACTGTATATAATATGGTTAAGCTGTCAATGCAAGTGTTTGAGAGCTGGCTGCATAACGTTATTGCCTTACCATTTAAGCATCATAGCAACTTGTTCCAACTTTTTGTCAGTGTTGTTTGAGGTATACAGTCACTATTAAATCTTCCAGAGGGCCTAAACCTTCATACTCATGCTGTATTACTTGTGCGTAATCCTAGACCACTGAGTACATACAAAAAGCCACATAGACGTAAGCAGCAGTAAGGATCACACTTGGCTCTAGAGTGACCGTTTTTTCCTCTCTTTTTCTTTCTCCTTCGATTCAGCAAAGGTTTTTAAGTAAATCAAAAGCCTGTATTCTCTTGGGCTTTCCCAAAATAGAATAAGAAAACTATGAACTGGGATAATTTATTCCATGTCCTCCCACCCCCCATACAGTTTCCATTCATGTTACCGAATTGTGCTTGTGAAGTCTGTGTTAAGTCTGGTCTAGGCCCCCACTCGTTTTCTTGTGTCTCAGAACCTCGTTTGAGTGTTCCCTGGAGAGCGCGAGAGGAAAGGCCAGCCAGCACTTTTGCCAAAGGTGGAAAGTTGAGCAGAGAGACAAGCGCTCCATTCTGTTCTCCCTCGTTCTGTTTTTTTTCTCCCTCCTTTCTCTGAGCAGACCATCTCTAATTTGCTCTCACTGCGTTCCTGAATGGCGCGGGGCCTGGCTTGTCGCGAGAGACTCCTTTTATGACTGATGGGGTTGCTATGGCAGTCCATGTCGTCCAATAGGGGGACAGCTAATGTGAGCGAGGGCTGGGCCTGGAAGCCTGGGGCATTCAGTCATTCTTCCTGTCGCAAAAAAAGCAGTAACATTGTCTTACAACTGTTGCCAGGGTTACAGAAATGTAGGCTTCGTGCTTTTTTTTGGTTTTGAGCGCCTCATTCCATGCAAAACAGAAGGCAAGAGCTGGCTTGATTTTGAGTTTCAGTGTTAGAGTGCAGCTCTTGTTATTTGAGATTTCATTAAGCAGTCTAGGTTTCTTTCCCGGCATTACAGCCATTGTGGTTGCCAGATGTTGCGCACACGTGCATGTGTGTGCGTGAGTATGGAAAACACAGAGCCTGCTCCTTCCTGCTCCGGCTCCTTTTCCTTCAGCTTCTTCAGTGACGCAGGAAATGAGCACTGAGCACTAACTCGCTTCCTCCATGGCTGTTAAGATTGTGGAGCTCTTTTTTTGTCAAATGCCTCGGCTAGTCTTTATTTCTGGATTTTATTCATGACATCATCTCCGTTGTGGAATACTGGGATAACTCCTTTGAGAGCATATTCTCGCCTGACTTTTTTGGATCCTCCACTGGAAAAATCCAAGCTCAGATTGCAGCTGCCATGCCAGTGTTATCCATCTCCTATCTTCAGGATTCAGCTTCGGTGTCTTTTAGTTCTTCTGCATACTTTTAGTAGAAATTTTCTTTTATCATTCTCTCTGTCAGCATGAGGAAACTGACAAACCCATCAAATGTCAGCTTTTATCTTGGGAAACTTTAGTTCCTTTTTGAGTTGTTGTTATTGCTGGGGTTTCTTGTGTGGAGTTATTGTGGCACTGTGAGACTATGGGTTGCATATTTAGCTTACCTGAGGAACGACTGGCCGCTGCTAACAGGTGGGTAATAAACCTGGAATCTTCTATGAAAGTAGATTGAGAATAAAAGAGCTGGTTAATAAACCCTTGTCGAGTCAGGACGCATATATTTTTCCGCTTTTCTTGCAAAAAAAAGTCAAGCACATGGTTTGAAGTTGCTGTTTCTCTGTGGATTTTTAACATTAGAGTTTTTTTTTGTTTTTTTTTTTTTTTTTTTTTTTTTTTTGCGCTTGCATAAACTGCACAATACTCTTTAGACTTCACAGTGGAAATAATCCAAAGTTAATAGGAAACTAGGCCTGAACTGGTATGCAAAGCCACTATGCTGCTCTTCATCCTGTTCTGTCAGTTTGAATAAGAGGAGGGATTGAATACAAAAGCATAGCTTTGTTTCTCCTAGCTTTTATTTTCATGGTTAAATGGTCATCAGGTGGTTTTCCGTTTTGTGGGTTTCACTTCTGATGGAACTGTGGCTAGCTATCTGTAGTATCTGTTTAATGTCTAAACCCAAATTTGGCCATGAACGGACTGATAGTTTATCCATTATACCTTTTTTCTGTATTTGATCGTTGATCAAAGAATCAAAGAATGGGAGGAGAACTTTTTACTGACTAATTATTCTAAAAAGATCAATTTTATTATTAGAATTACAGTTGAGTGTAAACCACTGGCTTCTGTGTAGTAAGTTGAACAAATAATTTTGTTTTACGGTTTCTCTGCAAAAACGTATTTCTTCTTTATTTAAAGGTGCGTTTCTGTTCAAATCCTCTTACCACATTGCTTAAATACCTTATCATTTATAGCATGTTCAAAGGTTCACATTCAGAGCTGGTGAAGGGTATTTAAAGATATAAACAGTAATGACTGTAATCCAAAAAAAATATAAACACATTAAACTGTTATCAAGGAGTGGAAGAAAGTACAGAAAAGTCTGCCAGAGCATTCACAAAAATCCAAAACAGCCAGCAGATGTGAGAAATTCTTCAAAAGCCTACACTGAGCACTTAACTTCAAGAGACAGAACTTGCCATTAAACCAGCTGTGATTTGGAACAAGATTGTTTGATCTGATGAGACGAACGTTTGGCTATTTTATCATAACAGGCAAAAGCATGTGTGCCTAAATGTGGTGGCTGTCTGTTGTTTTTGGGGTGTGTGTGTGTGTGTGTGTGTTCAACAAGCACTGGGGTTCTCCAGAAAGCAAGTGATGGCATGAACGCAGTTCAAAATTAACAGACGTCTTACAGTTAATCAAGAAGTTACAAATGAAGTGTATGTGGATCCTGCAACAAGACAGTGATTCGAACCGTAAGACAAAGCCGACAGAAAACGTTAAAAAAAAAAATGAACTTTTTGCCATAGCCTTTCCAGTCTCCAGATTATAGGAAATCTCTGAGATAATTTGAAGAAGGCTGTGCGTGAAAAGGCCAAGCAATCTGGTAGCTAGAGTTAGAAAGAATATTTCAGTGAAAGATGGGCGAATATTAACACTGAGAGGATCCAGTAGTGGGAGGTTTTTATGAAAGGAAACACTGGACATACAATTTATTAGGGAATATTTATATTACTTACAGGCAGGGTGTGCAAACTTTTGAACTGATCTCATCGTAATAATTTGATTTTGACCCTTGTTATGACTTTTTTGATAGTGAAGAAACTTTTTTAACAACGTGAATTTAATGCTTTTGTGGTTAAAAATTATCCCCTTGTTTTTCTCGTTTTATTATCTAAAAGTGTAGGGGATACAAACTTTTGCACTCAGCTGTATGTTCTGTATAAAAATATAATGTATAAATATAATCCAAAAATTATAATATAATCTAACAGTTTACATCTAACTATTTATCTAACTATTTAAATCCATGTGCAACAGTGAGTAATTAGTGATTTACAGGCAAAAAATAAGCCACGTATTTCTATATTTCTTTACGTATTCTTTATTTATTTTCTTTCGCAGCACTTTCTGTGAAATCTGGAGAATTTTTTTTGTTCAGCAATATTTTTCAGCGTTCAGCATTAAACCTTTTTTCAGCTTGCGAAATTAATAATTCCTGATTTATCATTGATGTCTTGGTTGGTTACCAATGAGCGTTTAGTGATTTGAGTGTTTAGTGTTAATAACAAATGTTAACGTAGCCCAAAATATAGCTGTGTGATGAATCCTAGCTTAGCGGTCTTGTACTAAAACTTAATGATAACTTCACGATTAATTTCAGTGACAAGTTCAAAGGTCATGAGACCGGTGTTAGTGTCATTGTGTAAAGTGGCATGAAATTAAATGTGCACCTGTTTCCTTAGTCTTTGTGTGTGTGTTTCAATACTAGGAAATGGCTGCCCAAAAGACTGTAACAAATGAGGTATAATATTAGATACATTACCTACATTTATGCCACAGCACTTTTGAATTCTTGTTTCGGATTGGACCGAAGGTCTGGAGTTATTTTCTGTAACAGCAGCTCTGACAATAGTGCCAGGTGTAAGGTTCATATCAATGTGCTGATTCGAATACATTGTCGTTCCTACAGTAACAACTTACACGGGGACTTGTATAAATATTCGCATTGACAAATAACTGTAGAAAAAGAATAAAACACTTCAGGAGATGATGTTATAGGAGAATGATCAGCTTCAGGTTTCGTATCATGACCCATCACGCCACCCTATTGTTGATTATTTTCCTACAACAGCATACAGTGAAACAAGCTGACGTTTAGTAGCTCATAGTCAGGCTCTTAATGGAGCACAGAAAACTAAAATATTCCACATAGCCAAAAATCATAATGTTTAAAGCTCACTACACTGTAGTAATTGCTCATTTTGGTTTAAAAGCTCTTTTCGTGACCGTTAAGTTCCCACTGTTACTTGTGTTCTCACCATTATCCAGCATACTTGAACTTCTTTGTTATGTCTGACATTTGACTGAACTGTAAATAGTAAAATAAAACCAGACTGCTGATAAATGTAAAGACGTCCATAGTGCCGTCCTTCATACCTCATTCAGCTAGATGTTTGCCTAAATAGACTGATTTGTGTTTAACCCTTACCGCTGAAGACTGTTGAAAACTGGCTAACTGTCCCTAATGTTGTGGTGTCAAGATAGAATTTAGATGTAGCATGACTGTGTGCTTTCAGCCTTTTCTTTCTCTTCATTTTGGTTATACATGTTTAAATGTACCTAGCAGCTCTGTATTTATTTATCTGTACGTATAGCCGAAATTCGAAGATGAAATGAATCTGAAAGCCTTTGGGAAGTTTTTTTTGTCATTTTATGGTGTGTACCATTTTTTATATATATGTGTATATATATATATATATATATATATATATATATATATATATATATATATATATATATATATATTAGTAAATGTAAACAAGTGGGTATCAATTTCTTTTGACCTTTTTCTACTATTTTCAGTCTTTAAAATTGTGAAAGTTTTTTTTTTTTTCTATGAGTTTTGCAGATATAACAATAATAATATAAAAGTATTATTAAACTCATTTTTCAATGCCACACTACTGCTTTGCTGGCAGTTTGTTAGCAAACTTGTATAGTGTGATATATATTGTGTATCATAGAAATGTCTTCAGATATGGTGATGTAATATTTTTGTCATTTCACCCACTCCTAATAATACCGTATACGGTAAGAGTTTACTACATGGTTTATTGGTTTAGTAGCCTGTAATGAGGTGACCTGAAGTTGTTAGTGCTGAGAAAGAGACTGAATAACTTTCCCAATTTCCAGAGAAATGGCACTTTTTTTGTCAGTCTTTTGACTGTTACAGTGTATCAGTGGGTTTCCTTGGTATTTAATGGGTTTCATTCAGCTGATTCTTTTGTTATTAGTATATATGTATATGTATATGCCATGCTATTTATTTTATATATGCAGTGCTGTTTGTAATCCCTGTGTATCTTTACCATTTCCAATTTCTTCTTGTAGACCAGCGGCTGCCAGGGAAACCAGTTTCATTGAAAAAATGAAGAAAACAGTAAGTATATGTCCTCTATATATTTCTCTTTAGCATTTAATATTTACGCTGGTTTAGTGTCAAGTCCACAAAGGGAAAAGTGCATAGTGTCTTGCGTGTCATGTAGCTATGTTCGCTCTGATATTATATCTGAAAAGTTCATTTACAGCTCATGGAGACACTACAAACACAAATAAATAGCAGTGTTGTATTAGAAAAAGGATCAGGATGGACAAATAACGCTTGTATTAGCTAACCCACGGGGCAAGTAAAGCTCCAGTGTGCTGCCCAGTCCCATATTTTGGTTGCCCAGAAACGTAAGGCTGAAAGGCGTAGGTGGAAGTTATTTTGACTCACTTATATGGCAATACAAATATTTAATAATATATCATTTTATTAATAATAATAATGATAGTAGTAAGCGCGCACCAAATTGTCTTTCAGCTGAGGCATTTGTTTACGGCTTACGGCCACGCACAGACAGACGGGCTCATCCTCCGTTTAAACAGTGGCATTTCTTATAATTGAGTGATTTTGTTTTATTTGTCTTTCAGTTTCCGTAGTGTTTTCACATACCTGTGTTCCTGATTCTAAACAGATCGTCAGTCATCTGTGCATGCTAATTAATTTGCCTAGTAAAAAGCGTAGTACCGTCAGCCAGATCATGTTCAGTCGACGTGTGTGGTGTAGCAAGCAATGGGATTCGGAAACTTGCTATAGTTACAGCATAAAGCGTGAAGCGTGTTATGTTTAAGCACATACAAAATGAAAAAGTAGGTTTATTTTCTTTCACCAGGCAACTACAAATAAAAAACTAATCCCTGGACAAGAAATCTGCTTGTCTAGGGTGCATGAGCTACTGATTTGATGATCAGTGCCTCCCTTGATGACGTATAATGTTCTAGGCTTAAAAATGTTGAATATTGTATTTTCAGTTTCTTACTGTCCTTATTAAGTGAACCAGGTTGGAGTGACTGTTTTTTTGCCCGATGATCACCAGGGCAAGAACATAGTGGTGTTCTACGGGTCACAAACTGGCACTGCTGAAGAATTTGCCAACAGGCTCTCTAAAGATGCCCACCGTTATGGCATGAAGGGCATGGCAGCAGATCCAGAGGAATATGATATGGTAAGGTCACAGTGACCAGGGATGAGTATTTTAATACTGCTATAGCTCATTAAAAAAAAAATTATATTTTTACACAATTTCTCACTTAGTGCAGTATACTTAGAAGCTGTCTTTCCTCTCTCTTTCTCTCTTCCAGAATGAACTTTCTCGCTTAAAAGAAATCAAAAACTCTTTGGCCATCTTTTGCATGGCCACATACGGAGAAGGAGACCCTACAGATAACGCCCAGGACTTCTATGACTTACTACAGGAGGGAGATCTTGACCTGGACGGAGTTAATTTCACGGTAAGTTCCTCAGACGGATTTCTCTTTTGTCTCTTTTTCTGTGGTTTCACAGAGTGCGAGATCTTTTGTTTCCTTACGGTTTGTTTGACTGTTAAATCTCTCTCGATAGCCCGTGTCTCACACTGTTGTGTCAGTTGTTAAGCCCACAATTCATACCCTTTTGGGGGAAAAAAAAAAATTAGGATATGGCTAGCCATTACTCAGTGACCTTCAGTAAAATATTGATTGCTGAAACACAGGAACATGAGACACAGAGTAAGCGTACTTGGGTCACTCCAATGTTGAGTCACACTGTTCTGACTTGGACAAGCTGAGAGAAAATAACACTCTGTTGCGCATAACACTCTTATGCAACTGCACAAAATGTAAACTAAGCACAAAATGTGGATGAGAATTGAGCAAAGATGGGAAGTTCGTAACATCTTGTAGTGATTTTAAGTCAGTTTCATAAGCTGACAGGAAACCACGTACTGCACGTAGCATTTTACTATGGAAAATATGGGCAAAATTGGGTGACTAAGCAGATTTTGTTTCTGAGGAAGAGCTAGGTGACTAAGCAGAATTACTGTCTGAGGAACTAGAATGAGTGTGGTGTATTAAACAAACCTTTTTTTGCCTCTAGTGACTTTGCAAATGTAGAAAAGTGTAAGCTTCTAGTGACTTTGCAAATGTACAAATATGTAAGTCAGCACAATGGCAAAAGCTTCCTTGTCATGAGACACCATAATGTGCGAACGGGAAGGTGGATGTAGCACCATTGCTCAGCACTGGCTCACTGCCCAGTGACCCAGTCGTTCTTTGAGCATTAATGCCGGCGCTGTCTACAAAGGTTACAGTGAGTCGCAAACAGGAACACAGTAATAAAACAGCAGCTGTTGCTTTGTCCATGTGTTTCATTTTGCTTTGAGACAGCTCGGCATTGCACGCCAGATTAAAGATGAACTAGAATGCATTAGCATCCGGAGATGAGCAGCGCTCATTGAAGTCCGATTACAAAGGGTTTTGCCCGGGTGTCTGACACGCTCGCCTTGCTTTGCTCAACTTAAAACAGTCCTTGAACTGGAATGACAGTCCTCTGAACAATCCTCTCTGCTCCTCCCCTGTGTGCTCAAGCCTTTATTTGCTTTAGCTGGAAAAAGAAAATGAATTATACTTAATTGGAGTACATGGAATCCATGAAACCAGTCACTATTTTCCTGTTTAACGGATCACTGTTTAATGTTTAGAGATTTTCAGGCTGATGGCGGTTCTCATACTATTATATTACAGACATACTATTACTACATAAATACTATTTTCAAGTATGATTTGTATATAAACAGCTCATTAAAAAAAAAACCAGTTTATGCATTAGTTTCACCCTTGCTTCAGTGGATAATCTCACATGGATCCTGCAGAATTGTAGCTAAGACATGCTGCTGTAATCATAAAGACTGCCTTTCCAGAACTCATTCCAGGACTCTTATTCACAATATGCTCATAGCAAACACCCTTTCAAACCACTTAGTACTATTTGTCTTTACAGTAAACAATTGTAGAAGAGTTATAATGTATAATCACACTATTCGGTGTCACCCAGAAGAGGATGGGTTCCCTTTTGAGTCTGGTTCCTCTCAAGGTTTCTTCCTTCTTTCGTCTCAGTGAATTGGTTCTTGCGACTGTCGCTTCTGGCTTGTCCAATAGGGATCTGAATCTACATCTGTTTTGTGAAATGACAAATTAATTTTCATAATTGAAGTGAAAGCCAGGAGCATTAAACAGTGTGTTCATTTATTTACTGATATTGACTTTGCTTTGGTTTTGTGACTTTGCTTTGTTTTCTTGTTAAACACCTTTTAAAATACCATCAAAAAACATTGTTGTGCTAAAGTAGTATTTTTAACTTCTTAAGCCGGTTTTATACTGTGCAGTTTCAGTGAGTTTTTTTTATGATTGTCACTTGTCACACTGTAGGAGATGATCCCAATAAAGTCTTGGCTGAATTTTATAACAGAGTGTAAGATAACGTCTTCTCTGTGTCAGATCATACTATTAAGATCCTCTAACGGTAGACTTAAATGATTCATCTGATGCTTACATCATCAATCAGAACGATCCGGACGCATAAAATGAAACATTCTTTAAAGTGAGCTTGAGGTGATAAGAATATTTTCCCCATCCATTAGCATGTTTTGTTTACTTTTTACAATTGCCACTAACGCATTTGTAAGTGTCTCATGAATTTTGCATAAACCTATGCTGTCCTCCTATTGCTGGCTTTTAGACGAGCATCATAGCAATGGTCACACACTTTTTTTTTTTTTTTTGGTCAAATTTTGTTGTGCAAAAAACTCGTACAGTGTAAAGCCGGCTTTAAAAAGAGTCTCCTTGTGAGTCTAGTGTGAAGATTTCAGAAGGTGTACATGACAATATAAGCAAAAAGACAATTCCAAATATTGAACATTGACATTTTCTCTCTAAAGGTGTTTGCACTTGGAAATAAAACATATGAGCATTACAACGCCATGGGCAAGTACGTGGACAAGAGGTTAGCCGAGCTCGGTGCCCAGAGAATCTTTGACCTTGGCATGGGAGACGACGACAGCAAGTGAGTCAGAAACTGTTAAATATCGATCTGTCATGTGCTGGATCTCACCTTCATGAGACTTTTTTAATTTAAAAAGCCACCCAGACGTGATCTAACCACCTAACCGTAAGAGTTTTCCGTCCTGCAGTGCCTGTGTCTCTGAAATGCATTTTTGATTTTCCCCCACAGCCTTGAGGAGGACTTTGTGTCATGGAGAGAGCAGTTCTGGCCAGCTGTGTGTGAACACTTCGGAGTCGAGCCTACTGGCGAAGAGTCCAGGTACTTTCTCATGACTGCAGTCATGATTTTGTCTTCTTTTTGAATTTTTTTTTTTTTTTTTTTACTGTCCAGTTATCTCACTATTTCTTTTGGGTTACTGATGTGATATGGGGAAGGGGCGGGGTTTCCAGGGTGTCAGTTAATATCAGACAGTTCATCGTCTGTCTATCATTCCAGATTCATATGTTGTTTGGCTCATCTGCTGTTTTTCATTGGAGGGGGAAAAAGACTGCTTATTGAGTGATAACTTGTTCTAGGTTACTCCAATGTAAAAAAAAAAAAAAAAAAAAAAAAAAAAAAAAAAAAGCAAAGCATAAAGTTTGGCAGGTATCATACAGTCATTCAAATATTTATCTTTGCCCCCTGCAATTCCTTCCAACAGTCCCTGTTACAGACAAAAGATTTTGTTGAGGAGTTTTTGTTTTCATTAGGGAATGGGACGTGGGATGTAAAATTGCATTTGCTATACAATTTATTGCCTGCAAAATATACTTGTAGACCGAGAAACTCACATCTCACATGCACACTTTTCCTTTTCTTTACCTCGTAGCATCCGTCAGTATGAGCTGAAGATCCACGAGGACTTGAACATGAATAAGATCTACACCGGTGAACTGGGACGCTTGAAGAGCTTTGAGAACCAGAAACCGTACGTAATACGTCATCACTCTGCTTGTGTGGGTTTTTTTTTTTATGTGTGTGTTCTGTGCCACTACAACAGGCCAGACACATGCAGCATTGTAAGTCTGTGATGCACTGCGTCATTCAGAGAGCACTTTGTCTCACCAGACACTAATCTGAGTCTTTTAAACTCAGATTATTTTAATTTATTTTCTTCTACAGGCCATTTGATGCTAAGAACCCCTTCCTTGCTCCCGTCACTGTTAACCGCAAACTCAACAAAGGAGGTGACCGACACTTGATGCATTTGGAGCTGGACATCACAGGGTCTAAGATCAGGTATCTGAGTGGATGTTGCTTCTTTAATTATTATCAGGGAACAGTTTTTCTAGACTTTGCTGCACTTACTGTGTAGTAATTATACATATATGAGATAAAGAGCCTAGTTTTAGACACCACGGGTAATAATTATGTGTCTATGTTGGCTTAATGTTAAAGTTTTATTATACACCTTTGTTATATATTGTGATGTAATAACATAGAACAAAGCTATAGTGTAAAACTAACACTTTTTAATTAACTCATAAGTTCAAAACGATAAGGCCGGAATAGACTTTGAATAACTTACAGCTAATCCTGTTGACGTTACACAATGAATCTTTATGTGCACTTAATTAAAATCGAGATTAAGCCAGAGCAATTGCTGTTTGTGTAACCAGGTATGAGTCAGGAGACCACGTGGCTGTGTATCCCACCAATGACTCCAGCATTGTAAACAGACTGGGAGAAGTCCTCGGCGTAGACCTTGATACCATTATCTCACTGAACAACCTTGATGGTACGACCCTGTCCTTGAGAAGCGTGACTCATTTGTCTGTGTAAATGTCTCTGAGCTGTTTTATTGACCGTGGTGCTTCATTCAGAAAATGTTTAGCCCGTTTCGCTGATCCTTGGCCGCTTTGATTAATGGACTCTTGGCAGCTTTTGTGCTTTTATAATGCAGCTAATTTTGAAAAAAATTAAAAAGAATAAAACAAAGTGGGTGTTTCATGGACAGAATATATTTAGTAGGAAGTACAAAAGAAACTCTTAAATACAGTAATTAAAATAAAGACAGAAGAGGATAGAATAAATAAAGCGTTACACTAATTAAATATATAAAATACTGATGGTATTGGTGAATAATTATTATTTATTTAGAAACCTAAAGATGTGAATGTTTTTAAAGCCTTTGAATTCTTAATAATGAAATTTTAAAACCACTGAATTCATAGCATAGGAGTATATTATTTTTGTAAGAGCCACACATATGTATTTGTTTTGAATTAGTGTCCTTGAAATTCAAGGTTCAATTTCATTCTCTAGAGTATCACATTGTAAAATTCACTTTTTTTTAAAAGAAAAATCTGAAAAGTTTTTCAATTATTGAATTATTGAATTTTTTTTTTTGAATATTTTGAATTCGTTCATGTTTAAATTTCACTATTAAGAGTTTTTAACATTCAGATCTTTAGGTGGGTTTTTATTTTTTCTTTCATAAATATTAAGGTGACACATGTTTCAGGTTTGTGGAGCCTGGAAACAAAACGTGAACTAAAATACATACCATCGTTTGCTTCTGATAGTTTTTCTTTTTGTTTGTTTGTTTGTTTTTTTTCTGTGTGAAATCAGCACAGTTACGGAGTGATTTTTTTTTCCTGCTTTTTTTTCCCTTTTTCAGAGGAGTCCAATAAGAAACACCCATTCCCATGCCCCACCACGTACCGCACAGCTCTAACACACTACCTGGACATCACCAACCCGCCACGCACCAACGTTCTCTATGAGCTCGCCCAGTATGCCTCCGACCCCAAAGACCAGGAGAACATGCGCAAGATGGCGTCCTCTTCACCTGAGGGCAAGGTATGTTTTTACATTGTGGTCACCTAAAGTGCCCTTTATTGCCCACCAACCTGTTGAACTTGAACCAATTGTAACTGTTAGGCTTAATTCAAAGCTAAACATGACATTACATTACAACTTAAAACTTATACTTGGTTGTTAGTAGGTGAAAGCCCACCATAAGAAGTTCATTAACATGACTGTTCAAGTTTAGTGATGAGAAAACCTTGTGGGAAAAGAAAATCTCACAGTGAAACACATGAATGTAATGTGACGTGTATATATAAAATGCTGGGACAGGTAATAAGCTATGAATTTAGCTAGCACCATAAAATGGTGGGACAAGCTAGGATTAAGCTATAAAGTTAGCTCGGTTTATAGCAGCAGTAGCAAATGCGAAAGGTTTATTATATTACAGCTATAATTCATAATTTCATTAAGACCCGATTAGGAGTGACCAGTTATTTAAAGCTCTGCACTTAATGCCCTTTCTAGTTTTGCCTGCATCCAAAGAGAGGTTGTGTCTCACTTCAGTCATAAAAAAAAAATCAATACATCAGTTCTTAGTTGATGCATTATTCACATTTGCCTTTTCTTTATCAGTCACTGTACCAGAGCTGGGTCTTGGACGCAAGTCGGAATATTTTGGCCATCCTGGAAGACCTGCCATCCCTGCGGCCACCCATCGACCACCTGTGTGAGCTTCTGCCCCGCCTGCAGGCTCGTTATTACTCCATTGCATCCTCCTCCAAGGTGCCTCTCTACAGCCTCTATCTCCTTTTGTTTATGTTGTAATGTGTGTGTTGCTAAACAGCGCCCTCTTGTGACAGGTTCACCCCAACAGTATCCACATCTGCGCCGTGGTGGTTGAGTACAAGACTAAGACGAACCGCATCAACAAGGGTGTCGCTACCAACTGGCTTAAGGCCAAATTGCCTACTGACAACGGGCACAAGGCCACCGTGCCTATGTACATCCGCAAATCCCAATTCCGTCTGCCCTTCAAGGCCAGCAACCCGGTCATCATGATTGGTCCCGGCACAGGCATCGCACCATTCATGGGCTTCATTCAGGAGCGCTCCTGGCTGAAAGAGCAAGGTAGACACTGCAGCTGCTCCACGGCTCTTCAAACAGCATTAAAAATCAGACACAATATTATGCATTACTTTATGTACAGTTCCCTCCCAAAGTATTGGAACGGCAAAGCCAATTCTTTTGTTTTTGCTATACAATGAAGACATTTAGGTTTGAGATCAAAAGATGAATGAGACTATAGATCAGAATTTCAGCTTTCATTTCCTGATATTTACATCTCGATGTGTTAAACAACTTAGAACATGGCACCTTCAGTGGCACCCAATTTTTAGGTGAGCAAAAGTATTGGAACAAAGAGTCTTAAACTAATAACCGTTAATATTTGGTTGCATGTTCCTTGCTTTCAGTAACTGCATCAATCCCACTAACATCATCAAACTGTTGCATTCTTATTTTGTGATGCTTTTCCTGGCTTGTACTGTAGCTTCTCAGTTGTTGTTTGTTTTGGGGGGGGGGTTCTCCCTTCAGTCTCTTCTTCAGGATGTGAAATGCATGCTCAATTGGGTTAAGGTCTGGTGATTGACTTGGCCAGTCTAAAACCACTTCCACTTTTTCCCCCCTGATGAAGTCCTTTGTTGTGTTGGCAACATGTGGGTCATTGTCTTGCTGCATGATGAAGTTCCTCCCATAGATAGGATGCATTTCTCTGGCAGTTGGTAGACAGAGTGTTTCTGTAGATTTCCGAACTTATTCTGCTGCTACCATTATGAGTTACATCAACAACAATGTTTGCATCTTGTGGTATGGCCTCTCTATTGCTGCTCTCTAAGTCTTCTTCAAACGGTAGATTGTGATACTTTCATCCCTGCCCTGTGGAGGGTGCTGATGATGTCACTGACGTTTTTTCTTCACAGCTCTCCCAATTTTTCTGTCAGCTGCTGTTGTTTTCCTTGGCTGACCTGTTTGATGTCCGGTTGTTAGTATACTAGTGGTTTCTTTCTTTTTCAGGTCATTCCAATTTGTTGTTTCAGCTATGCCCAATGCTTGTGCAATGGATCCCTCTTTTCCCCTCCTCTTTTCTCAGCTTTGAAATGGCTTGCTTTTCTATCCCATAGATAGCTCTCTGGTCGTCATGGTTTATCCATTTTAACAACAAATGCAGTCTTCATAGGTGAAACCCAGGGCTCCAACCAGACATTCTGAGCTATTAATTATTTAAACAATCAATCTAACAGGACACACCTGGGCAACAAAAGCAACACCTGTCAGTCGCATGTTCCAATATTTTTGATCACCGAAAAGAAAAAATAGGTGGGTTCAAACAAAAGGCACCATGTTCGAGGTTGTTTAACATAGCTAGATGTAAATATGAGGAAATGAAAAAGAAAATTCTGATCAGTTGTCTTTTGTTCATCTTTTGATCTCAAACCCAGATGTCTTCAACGTATAGCAAAAACAAAAGAAATGACCTTGCTGTTCCAGTATTTTTTGGAGGGGACTGTATGTAACTGTAATTGCAGTCTACTTCAGTAACTGGTTGAATAGATTCTTTAGTGGTACAGAAATTTGATAAATCTAAAATAAGCAATTATGCACCAGGCACTGTGATTAGCTGTTGAGTTGAATTAACTGCAGGAGTGGACAAGTCCCTTGCCTGGGTGCCCAAGACGAGCAGATTTTGTGTCCAGTCTGTTAGTTTTCGTATTCATAGTTGCCTGGCAGACAAGTAGGCTCAACAACTAGAAAAAGGAAAAAACCTAGTCAGTTAGATTTCTAGGCAAAAAAAAAACTTGGGACTGGGTAAGCAAACTGGGGCTTCTACTTGCCTGGTGATCTAACTAATAAATGTATTATTTGCAAACCCCTGATCTGTATTCAAGAGCACTGCGTCTTTGAAGTTCAACACCATTTCCTTTTGCTTTTCCTATTATTCCTTCAGCAGTGGCTGAACCAGTTTCTCATAGTACAACCTGTATGAATTTGCATAAAACTGTTATTTTACATTTTGCTCTCAGGTAAGGACGTGGGAGAGACTGTTTTGTACTTCGGCTGCCGTCATAAAGCCGAAGACTTCTTGTACCAGGAGGAGCTGGAGGCGTTTAAGAAAGCTGGAGTGCTGACGCAGCTCAGTGTGGCCTTCTCCAGGGACCAGGAGCACAAGGTACAGCAATTCTTTTTTTTTTTCTTTTTTTTTTTCCCCCACATATCCCAGCTTGGAAGGAAGGAAATATAAGAGCACAGCATCAGGCATTGTACTGCACCTCTGAAACCAATTATGGTTATACTATATATCTCTGAATGGAAGTCTATTTCCGGGCATTTAAACTCTCCACCATCTGGCTGTTAGCTTTTGGCTAAATCTTCTGAAAGCAATGTTTCCTTTTAGAAATTCTTTTCCTTCTCATGATTTTTTTTTTTTTTTTTTTTTTTGCATAAAATTTCTAGATATATGTGCAGCATCTCCTGAAGAAGAGCAAGGAAGCTGTCTGGAGGCAGATACATACAGAAAACGCACACATTTATATCTGCGGGTGAGTGGCCAGGAAAAATTAATACATTGTGTGCCTTCACTGTACGTCTCCACTAGCAAATTTTCTTACCATATTCCTCGCCCCTCTCTGCTCGACACAAGTTGGGTGTCTATGATGTTTCTATGAGTTTGGTTGTGTCAAATAAGTATAGGTATAGGAGTGTTAGGGTTTGAAATTTTTACAGAATTTATTTATTTGGATTTTCCCCCAGTTTTCACCCTAATTTAGTCTTGGTCAATTCCCACCCACCAGTCAGGTCTTAGGCCTGTCACGATATTTACGTTATCGACTTATCGTATGATATATGGACATCGATGTCATACATATATGTTTGTGTATGTAAGAATGAACGTCGCCAACATTTTAGCCATTCGTGCTGCTTCTGTTTTCTCATCTGCTGTAGGGCTGTCATACTGTGGAAATTTTCACAGTATGATAACCTAGTCTAAACTGTAACAGTTTTACTGTATCGCAGTATTCATCATTTGTGTTATAACAGCTATAAATTTTCATTCCATCAGCAAATTTTTTATGTTTTTTTTTTCCCCTTGAAGTTAATTAGGGAAAAAAAATGCACCTTATGTTATTGAGAAACCAAAAAGCACAAAGTCTTCGGTCTTGAAGACTTTCCCATGTCATACAACATAAAGTTACAGCTTTACTGTTACAAAGTGCTGACACTGGAGATTCCTTTCATAAATTCATAAATGTACTTCTCTTTACTAAAAACTTCACCATATAAGCAGTACCTGTGTATGCTGTTACTGTAGAAGTGATAACATATTAGATCATGTGCATTAATATAAACCTGTACCGAGAATATATAATGACGTAAGAAGAACTTGTTATACCTGATCATAATGTGGATTATCTGTCACTCTGCCAACTAGTTGAGCTCTGCTAAACTTTTACTCTTGTTAAATGTGGACTGCTCATGGACTGTTTATATGTATCTTCCAGAGACGCACGTAACATGGCGAGGGACGTACAGACTGCTTTCTACGAGATAGCCGAGGAACTCGGCGGCATGACGCGTACCCAGGCTACAGATTACATCAAGAAACTGATGACCAAGGGACGCTACTCGCAGGACGTCTGGAGTTAAAGAGCCTCCCACACCTCTTCACATGTCCTCTGAATTTGTAGTGTTTTGCAGGACTGCTTTAAATTGAATATTTTTGAACTTGGTAAAGGAAAAACACAGGCATACAGACATTTAGCCCCCTGAATGAAGTTTATAGCAGGTGCTCATGTTCTGACTCTGTCTCTACAGATTTACACAGTGTACATAGATATAATTTCATACCATGTGTTGTAACATTTCGACCCAAATATTCAGTTGTCACACATGGAATAGGCTCTCTGTAACATACATAATGCAGTTCACATGCTGTGTTCTTATTATATTGTAGTGTTGGTGGAGAGCTACTGAAGGTAGTCTTCAAACTTATGCATAGACTTTATATTGGGAATCAAGTAAATACTAATTAGCAGTAGAAACTAACTTATGAGGTCTGTTATTGCCTCCAGTTATCAGGGGGCAAACTGGTTTAATAACTGAAGAGGTGGTGGGGATGATGAAGGCCCAGTTAGTTAGAGCTATGCACTTGAAGCAATTTGTAACATAGCTGAAAAAGGCTGTGCTTTACATAGTCAGCTGTATACGAATCAGTACAGGGCATCAAATAATGTAGAATATTCTTTAGTTTGATTGCTAAAATCGTTTCTTTCTGATGTGTTTTTTCTTTTAGTTTTTAATGGCAGTCTTTCTAACACATAGGCAACATGTCAGACAATGTGCTTTCAAGTTTTGTTATCCTTATTTTACATTTTCAACTTGGATCCGAATGTTTAAAGCATATTACCTGCCTCGATTTTTTTTTTTTTTTTTTTTTTTTTTTTTTTTTTTTCTCCCATTTGAATCTTGTAGCATTACATCGTGAAAATGTGTATCATGTCAGTTATGTGTGAATAAGAATGTGTACGGTTATAAGTAGGACATTTCCAGCTAGAGTTTTAAAGTAATCAATACAAATGCTTTCCCTCATTGCTTGAGAAAATGTCAGCGCTATTCTTAACCTCATTTGTAAACATCCACTTGCAAAATTTAAGGGACTGTCTGTGTTTGTTTACTAGTCAACATGTGCCTTATGGAAAGCATTTCTTGCCTTGTCATTATAAATGAAATTTGCAGATCAGCATTGCTTATGATGAATGCATTATTTTGGAAGAGAATATGTTAATGTAAATGCGTACAGTTGCTGTTACTTATTTTTGTCAGCATCTTACAGTTTTATATGCAATTAATGTTTCCTATAGCACTGCTATCTAAGCATGTCTTTTTAAATTAATAAAATTGAGATTTAATTTCATTCTGCATCTCTAGGCCTTATTTAATTCTTTAAGTGTTTTTTTTTGTTGTTTGTTTGTTTTTCTTTTCTGAACATACATTTACATGAGTAAAATTGAATTTGTTGCCTCAGAGCTCCAGGCTCCCATGTTGGAATTGTTCTGAACTCTTGTTGCTGTGTGTGGACTTTCTGTGCATGTTCTCTCCGTGTCTGCATAGATTTCCTCCAAGTTCTCTGGGTTTCTTCCATTTCCCAAAAACATGCCAGTAGGTGGATTAGCTATGATAAATTTCGCCTACAGTCGGGGTCATAAGTTTAGATACGCCTTGCAGAATCTGCAAAATGTTATGTATCAACAAGGCAACACACTACATTAAAAGTTGGGGGGGGTGTAAACTTAATGTATCGTGTTGCCTTCTTGAGCATCAGTGAATGTTTACACCTTCTGTAATAGTTGCGTACGAGTTCCTCAGTTGTGCTCAGTGTGAAAAGATGGATCTCAGTGTCATATAGCCAAAGTTGGAAAGGCAAAGAATGTGCAGGACCTGGAGGATTTTTCTGATGAACAGTGGATTGTTTAACTGCTTAGGACAGACAACTAACATTCATGAACAACTATCACAAAACATAAAAACAGTCGTTGATCATCCAGGTAACAACACACAGTATTAAGAATCAAGAGTATGTAAATGTATGAACTGGTTCATTTGTGTAAATTAAGTTTGTGTTTTGTCTTGTGGACTATATGTAAACATCTGTTGTGTGAAATAGCTTATTCAGGGCAGTACGAAATAAAAAACAATACAATTTTTATGATCCCTCATTATTATTAGTAGTAGTAGTAGTAGAATTAGTAGTGGTAGTAATATTAATAACATTTTGCAGATTCTGCAAGGTGTATGTAAACTTATGACCCCAGCTATAGGTGTGTGTGTGTGTGTATGTGTGTGTCTGCATGGTGTCCTGCGACAGACTGGAGTCTCATCCAGGGTTTATTCGCATTTCACACCCAGTGTTCCCGGGACAGGCTCTGGATCCAACACAACCCTGCCCAGGATGAAGTGGTTATTTAAAATGGGTGAAAGTGGAGCTACACAAAGTGGCTATTGAATGATGTAACATTCAGTGATGATGTGGTCTACCTCAATGATAGGTACTGATATATTGTTACAAACCATATAACCGGTAAACAGAAACTGACAAAAACCAAATACTACTTATTATAGCTTTAATAAAGGTGCAAATATGACGTAAATATAAATCTAATGCTTTAAAATTATGACTATACGTTAATGTGAGTAACTCGATGTTATGAATTCTGGTTAGACGCGCGCGCGGCGAGATTGGGGGGGGGGGGGGGGGATTCACGTGACCGTTTTAAGACAAGGCGCTAAGACTGTACCATTTTAAAGTTGGGGTACATTAATTTACATTGCAATTTCATTTATATGTTTTTTTACATAAATGTATGTATATGTGTTAAATTTAATTTATTTACGTTTTTGTAGTGTGGTTCATTTTTCCCATTGAGTTGTTTATTTTCAAATGAAAACGCATTCATGTTTCAGATGACTTGGTATTTCCCGACAGGCAGGTCACAGTTCATAAATACTGCAGTGTGCGCGCTGTCGCTGGAGGGTTTTAACGTTAAATTGGAGCAGGAGGAGGTTCAGCTTTAATTTTATACGGAAATATGGCTTCTAGTAAGATATATTTTAATATTTATACAATGTCGGAGCATCCCGCGTTATGTTACTCTGATTTGTAAAAAAAAAAATTATTGATTATTATATTTATTAATGACTTTAAAAAAAGCAGTTTAAAAAGAATAGACGGCTAGCTTGTTAGCAAAGGCGGAGCCGTCGGCCTCGTGTAGCTTAGCTAGCTAGCTCTTTAGATAGCGCGATCTATTAGGAGAAATATAATGTCTAAATTACGTATTTGGGTTGACTTTGGTTAATAATTTAAAGTCCAGTTGACTGCCAGGGTTGTAATGTTCGACGCCTGTAAACTGTACCTTTATATTCTTGTGTGCCGCCGCCATTTTTTTTGTTCCGCGGCGTGGTGTTCTTTTATATTAGCCAGCAAGCTAAAGGCGAAAGTGGGTTGGTGCCAAATGGCCCTTTATTTCTAGAAAAGTGTACTGCATGAGATAAAATAAAGGCTTTTGAGTGCACTATGCAGAATTTCTGTATGTACACGAAATACGGTCACTTTATCCAGCTCGCTCGCTAACGCATTAGCGGAAGCCATTAGGCCTCCGCCTTCTCTCCGGCCTTAAACACATACACTTTTTTTTTTTTCAGGAACCGGGTTGTTTAATCAGCGTATTTGTGTTTGAGGAAATTTGGTACTCGTTGTAAATTTAACCTGTATTTGTTGTTTCTTTCCTAGATTCAGGCTACGGGCAGCCTGGAGCCCCACAAAGGCAAGTGATCGTCTATTGTTGCTGTTCTGAATGCACTATTTTTTGTCAAATTAACACAAGGGTTGTCCAAGTTCCCTGTAAATCCCTATTTATTCTGTTATTTTTCACTATGATTAACCTGTTCATCTCCTCCTCAACCTTATAGCTATGGATCTTATGGTGGATCCCAGGGCTATCAACATGGTGGGCAGGTAAGAACCAAAACTAAATGAGCTCAGCTTGGTGTAATCATATCTAACCTGTGTTTATAGCTTGTTTAGATCTTAATGCACGGCAAGTGTTCATAGACATTCTTTTCTTTCCCTCCATTAGGGTTATGGTCAAGGTAATGGAGGCAGCTCATATAGTGGACAGAGTTATGAGGGTTATGGACAGTCGGGTATGTAGAAAAGCAATCTTGTCGCAAGCTTTTATTCCTTATTGTTCTTGTAGTTTTGCCTCTACATTGTTTCTTTTGTTTCTGTTTTGCAGAGAGTTACAGTCAGACATCGCAAAGCTACCCTGGTTATGGACAGCAACAGCAGAGCTATGAAGGTTACGGGCAGCAAGGCTCTGAATCTTCATCGGGGTAAGATTGTTTAGTTGTTAGCCGTTTTGGTTTTAAAGTGAGTGGTGTCAACTTATTTAAGTCAAGTCCAGTGTTTACTGTACCCTCATTGCTTGATTCGTCTTTCTCAAGGTATGGAGACAAGTCTTACGGACAGCAGGGTTCTTATGGTCAACAAAGCTCTTATGGGCAGCAGTCTGAAGGAGGACATGGCCAGTCTGGAGGATCATATGGAGGTCCATCAGGAGGTTATGGAAGGCGTAATGAAGGTAAAGTGTGCTTGTATCATGTACGGTCTTTATAAATAGTCATGGCTACAGGTCTATATTTAAATAATTATTGGGTTTAGATGCTTCACTATGCAACTTGGTTTCTAAAGTTACCAAATGTCCAAGATTGTAATTGTTAACGATTGTCCAGTTGGATTGGAATTCTACTATAACTAGACTTTCGTCTCCTTGTTTCCAGGTGAAAGCAGGCGGTATGGTGGTGATGGTGATGATGGAGGCGACCGGTCTGAGGGGTACAGGGGTAGAGGGCGTGGTGGCTACGATCGTGGAGGCTATGATCGTGGAGGCTTTGACCGCGGGGGTTACGATCGTGGTGGCTTTGACCGAGGTGGAAGAGGAGGAGGCCCGCCCTCTGGTGTGGGGTAAGTCTGAAAGCCTACCCCCCCAACAGGTACCATTACCTACTGCTAGTTCTACTTGATGGAAGTGCACAAATCTTCATCTAACGGTAGATAATTCAATAATTCCTCATTTCATCAGTCACACATGCTTAAGCTGTTCAGTGTATTACATGGCTGTGGCCATGAAGTTCTTCTTTTCACTTCAGTCAGTACAACATGACCTTGGTGATGCATTACATTTAGTAATTGGGATTGATCCAGCATAAACGTAATATTTAGTGGGGTAGTTGGTTTAGAAATGTATTCTAGGCATTATTTTGGGTGGGGGACACCCTTGTGGTTCTACACATAATATAATTGCCTGATACTAGTACAAGTTTTTGTTACAATCCATTTTCCTATAGGTTTTTAAAATGGCAGATCACGGGATTTGCTCAGAATGCAAGTTATTGCAACATTCTCTGAGCTGGCCCGTTGATTTTGTTAGTATTAATCTCCCAAGATGACCATTTCAGGTTAGGTCATTTTGACACTTGAACACTAAAGGGCGGTGAACAAAACTGTGTGTTAAACGAAACAGTTTTATGACGGTGTCAACATTTTGTGTTGATTTTGATTCTGTAGATTCCACTTAAATCAGATGCATTACAGTTCATAAGTTTTTCTTCCTATTTCCCCACTAAGTGTTCTTTAGTTTGTTTGGGTTGCTTTTGTTTTGTGTTTTAAGGTCTAAAGATTTTTTTTTTTTTTTATCGAAAGTTTCATATTTAAGGGTGCTGAAACAAGTGGCCCTGTGTTAAATATACCATAATTAAAAATATTACCTTTTAATTGGTCTCATTGCAAGTAATTCCGCTATTGCTGTTTTGGCAGCTCATAAACGTTATGAAAGCCCTGTGTTTTGGAGAATGTATTGAGGATATTTAACGCTACAGAAGCACAAGTTCATCATTCAGTTATTCCCCATAGAACGGTGTAATTGAAGTGTTGTATTTCTTTTAAACATGGAGTCGAATGCTTTTGTGTTAACATGGTCTACATTTTATACTACAGGTATCAAAGTGAATGAAATTAAACTTGGACCTCAACCATTGGAGCTCATATAAGCACTCAATGGAAGAAAATAAAGTGCGCTCAACTCGAGTGCATCAGCTAGCGTGTAGACATCTAAATTTAGACACATTCCTGCTATGAGGGGGCTGGGAGGGAATCCTCCATGCTCTGCTCGGTTTTGGCTAAGAAGAGCAATAAATACTAACCCAGTTGATTCACCCAATCCTAAATTGGAAGAAAGTAAAATGTCTCTCGATTTTCAATTATTGTCACTTGCACTATTGGCGCAACTCTTTAGCCAGTGTATTCATGAACGGGAGACATTGCCTGTTGATAAACTTGAACCATGACAGGACACAATGCACATAAGTGGGGAGTCTTGAGCTCCCAGGTTGCGACAAAGGAAAGCCATCATATCTTCCATTTTTCCTCTGCAGTGGTGGTGACCGTGGTGGCTACAAAAATTACGGTGGTAAGTGATGAGCATCAGAACTGTCTCAGTTGGGGAAAATGAAGAGAAAAAAGTTTAACTGGCAAAAGAACAGTGAACTCTTGACAGCCACCTTTTTGGACTGACAAAAAACCCAAAGATCTCCCGCCATTGTTAGGTTTTCCTTTCTGGTAAATGCTGTTGGGTTAAAATGTAACACCTCATTTTATTGGTAATGGTATTGTTGCATGAGGACTTTTGACATTTAAAAAATAAATAAATAAAAAAATGCCAGCGTTCTGGATGCCAGCTGTGCCTATGGCGAAGAAGGAGCACATGGCTTTAGCAGAAGATTTATAAGGGGGTTTATAATTAATGCACAAGAACATTTGTGGTATTACAAGGTGTTGACAAAGGATGCAGCCATTTGATGAAACCTGGTGTATAGCTGTCAAAAGTCAAGCATATCCTTGTAGACACTTTTTTCATAGATGTTGAATAACTTTTGGAGATTAATATCTTTTAGTTGCTCATGGCTTTCCCTTTCCTTTCCTGTCTTCCTGTTTTTCAGGACCCAGAGACTATGGTCAAAGGGATGATGCAGGTAAGGAGCATGGATAATATCTGAGTTTTGTAACTTGGCCTGCTTCTGTACGTCTCTTTAAAAGCTGCGTTCAGATGTATTGAAGAAGACTTGTCTTTTGTAGGTGAAGAACAGGACAACTCTGACAACAACACAATCTTTGTCCAAGGCCTTGGAGAGGATGTGACAACTCATGAAGTTGCTGAATTCTTCAAACAGATTGGAATTATTAAGGCAGGTTTAATGATCACTTGTGTCTTGGTACTCCTTAAGCTTTCTAGTACCATACCTTTTAACATGGTGTTATTCCTTTTTTCAGGTGAATAAAAAGACTGGCAAACCTATGATTAACCTGTACACTGACAAAGCCACTGGTAGACTGAAGGGTGAAGCCACAGTCTCATTTGATGACCCTCCTTCTGCTAAAGCTGCCATTGAGTGGTTTGATGGTCAGTTTAAGTGATCATTTATGGCATATGTGGTGTCTGCTTACTGAGCTACAGTTGCTTGGTGACTTTGTTTACACCTAGTCCTTTGTGAATTCCAGGCAAGGAGTTCAATGGAAAGCCCATTAAGGTGTCCTTCGCCACCAGACGTGCAGAGTTCTCCCAGAGAGGTGGAGGGAGAGGACGTGGAGGTATGCTGTTTAGAAATGCCCCTTGTTGACACAAAAAACAGAAGAACTACCGTGGTTTTGCATTTTTGAGGTGCAAGTGTAACACTTATTCCCCTGAAAGGTTTCAGAGGTCGAGGAGGCTTTGGTGGAGGCCCCAGTTTTGATGTTAAAGGAGGAGACTGGCTTTGTCCCAACAGGTGAATGGATTAAAAGTTTAATAAATGGAATAAAATTGAGGTGAAGCTTAAGATACTTAAGATGCTTAGTATCTATGCCACATGGTTCCTATCCTGGGGAAAGAGGTTCTCATTGTGTAGCTGGTTTGGTGTCTGAATATCTACATGCAGAGGCAAGCCATATGCCATCAGGCCAATGTCGTTTTTCATTTTCAAGGATACACAAGCATGGCTGCAGTGTGTATCCTGTGGTGGTTTTGCACGCAGGTTGTGTGTGCACAGAAATGTCCGCATGGTGCAATACTAGCGTAAACACTAGGGAGCAGTAAAGCACTGTAAGCAATTTAGTATATCGCATAACCTGAGTGGTGAATATTGAATACATCTGAATGTGTTTTCTCTATAAATCTATTTTCATTTAATTAACTTTTAACACCTAGAAGCATGTTGTGCATACTGACTAGGAGTTCCTACATGTTAAACACTCTTAAATTTGTAGTATGTGATTTGAGGCCTATTAATAGAAGTGAAGTTGTTTGGCCATATTTTTTTGTCCTCTCCATGTTGCACCGCAGTAACAAGCATTTGTGCTATAAATGTCTGGTGTATCAATTTTCAGATCAGTGTAGACATGCTAGCTGGGGATGTTTTGGTTGTTACATGCTTTATAGTAGATGCAAAGCAGCAGTGGGTATAGGTACTCTTTGGTTGCAGGTTTAGCGTAACTTGACCTTAATGTGTATCTTTACATGTTGGTAGATTTGTGGTAATGTTGGGTAGAAAAACAAACTTATCAATAATCTTATTTTCTCACCATAGCTCTTGTGGAAACATGAACTTTGCCCGGAGATACGAATGCAACAAATGTGGTGCACCAAAACCTGGAGACAGTTTTGGAGGTTAGTGGGAAGGGCCAGAATATTGTAGCCTGCAGGGGGCGCAGTGTTTCTTCTATTCAGTCCCTCTATACTATGAATAGCTTTTAAGCTTAATACATTAGTCCAAAGTGACCTTTTACGTATGTGGAATTTTTGCCTTCTGCTTTCCCCTCAGACCGTGGTGGTAGAGGAGGCTACAGTGGTGACCGTGGAGGTTTCAGAGGTGGAAGAGGTGGTTTCAGAGGTGGAGACCGCGGCGGTTATGGTGGCGATCGCGGTGGCTATGGTGGCGGATACAAGATGGGAGGAAGGTAAAATGATTACTGGTTTTATCATTGCAATTTTGAGCAAAATATTACTGGATTACGTTGAGGGATCTCAAACTTTTTGTAGCCAGAGCTCCCTTTAAGTGTAAAACTTCAAAAAGTAGTGATTTTGTTTGTTTTGGATTAACTCCTTTACCCTGTTTGTCTTGCAGAGGGGAGCACAGAGAGGAAAGAAGAGACCGGCCCTACTAAAGGATTACAGTGGACTTCATTCTAACCAAGGAAGCTGGGGAGGGAGGGGATGTAATATGGGGAATAAAGTAAAGGATGGGTCCATTTTTCCACAGTCTACATAACTTTTTCGCCAGAGCGTCTCTTGTGTATTGCTTCCAGTGGCTGTTCTTGTCCAGTACGATCACTGTCCGTCTACTGTTTATGGACTCTGGTTTGAGATGAGGGGGGGCATGACGGGGGTGGGAGGGAGGGATGGAAGGGTGCTAGAGGTGATTTCCTATTTTTGTTACTTCCTTTTAATTTTCCTGACCCGGTAGAATTCACGTTTCGTGTGTGGTAGACATGTTAACAAGTGTATCATTGTTTTTTTTTGTTTTTTTTTTTTTTGTAAGACTTAAATGAACTGTTTTACTTGGGATTTTCCTTTTTGGAAGTGATATTAAACATGATTCTAATCTTACTGTGTGGCTTTCTTTGGTTTTGTGAGATGAGCTTTGATAGCATGTTGCTAGTCTGTGACCAATAGGTTTTCTTATGAGGGCCACCAGAGCTATCAAACAACAGTTTTTCACATAGATGAATTGAATGAATTCGTATCATAACATTGCTTGCTTGAATATTAATGGTTTGAGCTGTAGAAGATTATGCAATTTTTGAATTTTGTATTCTTGTATCTTTTCTCTCGATGATTGCAGACTTGGATTGGTTTTGAATGAGCTGGGATTGTGGAGTCAAAAATAAATAAATAAATAATGCATCAATTCACAATTCAGCCCTTGCCTGCCTGAGCAGCTGTGTTATAGTTTTAGTTGGAGGTGGAGTTTTCTTGAAAGCCTGAGAAGTGCATGGAAGTATTGCAGGTCATGTTTTAATAAAGATATGTATAGGTATAGAAAACTTAAAGGTGCAGGAGGCTATGTTTTAACTCTTGAATTCATAGAAAATCCTGTAAACATTTCCAATGCTAGTAAATGTGCTGTATTGTCCTGCCTGTGCACTTTGGAGGCGGTTCTTTCCCACACACACACACACACACACTCCCTTAAGCACTTTGCTGACAGCTATGAAGGGGGGAGTACTGCTTACTTCTGTTAGTGCTCTGAATAAGAGTCTGTGGCAATGTCATAAATGTAAAAGAAGCACTTTAGAAAGGTGTTTTCAGATGGACTACATGGCACGGGTATTTTTTTCCTACTGAAGTAGGAATGCTTGATCTGAGCACCTTGATCAGCTGTGCATCAGTGGATTTCATCTGGAGCTCTGACATGGACTTGCAGCTTTTAGTGTTTCTTCTGAAAGTGGAGTTACTTTTGTGCATGTCTTTCTCTGAAGCTGTGAGCACTTCCCTGAAGCCCGGAGATGCCCAGGTAAGCGCTCAGGATGCAATAATTCATTTCAGTTATTCATGTATCTGGCACTTTTTATACATTCTCAGAAGGAAAGGCTACTACACTCTACCTTTGCTTGTTGCTGGGCTAGAACCCTCAAGTATGTATCTTTTTTCTGTAGTGTACGTTTAAAGCTTTACTGTAAAAACTAATCACTTTCCTGGTGAAAAAATATATACTAAATGTACAAAAGCTGCCTTATCTCCTGGAAACATAGATATAATGTACCTTTAAAAATGAATTAAGATGCATAATTGAAGCATAAATTATTTTAATAGGAAAGGTACAGTTTAGTACCCTTTTGTTTTGAGAGTGTATGAAGGAAAAGCAAACATGTACAAAAATAAACAGGCAAAAAAATAATAATAAGTAGTCTGCAGTATGATTACAGTCTTCAGTTCTCCCTCTGAAGAACCACTGAAGGTTCTGTGTAGAGTTTCTTTGTAGAGTTCTGTGTTTCCCTATGAGAAAGGGTTCCATGTAGAACCCTTTTTGGAGGCTAAGAAGTTTTAATTATCAAAAAAAAAAAAAAAAAACTTGAAGAACTTTTTCTTCTATGTGTGTGTGTGTGTGTGTGTGTGTGTGTGTGTTGGAGGTTTGAATCCTGCCTCCGACCTGTGTGCGTGGAGTTTGCATGTTCTCCCTGTGCTTCGGGGGTTTCCTCTGGGTACTCCGGTTTCCTCCCTCAGTCCAAAGACATGCATTGTAGGCTGATTGGCATCTCTAAATTGTCTGTGGTGTGTGAATGTGTGTGTGTGTGTGTGTGTGTGTGTGTGTGTGTGTGTGTGTGTGTGTGTGTGATTGTACCCTGCGATGGGTTGGCACCCCGTCCAGGGTGTCCCCTGCCTTGTGGCCTGAGTTCCCTGGGATAGGCTCCAGGCTTCCCCCATGTATATATCCTGGATCTATCTATCTATCTATCTATCTATCTATCTATC
Source organism: Pangasianodon hypophthalmus (assembly GCF_027358585.1). Taxonomy (NCBI): domain Eukaryota; kingdom Metazoa; phylum Chordata; class Actinopteri; order Siluriformes; family Pangasiidae; genus Pangasianodon; species Pangasianodon hypophthalmus. The sequence continues at coordinate 6,226,124 of NC_069730.1, read as the reverse complement.
TATCTATCTATCTATCTCTCTCTCTCTCTCTCTCTCTCTCTCTCTATATATATATATATATATATATATATATATATGTATGTAAGGGTAATTCTATTTTGTTATTAAATACTATTAAAAATCCTACATGTCTGTGAGATCGAGCCAGGCCAGTTCATTCGGCATGCGTCTAATTAGTCCAACAGAAAATTTGCTCAACTCTTAAACACAGAGCTTACATGTCATATGTTATAATTAGCTTGAGGCTTAATTAAGGTCTGTGGTTAACACCCCTAAGCTTGTAATTAGTAGCAACGTTGCCAAAAACCTTTGGCTGTAGCCAGACATGAAATTTAAAAACACAGTGTTAAAGAACTACCTTTAAATGATACTACTTGTAAAGTACTGCTTGCGTTTGTGAACCACTTTAATCGCAAATTGTCGTCTTATAAAGCCTGAATCTGCACAGTCTGATGATTATACTACTGCTCTATACTACTAAACATGGTGAGGTGAATCAGGTGTTTGATTCCATTCAATTCAATTCAGTTTTACTTGTATAACACAATAAACAATGTCACAAAGCAGCTTAGGAAATCAAGATGTCAATTTAGATCTGTAATGAGCAAGGCAGAGACAGTGGCAAGGAAAAAACATAGCATGAGGAAGAAACCGTGAGAGGAACCAGACTCATAAGGGCAACTCTTCTGGGAAGTGCGATTATGAATCATTACTATTCCATAACTGTAAATTATAAAGGTAAACAGTACTAGGTGTGTTGATGAAGAAATGCATCCCAAACACCAACTTTCTAGTAAAATCTGGCATCAGTCTTTTCTACCCCTTTTAATCGAATGTCCATCTGAGTCACTAGATTTGTTTTATTTTTTATTTTTATTTTTTGGAAGAATGATAGATCTGCATTGCTTGCTCCAACCATCACCCATCACCCTTGCTTCACCCTTGCTTTTTTTTCCTTTTTTCTATGCCTCCAGGACTGGAACTGACGAACCCTAACTGAGCTAATGATAGGTTCTTGAATAGCCTAGTGCACATTTCTTTATTGTTCTTCTGTGCCTATGCACACACCCTTTAATAAAACCAGTGTTTTTTTGTTTTTTTTTTGTGGGCAAACATAAATTGGACTCCTTTTAAATGTAAAATGATATTTTTAACAAAATTCCTGTATTTGTTGTGGTTACACTGCTACCACATCACATTCTGTCTTCTCATAAGTAGCATTTTTATAGTAACATCAAAGATGAGTGTCCTGAGATAACACTAATCCAGATCTAAGTTTGAACCGTTAAAAACCACTTGTGTAATTTTCTGGTTACAGAATTCAAAATATGCAGACGTTACACAATCATTTATGCTATCCTTAATCTTAATAACCTTAATAAATACTCTGATATACTAGAGAGTTGGACTTTGACCAATTGTGTGTGTGTGTGTGTGTGTGTGTGTGTGGTCTGGAAATTCATGCAGCTTTGTCATCTGGTGTTATATGGAGTTTGCATGGAAAGATATTCCTCTAAGGCATGGAACAGAAAATTTGGCTTGGGTCATAAAAGATAACAAAGAAAGAAACTTATTGTTACACATATTACAGGTTTGGAGTGTTGGATTTTCCCCAGTGCTTTTGCTGAGTATATTTTTTATACCGCATTGAGAGAGTTGTACGGAATACGGCATATAGGCAGCATTCCATCTGCAAGAAAGTGTTTTTAGGACACTTGTGTGTGTCGAGATGTCAGAATGTATGTTCGTCAACCACGTTTTTTTTTTTTTTTTCAGTTAAACAACTAGACTTTCAACTTCTGTGACCATTGAAAGGGTAGAGACTACTTGTGGAATGTGAAAAGAATGTGCAGAGGGTTAGTCAGGCCTGCAGCATTGCATGATTGCAGTGAATGATCGAATGTGTTTCAGCAGGTAAAATGCTATATTGTGTAATTAGGTGGTCATGTGTGTAACTTGAGAACGCTTGTGAATCTACGAACACATTTTCTTCATGTAACTTGTAAATTTACTGCAGAAATTAAACCGAGTACTTTCTTGACGACTAATTGGAATTAACTCAAAATGGACTTCCTGGACAGTGTGGCGTTAAAGTGTGTTTAACCATGAAAGATGTACATCAGAAAGCATCATTTTTTAAAGTAAGATCTTATTCAAGCCCTATTAGCAGTGGTGTTCATCAATCGATAAATGGATTAACCCTAAAACAGTATGTCAACCTGTGTCAAGAATCTGTCATTAATGTCAAGATCTAAGAATTAATGATGTCAAGAATTAATGTCAAGAACTGTCTGTGTGGAGTTTGACACGTTTTCCCGTGTCCACTTGGGTTTCCTCCAGGTTCTCCGGTTTCCCCACACTTCCCAAAAAAAACGCCTGGTCTTTTGCTGCCTAGTTTCGATGAGCGTGTGCCCATAGTAGCCTCAGATTCCAGTTCTTGACAGACAGGATTTGGAATCTGATGTGGTCTCAAAATTTGTGTATACTGAAATGCTTTTCTTCTTATCACGGTTGCGAATAGTTATTTAAAGAGGTTATATTTGAGTTATTGTAGCCTTCCTGTCAAACCAGCACAAACCATTCTGGCCATTCTCCTCTGACCTCCCTCATCAACAAGACATTTCAATCTGTTTTTTTGCACCATTCTGTGTAAACTCAAGAGACTGGTGTGTATGAAAATCTCAGATCAGCAGTTTCTAAAATATTCACACTGGCACCAACAAACATGCCTCAAAGTCACTGAGATTACATTTTTCCCGCTGTTCTGATGGTTGATGTGAACATTAACTGAAGCTCTGACCTGTGTCTGCATTATTTGGTGCATTGCACTGCTGCCACATGATTGGCTGAATGGATAATTGCATGAATGAGCAGGCGTACAGGTGTCCATATAATAATACCATTTCTCCATAATTACAGTAGAATATGATGTCTTTTACAGATTTTATTTTTATTTATTTATTTATTTATTTTTGGCCGAATAAACCATTATACAACAAACTATGTTTTGTTAATGAACTGAAACCTAAGGTATTGAACTGCTTTATTCAGTAGTTTGTGGAAGCACCTTTGCCTTTGTCTTCCTATCCAAGTCACTTTTTCTTTAGATCCCAATATGATCATTGCCAACTCCCTTTCAATAGTTAATTCTCCCCTATTGCACAACAGCTACCAAGTGAGCTGACGTGAAGCCAACCGCTGCATCTTTTCAATCTACTGCTCATGCTGCATCACAGAGCAGCTGAACACACTCAGAGGAAAGTGCTGTCCTACAGATAGACCCCAAAACATTTAAGGCCTCATTTTTCTGGAGGTTTATTAATTCTTCCTGGAAGATCTGCTCAAGCTAAGTCAAACTGGACAGGAAGCATCAGTGAGCTTTTCTTCAAAACCTCTCTGTATTTGGCTGTTTTCATTTCAGTAGCCCTTCCTCAATCCTCAGTCTCCCCATCACTAAGAAACACATCAATAGTGTGATGCTACTCCTTACGCTTCAGATGACTATGATGAGCTGTACTTAGTTTATGCCAAATGTAGTGCTTGGAGTTCTGCCTAAATCAACTCTGTGACACAAAAAGTGCAAATAAAGAAGCAGTCTGAATGCTTTCCCAATCCATTTAGTCATTTGGCAGATGCTTTTATCCAGAACAACTTACAAAAGTGCGAACAGCTGAAAGCACAATAGAGTACTTGGAAAATATGGAATGATTCAGAATCTGAAAGACTAGAGAATAATAAGACTAATGCTGATTTGAACCAGTGCTAGAGGATTCTATTATGTAACGAAAAAACAGTAACAAACAATAGTCAGTGCAGAGATATGCAAAGAAGCATTATCCTAGACATTATCTGTAGCCTTTTAAGGAGACATGAGGCTGTTCAGAATGCAGAAGGAAGCTCATTCCAGCACTGAAGTGCCACGACACTGATGTAGAGAAATCTCACAATGAGCATGCTCAGATATCAGAGAAGAACGTGCCTGGCACGCTGACTGAGCACTGAGCTGGTATGTGGGTGTGTAGTTCTCTAGAAAGGAAATTCTAGCAGATAGTTAGCAATTTTCCTGTGGCTCAGAACTGATGGCATTTTCATTTTCTGCAAGAGTTTAAACTGTGAGTATAGTGGTCTAAGATGAAACCTAATAGCAAGTAAAGGTTCCTTGCTATTGATCACAAGTGTTTCTATCCCAGGAAAATGCATTATATGGCTAAAAGTTTGTGGACACCTGACCATCACACCCATATGTGCTTGCTGAACATCCTTTCCCCCCTTGCTGTTATAATAACCTCCACTCTTCTGGGAGCTAGATTTTAGGGCATGACTGTGGGGATTTGTGCTCATCAGTAGGGCACTGATGTTGGGTGAGGAGGCCCAGGGTGCCATCAGCGTTCCAGTTTATCCCAAAGGTGTTCAGTGGGGTTGAGATCAGGGCTCTGTGCAGGCCACTCGAATTCTTCCACTCCAACTTTGGCAAACCATGTCTTCATGGAGCTCGAAGACATGGAGTTCCAGTGAAGGGAAATCTTAATGCTACAACAAGCAAAAACATTCTAGACATTTGTGTGTTTCCAACTTTGAGGGAACAGTTTGAAGAAGAACAACATATGGGTGTGATGGTGGCCATATAATGTACCTTAACTTCCATCTGCTAACTATATGCTTGAATGAGCTTGTTGTATGCTTGGGCTTTTAAAAAGTTTAACTGCACTTCAGTACGCAAGGCCTTAGAACATTTTTTTATAGAAACAAATGTTCCATCTAGTGGCCTTTAGAGCTGCTTTGTTCCTTCAGGGTTTCTCTAGAGAGAACCCTATAACAGAGTGTTTCTCTATCATGAAGAGCTTCAAGTAGAACCCTTTTCTGGAGGCTAAGAATAATGAATAACTGTTTTTGTCTAAAAGTGAACAGCTTAAAGTAAAGCCCCTTTAGCTAGAACTATTTAATATTTAAAGAACCCTCAAGAAATAAAACAGCACTCAACATGGAGGAACAGGAGATAAACATCCAATGTCTCAGCCAGTTGACTCCTTTTCTTAGGTTTTACACACTTGCATTTAAATTAGAATTGTGTTCCATGTTCTTTGCAGTAAAAATATCAGAATTACAGTAAAAGAGTTTAATCTATTACAGTGAAGTGATAGTAGTACATATTGTTTTCCCTCTGCTATTTCTGGATTACAGCTGTTTGTATTTTTGTGCAGATGGTCAGCATGTGGTGTGGTGGGATCTTGCATTTTCCCTTATATTACACACTTGAGTTTTGATTGGGAGTGTTAGACACAAGATGTGCAGCTCTTTTTAATCTGTAGGTGTAATATATAAGTTATGTAAGGCTGCATGTGTCCTGCCTTTAAAAAGCTAGATGTATTATTTTTCTAATATGAGAGCAGGAGAAGGGGGTAGGGTTGGGGGTTCAAACCTTGCCTCCACCCTGTGTGTGTGGAGTTTGCATGTTCTCCCCGTGCTTCCAGGGTTTTCTCCAGGTACTCCAGTTTCCTCCCCAGTCCAAAGACATGTGCTGTAGGCTGACTGGCATTTTCAGATTGTCTGTAGTGTCTGAATGGGTGTGTGCGATTGTGCCCTGTGATGGGTTGGCACCCCGTCCAGTGTGTCCTCCGTCTTGTGCCCCATGTTCCCTGGGATAGGCTCCGTGACCCTGAGTAGGATAAGCAGTACAGAGACTGGATGGATTGGAATGGTTGATCTGGCGAATAGGATATGCTGCATTACTCGAACATAACATTACGTCTAAGTGCATGGGTGGACAAATCTATTAACTAACCCACTAGGAAAGTTAAAGCTCCAATATGCTTCCCAGTCGGAGCTAGTTAGCTAGTTAAGTGCATTCGTACAGACACAAACTAGTACTTAAATTCCTACCTAAGGGCCAAACTCATTATCCTTTTCTAAGAAAGTGTCTGAGGTAGCACATCATGGTTGCGCCAGCAAGTACGAGCTGTGATGTTTTGCATTATATTATTTGAATTTGGCTGCCATCTTTTTTTTCTACATATTTAACCACAAGGTGACTGTGTGTGGTGCTAGTAGTAAAGTTATATAACAGCTTTACACTGCATTTTATTCTACTCAGGTATAATAGTCTTTCCACATACTTGTGTGCTCCTGATTCTGAAACGATCATACATCATCAGTGTATGCTAATTAACCTGACTAGAAAAACTGATGTGTGAGGTGCAGCAGGTGGTGGGATTCAGAATGCGGAGCATGTGTTATAGTGACAACAGGTGAATCACATCACATTTTATTTAAATATACATACCAAATCAAAACTTATATTTGCATCATGGTTTTTTTTTTCTCTATATGGTTGTTGCCTACTGAGCCCTCTTGTCCGCTGGCAACTATGGATTAAAATGAATAGCCTGGACATCCCTGCTACTGTGTTAGATAGCACACTCTTCTTCTTTTAGTAATTTTTAAAAAATCAAGTCAGTATAACCCATTGCTAAAAAATAAAGAATATTTTTGTCAATGTTGCTACTTTCAAATAGAAGAGATTTTTGGCCGTGTCTGTAATGCATCATGCTTAAAACAGATTGTTGCGTTTGGCACTTTTATTAACACTATTATTAACAGTTTTGGGAATAATTAATATTATTAATACTAGGTACAGAGAGTTAATGTGAAAAGTCTCATAATGATCTGGACACTGAAAAATACTACAAGTAGTTTGATGTTATTGTTTCTCACCTTTACATAAATTTTGCAAATAAGATTCATTGGGACCTCAGATTGATTTTAGCATTGAAAAAAAAAATGGAACGTGGACTTTAACAGTGTACTATATATTTTTATGCAGGATTTTCTTGAGAAATATGGCTACCTCCATGAGCAGGAACACACACACAGTGCAGACAAAGTCACATCAGCTGTCAGGTAATGACAACATTTCCCAAAATGTGTATAATTATTCAATTTCCGGTAACCCGAGTTTAAAAATATTGCCTGTGATACATTACAGTATGTTAAAGTCTTGTATATAGCAATATGAATGTAAAAGAAAATGTTGGACCTTATAGGACTTTAGAATATCTGTTGGAACTGCTCAAATTTGTTATCCTTCAACTGCTACGATCTTGATTTCAGTCTACTTTACTCTTCAGGTTTGTTATTTTGGCCTGTCGAGATGTAATCTAATGACTGTTACTTATGCTGAAACTAACATCATTAGTCACGGTCATGCAGCTCTCAAAAGAAGCCAATATTTACATTAAACTCCACTTCATATGTTGTTGTGTAATCAAGTGGTCTCTTACCTTTTCCAAGGAAATTGGCTTAAATACAATGATTTATTGCACATTTCTGATTACTCATGCATGTATGTTGCTAATGCATGTTTCTCAACTGCTTCTTCCTGAGACTGGTTCACTGATCGCATACGTTATTGACCATTTTCCATTCTGTCCCAATTTAGGCAATTTCAGTGGCTGTCCCATCTGCCCATCACTGGTAGACTGGACAGTACTACGTTGCTGAAGATGGCATCACCACGCTGTGGGGTGAAAGACAGAGGTAGCAGTAAAGCCTGGGCACGGCGAGTTAACTCTATTTTTACAGGACAAAGCCAACAGCACTTTCGCAAGAAGCGCTACACTCGACCAGGTCAGTATGGGTTTGGTTTTGCCTCTAAAATTCAACAACTGCATAAAATTTGTCAGTCAGAAGCACATTAAGTAAAACTTGGACATGTGAAGCAATACATTACTCTACATTGTTCAAATATAGTCTAAGGGTGCCTGGAAATCTATTACAATAAGGTGACCAGGTCAGCCCCAATGACTTCATTGAAGTGGCAGAATACTAATCCACATTCACAGCCACATAATCTGGCTACTCCTATCTGTATATGAGCTGAATAGGATCCTCATTGGAAATAAAAGGCAAACACCTAAGCAACATTTGTTTGTCGTGTACGAACCTATCAAAAAGTCATAGCTAACTTAACATCTTATAATATATGCTAGTATTACAAATTGAATACTGTAGCTAGTGAAGAACAAAGTGAAGAAATCCAATGTTTTGTCTACAAATAATGATATCATTACCATAAAAACAAAAGTTTATCCAGTGGTTGTTCACCAGTCCTCGCTGTTGGACAATGATAAAATGAATTTTTATATTTCCCAGAGATGTTGTAATGGGCGTTTTCATTATTATTCACATTAGCCTATCACAGCAAGATTCAGTTTTGCATCATATGACATTGATTGCCATATTGACTACTACTACTACAAATAATAGTAATAATAATAGTAATAATAATAATAATAATAATGTCTTACTGCCTTAGCTATGCCAACAGACACATTGGTGGGTCCAGAATTTTACTTCTCATGCTCATAATTACACCTTATTATTAGTTTCACTGTAGTTACTAAATAATTTATAGTAGTTACTGAATAATATTATTTGAAGTGATTAAGTGAATTACAAACCATGAATTTTAGGGTTAAGACACAGGGTCTGCTGCCATCTGTTGAACACAGTGAACATGGATCAAAGGAGTTATTATATCTGATAATCGCATTACACTTAATGGCCAAAATCTAAGCCAATTTTACAGGACATGATGCACCTGGGTTTCAGAAGCCATTCCCTTACAGTTTTCCCATAATCACCCAAACACCAGGACATCAAATGACTGGAGAAAGATAGCTCCACTTACTAGATATAAGCATTATTGCATACTGATGAAAAGTATTTTTTATGCAAAGATAACTCATCCAAAAAGCATGGTCTAATATCTCACAACATTTGTTCCTGAACTATATATAACAACATATCAAGCAATGAAGCTCTACTAAAGTCAAAGACTGTGACCTTTCTAGTATGTTAGGTATTGCATATTAAATATTTTTATAGTGGTTTCTGTTATTTGATCTGTCAATTTATTGCTAGAATTTGAATCCTGTTTAAAAGTCAGGAGTTTGTTTTTAATTGATATCCCTTTTTATTTTCATGTCTTTATTCCTACACAAACCCAAAGGGCCTTAAGGTCGTATGTGTAATGTGTGTTGCGTGTTTAAGTCCAAAGAAAATGCACTGCTTCCAGGGCAGGGTGTGCCTTTTTGTAAAAGCTGAGACCTAACATCATGGGGAGGAGTAATTGCTACCTGTGCAGACGTTCAGCAAGGAGGACAACACTCCCACACCTGCAGGGAATAAAATACACACACACACACACACCCCCCTTAACCACTCCAACACAGCTTACCTGCATCCTTAATGACCGCAACTAGGGTTTATAAACATCTAAAACGCCTAATCAGCATCTTCAACATTAAAGGCACCGTTCTGTTTAAAAGACACTGTATAGTATGCTGGAAAAGATAAGAAACACTTTGGAAAGGAAATTCAGTGTTTCAGTGGAAAACTAGACACGTCTGTTTGTGTACTCACTACAAACTTCCTCTGGAAAATGTCCTCGTGTCGCTCTGGGGATTTGTAATACACCAGGAATGCAGCAACAGGTTGTGTTTTGTGTCAGTTCCTGTTTTCACTTTAAAACTAACAGATTTGAGCCAAACAAGCAAATTTTAGACAGTTGTAACATTTACATATTTCTAACAAGAATAAATGACTTAGAGTTGAGTGCATAATGTTTGCATTCCCTTTGGTTTCTAGGTGGAAACTCTAACTCTATTTTAAAGTGACTACATTTACATGCACATCAAATTCCATGTAAGGTCTTTATTCAGGTTGAAGCCATATTCCGAATACGATGTTTATACTGTATGTGTACAGGCATTGGAATATTCCTGTATACATGGTTGTTGTAAGTGTGCCTGAGGAGCCATTCCTAAATACCTAGCCTACAGCTAAGCATCTGTTAGCACCCACAATTCCTTGCGGACTGAGCGTGCACATATATCTCCTTTCAGTGGATTTTCTGAATAAGGTGTTTACATGCAACAAATTTCCAATTAAAATTACAGGCATATTCCAGCAATGGGAATCGGAATTTGGGGAATTAGAATATTGTCTTAATCTGAATCGGGCAATCGGATTACGGAGTTTACATGACTCAGTACTAATCAGAATATTGATGTGCATGTAAATGTAGCCACTGTCACTACAAAACAGAATTTCTATTTCTAACCCATATTTAATGGTGTTTTTGTATTAAAAAGGTATTAACAAGGGATACATATTACAACAATCCAGTCTACACCAGCTGTTATTTTATCATACTGGTGTAGAAGCTCAAACTCTGAGCAGTATTGTTCAATGGGAGTAAAGAAAAACGGGACCTAAAACAGAAAATATTTACCTTTCATAAAGCTGGCTTTCTAAGAGCATTAAGGGATGCCTTTACCAATAATGACAGTATCCATTAATACCTAATGCAGAAAAATAACACGGGAAAATACTGCCAAAGAGAGTCAGGAAAACCCAAAGCAGAAGACCTAAAAGTCTTCAGAGACAGGAGGGATAACAGTCTGCATTTTTTTTCTATAGTATTACAATTGCTACAGACCAAACAACATGGTACAGAATAGCAGTTTAAATAAGGAAAGCTAAATTTCTGGGACATGTTAACTGTCCTAATGAGACGCTAATGAGTGCTTTATTAAAGGCAGACATACTCAGAGGGTAAATCCATTAAGCTTATAGATCACAGACAGTAGACAATCATAGACAGTGCTAGTGTTAATAATGTATATATATATATTTACCTAATTGGTAAATAAAGTGCCTAATTGGAGTGAGAAAGATTTGGACTTTTTCCTTTGACCTAGATTCGATAAAATCAATCATTTCTAACATATCTCAATTCACTATGCATTTAATAAAAAGCATTTTTTATTCACTTATGCATATTTATTTTTGAGAACACTGTTTGAGAACACTTCAGTTCGGTGAGCACTGAGACACACACATTCTTTCGCCAAGGTTCTACACTTTGCTCGCAAATCAAGGTGTGATTCATGGCACCTTGAGCTCATTTTTAATGACATGCTTGTGTGCTCAGTTTGGCTGCCATTGCTCTCTAATAAACACACTGTATAAATGCCATAACATCTTAAACATAAAACTCAGCACGAAGATAACCATAACTCCCCTGACTGCTTAATACTAAGAAGATCATTTAGGCATCAGGATCAGTACCAACAAAAAATAAATAAACATGTAGTCATACTTGTACCCATTCTGAAAACATTGTGCCTATTCAAAACTTTTGACTGATAATATAATCTCTTTGACCTGTTTAATACTTTGTCAAAATTAAAACATCTGTATAAAACAAACTGTAATATGCAGTGAGATGTAGGACACAAGTCTGTAAACTGTTTTTATTGAGGCAAAACAAAGAATCATAATCAGAACCCTGAGCAAAGATCAAAACCCATGCAGGCAAAGTTAAACTAATATGATCCAAGAATCAAAAAATGAGGGAAACAGGCAAGGGTCTAAACCAGGAAGTATAACAAAACACAGAAATCAGGAAACAAGGCTCAGACTTCAAGTTACTAATTCCATGATAATACTTTACAACAACAAATGATACATGAAGGATATTTAAAAAAAAACAACTAATCAAGAAGGAACATAAAACATGTGAACACAATCAGGGAACAAACCAATGAGATGACAGGGGCGGAGACAGGACTAGAACAGAATCCAAACCAACTACAGGCAAATTGTGTTTGTTACCATGGAAACTGTGATGTAAAGCTGGAACACTGACTGTCATTAAACTGGTTTGTTACACGTTATGCAAGTAAGGGTAATCCTTATGTAGTAAATCTCTGGGAATGTTTAAGTGAAATTCATTACAAGATCATTGTTGCTTTGTGGGGAGTGGTAGCTCAGTGGTTAAAGTGTTGGCCTACATGTTAGAAGGATATGAGTTCAAATTACAGCACTGCCATTTCAGGGCCCTAAAGCAAGTCCCTTAACCCTCACCTGCTCAGTTGTATAAATGTAAGTTGTTCTGGATAAGGGTATAAACCATAAATGTAATTGAAGCTTGATAAAATGCATTTTCAATGCGTAATCATTGTGTTATGCAGTGATTTTACTACTGGTCTCTGTGCTATGGTGAATGTGGTCCTAGCAGAATGATATGTGTTACTGAACACTAGCAGCTTTGAGCTTGAACCCAGATTTGAACAAAGAAATGTTGTGGGAATTCAAACTTGACTCCTGTTAATGTTTACAAAGCTAGCATTCCATCATTCTTGTCCAGGACAAGTGTGTGTGTGTGTGTGTGTGTGTGTCAGTATGTCCATGTTTGGCTTGTAAAGCAAAGCCGGAAGGTTCTGTGGTTTTGTTGTCTGGGAATGTTTGCCAGTGAAATGATGAGGAATGTCATCACTCTGATGACATATTCTGAATATGACATTTAAACTTGGAGTCTATTGTTTTATCTCATCCTGAAGACCAAAAAATTGGCTTACAATTGACTATAAAGACAGCCATAACATTAAGTGTAGTGTTAAAAAACATGTATCGATGAGCTTAGCAATAGCAACTGAGCAGATACACAGTAGAAGATCATAATAATGAAAGACCAACAGACACTTGTTAAACAGATCAAGAACACAAGCCATGATGAAAGAACAGACATGCTTCAAGTCCACTAGCTGTTGTGTCAACCTGCAGCAAAGAAAAGACCCAAAACCCACTACTTGGGTTTTTTCAGTTATTCAATCACTTAAAGCAACATCTAGTGATGTCCATGGGCCACAGACATTAGGCAGAGAACTAAAGACTCTAAAGAACTAAACGCTCTAATGATAGTTTATGAAAATTATTCTAGTTCATAAACTAATTTATGAAATCTGAAATCTGGTACTGTAAATTTGAAATCTGGTACTATAGTGTTATATAGTCAGATGGACAGACTATAGTCAGATTTCACTGTGACTGAAAAAAGATCAGCCACAAACGATGAAATTATTATTATTATTATTATTAATATTAATTAATTAATTAATTAATTTTTGTTTGTTTGTTTTAGAATTGTGTTTTTCTGCCTATAACATACTTTGACCCCTGTTCTTTAAGAGACCATAAATACAGTTCTGCAAAACTGCATTGAAATGTTTGAATTACTTTATAATCTTCCATAAGTTTCTTCCTGCAAATATCATGTTGGATAAGGAGCCAGTCAGTCTGCCTAAAGACGCCTAAAGCCTGCTAGCTAAGTGTGATTTCCTCACACAGTGAACGTCAGGCTTTGATTAAGTTGCTGGATGTTATGCACCATCGCAAAATGGACATGTACCTGATCATTGCATTTTATCAGAATGTGAAAATGTCAGAGTTGGAGTGGAATCTGTAAATGCAATTTTCTTCCTTTTCACTTTTGGGAGTAAGCATATTTTAAAATGCTAGATGATTGCTTGGTGAGATACATGCAAAAGAGAAACATATTTCCATTTAGGAAAACCTGTAGTTTTTAGAAATATAAAACAATATACAGAGTGTCCCAAAAATCTCCATACAAAGGGCACTATGTTGTGCCTTCATCAGCGGATGTTCGTGAACGTCCACTTCTCGGTCGGTCTACACTTCCAGTCCTTTTGAATTTGTTAATAAATTTGGCAACAGTGTCGTGTGTGATGTGCTCGCCATGTTTCCTGATAAAGTCCATCGCAACTGTAGTATTAGGTGAAATATCCAGGTAGGAACCTTGTATTAGTGTTGTGTTGCTGGGGAATATAAATAAAAGATAGACCACTGAGTATCCTCACATGAAGAGTCTGTCCTGTGTCTTGTGAAAAGCCTCCATAGAATTATTCCGTGCGTCTATAACTAACACAACAGCAACCTTGCTACAGCTTCCCGATCCAGCCATGAGAATGATTTCAATATGTTCTTCTTTCGTTAAAGGCATTCTTAAAGACTATTTGAAAAATATATACAATAAAAACTAAGTCTGAAAAATTTTGGAAGACATTTAGCTAAAAAGTGTGTAAGTATGGAGACTTTTGGGACACCCTGTAGTAGGAAATGTCCAAATTTCACAGATTTCTTATGAGAGGCCATCGAATTCCTCCCGCGAATATTACAGTATTAGTGGTGTAGACTTATTCACTGTACACATTCTTTTCTATTTTTCTACTTATGTAATGCTTTTAATAATAGTTGGCACAAAGTAGCTTTACAGAAATGTGGCTCCAGACCCCTAACAACCAAGATGCAGAGAAATCCTCTATGGACATTAGAAGAAACCTTTAGAAGAAACCTTGAGATTTACATCCTGAGAATAACACACACATTCCATCATTACAAGCATTTTTGCATCTGTAATTGCTTCCAGTAGGGAAGTCCTGGAATGTTTCAGATTTAGATTACTCTCTCTCTCTCTCTCTCTCTCTCTCTCTCTCTCTTTGTGACCTTTCCTTGAGGGTTGGTCTAAGTGCTGTAGTTAGAGTTCAATCAAACTGTCCCATGAGATTCCTTTATTCAGCTTAAATATTAAATCTGTTTACATTGAGCTCATGATGGTTCCTATACTTCTATGGTTCCAGCATTTACAGTGTGTGAATGATAAAATATTACATTTATTTAAAAAAAATAAGTGTAACACACACACACATTGAAACAGATTGTGCTTTGTGCTCTACTTAGTACGTGAACACCTGCTTGCAGCACAGCAGATGTTTAGAGGCATATTTAGAGAAGGTCATCACTACATGCATTCATGTGGCTTGGTGCTCCACAGCTGGCTGCAGGCTTTGAACCCCAGTGATCTCAGAGTGTCCATTTCCATGACAGTAGTTTAGTGTTCATAGTTCTAGAACTTGGATTTATTACGTGACTTGTAACTTGACTTGGATTTAAAATTTACCATTAATTGAGCATACACTTTTTATTAAAAAAAAAATTAGTCTATGTCAAATAAGGGTTCTTCTGCTTGTCACTCTGGGGGCTCTAAAGGCTACTGAGAATCCTGTGCGATAGTGTTGCTCTATCAGGGAGGGTTCCAAGTAGAACCCCTTTAGGAACATGAAAACATTTAAATATCCAAAGAACCTGAAGAACTCTTTTTTTGGAGTGTGTATGAGACTCAAACTCATGTTTCTGAATTTTGCTCTAAGCAGAAAATAGGAAAAATAAAAAATAGAAAACTTTCATTCTTGAACATACCTCAAACTATGCTACTGCTGCCTACAGCTTTTTCTATAGCCATAGTTTCCCTGATAAATGAAGTTATTCGGGACATGAATAGCAGTTTAGAGACTTTGGATTTGGCTTAGATGACTTAAGACTCACCTTGGATTTGGACTCTCTTTATTACCTCTCACTTCTAATACCATGGCTTATGTTTTAGCCTTCTTAGGGATCCAACTTGAACCATAAGGAACCAAATTTCATATATCCTTCATTCTTAGCTACTTCTCTCACTACATACTTATATCTATGTATCCATTTTTTCCCCCTGAAAACTATATATATATATATAGTATACTGACTGGTTTTTTCACCATGTTTGTTCAACTGTCTCTTTAACTAACCTGATCCTTGTAGAAAATAATCTAGGCATTATTTTTAAAAAAAATTTCCACATCATTTTATATATATTTATGGCTTCTTAGAGTTCTTAGACCGCCACTCGTTTTTGCTGGTGGTTTTGGTTTTCCTGCCTCTTCTATGACCTTCATTTTCCCATGGCTAATTTTAAAGGACTAGATATTCACAAAATCACATTTCCCTTGTGGGATTTCTCAGTGGCTCAGCTTGAGATCATTTCTTTCTATATGTGGTGGCTGAGCTCTAACAGTGTCATTTGGACTCTCTTAAACTTTATGCATTGAGTATGTTGCATTTATTTCACTCTGTTTAATTCTCAATGCTGAAGTTCACCCCACTTAACTCTAGTGGGTTTTTATTTTTGTAATTATGCCGTGTATACTCTCAGCTGTGTACACAGCACACTATATCATCTAAGCAATGTAAATAAGGCAGTGATAGGGGCCAAGTTTTTGCAAAGACACAAACTATACCTCAAACTATGTGTCATTTGGATGGCTGGGAAGCATGTAATTACATTCGGGTCACGTAACCTCTGGTGTATGTTAAGCAAATTGTTTACAGATCTTGCTGCGAGAAGCTCTTCTTGGTTTACATAGCTGAGAGAATGGATGTTGGTGTGTATTTTAATTAAGAGGATACCAGGAAAGAGACTTTTTGTACACAAAAATAATGTCATAATATACTGTAAGTAAGGAATAAAAAATGTTGTTATAGGAAAAATATATAATGTTGCCATGTTGTAATAAGAAAATAATAAATGATAGGGCAGCATTTCCACCCCAAAACTGATTATATTCCTAAGTGTATTATTCATAAAGTTCTCATTCACAATTCCATACATTTTAAATTCCATTGAAATACTAATTAACTCTTTTGATTGTCCAATGATTTAATAATATTTTGCTATTTGACATATAATATCCGTTGTTCCATTCATTTGCTCGTCTTTCAAGATGTTGCACAAATGTGGAACAGCGTGTTCACTTTCATTGAGTTATTATTGTATCTAGTGGTCAAAAATGAGAAAAAGAAGAAAAATTTGTCTCTTGTTTCCAATGCTGGAATTGTTTAGTCTAGCTTCAGGTCTTTTTTGATGTACTTGGGCTGGAGATTTTGCTGAAACCTGGCAAACCGGGTTAATGATATTAGCTCTACTGTGTTTCTCTGGGTCTAAACCACAGCTGGATGACTGTATGTTGTCAAATCTCAACTGTCTATTACATGGTTACTCTAAAAATTCACTCGATATTCGTCTATAGTATAAATCAACTGACAGCCCCCCAAATATATGTACATGATTTGTTGCTGCAATGCTTACAGTTTTTTTTTTTTTTTGTTAAAGAACAAAAAGTCATACTTTTTTATCCATTTATAGGTGCATTTAATGTTGTGTTCCTGTTATCACTTATGTTATAGCAGCTATAGACAGTCATTCCTTCACTTTCTCTTGAAGTGAAGACAAAAATTCAGTTAATTACTGTGAAAATACAAAAACACAAAGCCCTCTGTCCTTAGATGTTCGCATGTTGGAAAACTTTCCCTCTGAAAAGCGCTGACACTGGAGACTCCTTCCAAAAATGTTAATCTCCTTATGGAAAGCTTCATAATATCAAAGATTAGAAGTTTTACTTTGTTAAACAGCAATACATTTTTAATTTGTTTATTATTAGACTGTATAGATTATACAGAGACCCCATCCAAGTCTCTGTGATTTAGCCGTTACTATAGAAATGATAACGTATTAGAACAAGCGCGTTCATATAAACCTGTGAGTTGCCTTGCAGCCAGCACTACTGTCAGAGCCATGCTTTACTAGGAAATTAATCAGCACTTTCTGACCAATCGAATTCAAGAATGCAACAGTGTATGGCCACAGGACCATGAGAATGATTAGACACAGTAGTTTTATGTTAACACCCAGTAAACTCTATGTTCTGTGTCCATCATTAAATTGAATAATGTTTGCTAGTATGAACCATGAATAAATATTAAAGTTTAATGTGCATCACTGAAATAGATGTTCTCAAATTTTGTGAGACTTACTGATAGCTGTTAGAAACTGCAGCTTTAGAGGTTCACTAGTAAACCTGGCTTAAATCCCCAAGCTCTGTGTTTGTTCAGAGATAAACAGTTACAACTGTAAATCCCACCTTTCACTCTAGGGATTTGTAATACACCAGGAATGCACCAAAGGCATGTTATGTTGGTCCATATTCGTGTCAGTGCCTGATGCCAACCAGCTGTTGTTATTATAAAACACACCAGCTCAGGCAGCACTTGCATTTTAACACCCTTTAAAAAAGTTCCTAAAAGTGTATTATAAGAACCTTGGGAAGTGTGTGGGTTTCTTTTAACATAAAGGAGCCACCAAAGTGTTTGCAGATATCGTTAGAATTACCGCTAGGAGTCAAAAATGACTAAAGATGAGGTCTTGGCGTCTTCCAGTGTTCTTTCTTTTGTAGGAGGGAAATGGTACAAGCAGCACCTGACGTACCAGATAGTGAACTGGCCACGCCATCTCTCCAAGGGGCCTGTGCGGCTGGCAGTGCGAACGGCTTTCCAGCTCTGGAGCAATGTTTCAGGATTGGTTTTCCATGAATTGAGTGAGGGACCGACAGACATCCGGCTGGCTTTCTACGAGGGAGAGCACAACGACGGCACCAGCAACGCATTTGATGGCCCAGGTACAATGCATATTAATGTATTTATTTTTGTCACTGAGTAAGCTAGATTTTTGCCTTATATATGGAAATATTCCAGCGCAATTTCAAATACTGTTGTATTCATTAGCAAGCTAAAGATTATGCCCACTTAGTATAAAAATGTACATGTGCTAACATGGTCTATGTCTCGTAATATGGGAGTGCAATTTGAAATAATGCTTTATATGTGGTTCATGATGTCACATTCCTTCCCTCACAATCTTTGTCATATTTTTTTTTCCTCAGGCGGTGCGCTGGCGCACGCTTTCTTCCCATGCAGGGGTGAGGCTCACTTTGATAAAGCTGAGCGCTGGACTCTGAGTGGCCACAAAGGTCATAACCTTTTCCTGGTCACTGCTCATGAAATTGGCCACACACTGGGATTAGAGCACTCACCAGTCCGTCACGCCCTCATGTCACCATACTATAAGAAGCTTGGCCGCAGTCTGCTGCTCAGCTGGGATGACATTACAGCTGTGCAACAATTATACGGTAAAATGTATAAACTTCTTGCATTTAATTTTAAAACCAAAAATTCTACTTATATTTATTGGTTCTACTTCTGTTTAAAGTGCGTAAATTCAGTTACTCAGGCTCATGTTATAGTTGATGTCTTGATACGAATCATTCTGAATCTCAAGCTTTAAATTTGTCATGGTTCACTAATTCAGCTTGGCTTTTTCTTTCCAATGGTCAGACATTTGGCATTAAATTAATTTCAGTCTTAACATTTTCGTTCATTATTTCCTCTTCAATTTCCACCCATTTGCACAGTTAATTGTTTAAATATTCCTCAGAACATGCTGACTGAATTCTCACATTCATGACAGTTTTATTTGTCCTTCTCAATGCACATCATTATTATCATCCACAGTTCAAAGAATAAGAATAAGGCTTTGTCTTATCTTGGACTATCAAGAAACATCCTGGAGCTATAAACATTCTGGCTCTACTCTTCAAATTTGTTTATGGCTAGCAACTCTGTGGAAGAAAGTGTCTTTGAAAAAGAAAAGCAGAGGAATACATTTAACACGAACTTGTTTCTATGACGGCTCTGCGGCTACTTCAGAAAATTCAGAAAATAAGCTGCAGTTGGTTGAAAATGCCTGAAACATGGATGGAGTATTATCATCATGAGGTATTCGTAATACAGATCGGTAGCACTAATGGTGGCTTGCACAGCTTTTCACTGGTCACTGTAATAAGTGTAAATTAAGTCAATGTTGCCGAATCGATAATCGATACACAGACATAAGCTACCATTCTTTTTTTTTTTTCAAAGCCAACAGAGCCTAGTGAAGTAAAAAGCCTGATAAAGCATTCTTGGAGTGCTTCTTGAATATAACCTTCCATTGTTTTACATTTAGTCAGAGATATGGGACAGAAAACAGCTTGATAACTCAGTCAATAGTGAAGTCATGTAAGTGATGATGAAGCGGTAAGCAGATAGCTTTTTCTGACACAACACCTCTTTTATTTCATTGTAACAGGTAGAAATATTACACTCTTTAATGAAGAGGATATATGCGGCAGCGGAAGGTACCATTTAACCCAGTCCAGAATGGAATTGTGCTATTGTAATCATGGCAGCCTGAAGTCTACCCTGTGTAAGGGAACAAACCACTAAAAAAAAAAGAAAAAAAAAAAGGATTCATTACAAATGACATCAACAATGATGTGTTTGCATTTTGTGGTGCAGTAAATGGTTCCAATAACCACAGGTTTCCTGTCGAGGAGAGAGTTCATATCATGTGAACATTTCTCATATTCAAGGCACTGAAAAAAAACTCACAAAGGATTGTTATCATAAATTCATTCATAAGTTCTTTATCCTGGTCAGGATTGGTATGTATCTGGAGCCGATCCCAGGAATACTGGGCGTGAGGTGGGAATACATCCTGAATGGGCCAGTCCATCACATGGCGACACACACACACACACACACACAGGCACACACACATAAACACTAATTCACACCTAGGGGCAATTCTGCATAGCTGGTTCACCAACTGGCATGTTTTTGAGAGGAGAGAGGACACTGGAGAACCCAGAAGAAACGCACATGAACATGGAGAGGACGTGAAACTCCACACAGACATTAACTTGAGCTCTGGATCATACCTGGAACCGTGGACCTGTGTTTTAAAAAATAACAAAAATAACACAAAAATGCAGGCCATGGCAAACACAGTTCATAAAAATGCAATGCATTCTATTGAATATAATTAAATTCTGGTTTATTCCACCATATTCTTTCTGTCACTGTTTTTGACCCAAATGCTCCATGTAGCATCAGCTGAAGGAAACGCAAATGTCCGCCAATTTATAAATGAGGTGACTGAAGCAACACAAACAATTGTACCTGGAAAGAAACAGCAGTAAGACAAACTTCTTGCTGTTTTAAATTAGATTTTAAACTCGGTAAGTATCTATCAGGCAGGTTTCCACATGCACTACTACTTGTCGATCTGTCAGTCCTGAAGCACTGAGGAAGGAATGCAGTCTTCTCTAGCTGTACTCTTTAGTCTGCTGATGCATCTGATTTTTCAGGCTTGTCTCTGGCAGTCAAGTTTACTGGAAACACTTTATCTTTCCACGAGCACTCAAACAAGGAAAGGTTTTATTATGAGACGGTCTGAGATGTTTGAGTGTGCTTTTGGGAGAGCAGCCACTATCAGATCATACAAGACAATGCCACTCTGATAAAGAAGATACATTTTAAGAGATGTCTGGGCTTAGATTCTTGAATGGGAATTTTAGATCTTGAAATTTGGCATTTATGTGATAGATACAAAAAAAAAAAAACAACATGGGAGGTTCGAATGGCAGTTTTTACCTGTGGTTTCTTTGTAATCTTAAAACTGAAGGTTTTTGTGTGTCACAGGGACATACACAGTTTTGAATGCGATATCACACTGTATTTTGACTGGAAGAGCTGCTCCAAGTCATGAAATAGTGCACTAAAACACAATTTAACATGAGGATTGAATTGCTTATGGCATTTCCAAACAGGAAAGAGGAGAAGAGGAATTTTCCAGTAAGGCCTAACTTCATTTTATTCATACTAGCAATGCTCTTTGCCTGTTTGAGCTCGCTGCATGCTTGTGTCCAGCGCCTCTGGGCTTCATTCTTCTTTCTGGATCCTCAGGCTAGCAATCTTAACAACAACCAGACTCCAGCTGAACCCAAATTGCACCCCTTCCACACACACTGCTGTCTCTCTTTTAACTCTCACAGACAGTAGACAGAGAAAGAGATATCATATCTCTCAAACACAAACCCACACAATCTGCAAAATGTACAAAATGAAGGAAACAATAGAGATTCCTAACTGCACTCTCTCTCATGGACAGAGTATAGAGATGCTGATATTGTATAATAAACACAAAATATCATGACAAAGTAAAATAAAAAAGTGATATAATGACATGCTATATCATCACTACTAGTACTACTTCAGTACTATGCTGCTCTATGTATCATTAGCAGCAAATATATAATATGCAAGGAATAAAACATGATCAGGCATCCCGTTATAGGAAAATAATCAATGATATGGTGGTCTGATGTGGCCTGACATTACTATTACCACTCGAAATTATTTTCCTTTAACAGCAGATATAAGTGTTCTCTTATACCACGGCAATTTGGCAACACTAACATTTTTTTCTATATTAAAAAATGACGTCATACTTTTTATACATTTATAGTTGCATTTCATGTTGTGTTAGTTCTTGTTATACAGCAGATATGTCATTCCCTCACTTTCTCGTGATCTTAATAACACAAAAAAATTCAGTTTGTTACTGAGAATCCACAAAAAAGACTTTCCCATGTCAGAAAACGTAGATACAGCTTTACCTCTGATTGTTAGCAAGAGCTGACACTGGAGACTCCTTCCAAAAATATTAAATGTCCCTTCACAGAAAACTTCTCCATATCAACAACACATAACACACATTTTTAAGTCCATTTATATGGCACGTCCTCCATACAAGTCTCTGTTGTTACTATAGAAGTGAAAATGTATATGGATGATACACCTTGCAGCTGGAACTACTGTCAGAGCTGCTGTTGCAGGAAATTAATCAACCAATCAGAATCAAGAATTCAACAGCTCTGTGGTATAATTATACATTTCAGGTTATTCAACAGCATGCCTACTTTCTTTTGACACGGAGTGTATGTCTGATCCATTGTATATACAATAAACCTTCTAACTACATGTTCTGTAGAAGAATGCTCTTAATCTTGTTCTTCTATTTAACTTCTTTATCAAACCTGTAAACCATTTTGGGTATGAAAATCAGTGGTAGTGAACTATATCGCATGGACCGCACACATATCCAGAGATCAACCACCCAGAACCAAACACGAGACATACAGTCTCCTGCTGAGGAGCTCCACTCTCCATATCTTCAGCTGCTCCTCCAAACTGCCCTTTGGGGATGGAGATATTATCTGTGGTTAGCGCAAATGTTTGCTCAGCCTTTTGCAAACAAAATCAGTGTGCAGCCATCCTGAGTCTTATCAGAGGAAGCTTTGTGTGATACTTGGCGTTGGTGTTTCTGGCATGTTTCCCCACTACATCCATAAACACAATCCTTGTTTTATATAGCTTACGTATTCAGTTCATTTCTATTTTATTTTTATAGTATTTTTAACAATAGATATTTTCACAAAGCAGAAAACCTGATGAGTAAACAGAGATGAGAATGGCAAAAAAAACTTCATGATGAAGAACCTTGAGAGGAACCGCATCCTCTTCTGGGTGAAACTGACCGGGAGACTATAAATCATTATGGCATACAGTTTTAGAAGACTAAAGGCAAACAGAAAGTTGTTTAGATGGTTAGAAAAGAAACTTTTATTTGCATCATTTGCTTCTATTGTTTGATTGCCTTTGCTCAGAATTTTACCAAATCACATTTAGAAGTGCATTAATCTTTGCTTTCCAACAGCATGTGTTTTCTGTGTTGTGTTGAAATATAGTTTTGAATTAAACAGAATTTCCATGCTTGATTTTTTTTTTTTTTTTACATTTTACAAAATGTGTGTAGGTAAACCATCTGGAGGTGCAGTGATGCAGATCCCAAGCCAAGATCTTAGCTGGGCCATGCAAGATTGGGAGCTATCTGAGGAGCCTATGGGAGATCTTACCCAGCCCCACTATTGCAGGAACACATTTGATGCAATCACGATGGGTGAGGCAACCAGCAGATACTACAATATTACAATAACAATAAACCTTTAACCTTTAAATCAAGGCGTGCAGCTCAGAGTGCTTTATACAGGATTGAATGGAACAATTCTGGTCATTTACAAAGAAAATAAAGTGAGTAAAATTAAACAGAATTCAAAGAAATTATTGTAAAGGAAGCTCATTAATATAGTAAGCATACATTTGCAACATATATGCATACATTTTGATCTATGGGGCATTGAATGCTTTTACAAAAATTAAAAATCAGTTCTAAATGAAATCAATAGCCTATGACAAAGTGCCAGAATTAATGTAATGAGCTCATTCTTCCAGCCTTCTGTCATATTAGTGTTGAAATCTGTGCAGGACTACACTACCCATCAGCCTTTGTACATCACATGACCCCACTGATCTCACACACACCTGTTCCAGATTGCACCTAATGAGCACTGTTATTTAAGTTTCTTTGTCTAGTGTTTGTCTTGTGTTACCTGTTGTCTGTGTGTTGCTCATGGCGTATACACTTTATATAGTCTATATAGAAATATATAATTTATATTTTGTATCCATGATTCATGTTCAGGCTCGTAGTTTTTGTATTTTTTGATCGTGTTTGCGCTTATAAATTGCTCGCACTTGAATCTGACTCCAATTCCTGACCTCTTCCAGTCTTTAAGGATGTTTTAAGGTGGTCCTAAGAGTAATAGGATGGATACCAAGAAAATCTCCAGTTCCTACAACTATTAACTAACTACAGTTCCTACTATTATTACTTTTTGAAAAAAATGACTCTTTGTTCAGTGTTATTATTGAGAAATATTTTCATTGAGATTCAGGAGGTGGTGGACAAACACATTTAAATACACTTACATACACTTTTATTGTAAAGACATTTTACAAACCAGACCATAAGAGCGAGCCATGCTGCATTTCTTTATGAGAAAATAGAGTCTAAATATCATGACTGTAGTTCTTAAGAACTAGAACTTGCTCCTGGTCTCCTCTTGAACTTATTTTTATCTCAATTTTGTCCTGGTTCAGACCATATGTTTTGAACATAACAATATATAAAGATGACATTTTAACAATTTTTAAATGACAAATCACTTTAACTATCAAGGAGCTCAGATTTCCTGCTGCTCTAGATCTACTCTTTGGTGCTCTTCACTGCAATCGACAGCAATGTCGGCGTCCTTGTCTATAACGTCCTTGTCTATAAAGTTTTATTTGTGAACCATAAAACTTTTTTTCTAGTGAAATCAGAAAAAACCACATGGCTGTGTGTGTATGTTTTGTGATCTCTCTCTCTCTCTCTCGCATATTTATGTCTTTTTCTCAAAGTTTAACACTGCTAAATAATTATATATTGCTGAGGGATACACCGTTAGACCTTGTAATAATGTGTGTGGAGAATATTCCCTTCTGACAGCAGGCTTAAACTGTCTGAAAGGTTAACATTCAGCTATAAATAGAATTTTGTTGCATAGAGTAGGTTTTGTATTAATGATCATTGTATTAATCCAATCAGGGATGGATCAGGAAATTCTGGACCTCTGGGCGGGAACCTAAGCAGGGCCATAAACCAGTGCAGGGAGTGTTGACTTCACCACTTCATAACCTAACACGTGCAAAATAAAACACATAACTTACTATATTGCATGTCCACTATGAGTGATTGAGTAGTCTCAGATATATGCAGTTTACCTTTTGGCATTTTTTTTCTCACCTCACAAACTCCTCCACCAAATTGTTTCATCGTTTCAAACAAGCTTCAGCTCAATGGCCAGCGGTGACAGCATGTGGAGTCTTCTTTGGCCCATTTTAAATTAGAGATCATTTTTAATCCAACACGTTGGGGGAAATGAACGTTCTCTGGCTTTTCTTTCCTTTTTAGGTTTTCTTTTCATCAGCACTCTTAGCATGGGTTTACAGTTGATTCTTTTTCACTTTATTTTTTTCATCTGTTTATGTAGGTCAGATAGGACATAACCGACTGCTCACTGGTTACACCAGTAATATTTCCAGATTTATTTCATATTCTGTGACTTTACATTCATTGGCTCATGATCTACTTCCCTTGTTATGTGCGGCAGCGTAATGGCCTGATCATTTACATCAAATTTAGGCTCATTGAGGACCCCCTAGTGGCCAGGGCACCTGGGTACGTGCCCTGTACGGGTAGTCAATACTCCGCTTTGTTAATGATTTTTATTTGCTCTTTTTAAAGACGGGAACGGCACAGTGCTGATCTTCAGAGGTGGTCTGTTCTGGACAGTGACATCCGAAGGTAATGGAAGTGCTCCCCTTCCTCTAAAGCAGCGCTGGCCTCAGCTTCCATTCGCCATCGAGGCTGCTGCCTTCTCTCCACTGGATGGCAAACTTTACTTTTTCAGTGGTGGGTTCTTATTAATGCTAGTAGCATTAGGAATAAAGAGGAAGGTGTTGACTTTACTTTACTAGTAATGTATTTAAATCCACAGTCTGGAATACATACAATACATACAAGCTCAAAATGTGCATTAAACTCCTCTTTAATTGGTAGGCAAGCGCATATGGCGATATTCGGGCACTGTTTTGGACCTCGGCTTCCCCAGGAAGAGCAGCGAGTGTGACATGCCACGACACCCAGACTGCGCCTTCTTCTATGCTCCTCTGGGCCACATGGTGGTCTTTAAAGGCTCACGTTACTTTGTACTAAACCTGGAGACACTGCGCTCTGAGCCATACTACCCTAGAGGCCTTGCTGATTGGAAGGGAGTGCCGCGATGGGCCAACGGCGTCGTGACAAGAGCTGATGGAAAGCTTTATTTTTTCCGTGAACAGCAGTACTGGAGGTTTGATACAAGAAAACTACGTGTCACTGCAAGTGGACAATGGACAAAGAAGCTGGCATGGACTGGCTGTCACAGAACTCCCTCAAATGATGTGCTGTGACCAGATTCCATAGTAAAGTGAAACATTCTCTAACAGGGAATATGGAGGGGAGCTACGTGCAATTCAACAGAAAACTGAAAAAGTCTTTTTATTCTGACATGTGATTGTTTATTCTGTCTGGTGCTAAATGGATGCTGTTGTATGGTGGGGCAGGAGGACAACTTGTAGTATGTACTGTAGTATGATCATGTGGTATGAATGTAGAACAATTTATAGAACATGACAGCATTTTGCGTGTTGGTACAGTTTACAAAATATGATTTGAATTTAAGAATTTTCATGCTACTATAACATGCAAATATGTGTACCTGTATATAGCAAATTGTAATTAGCATAAGAATTATTTTTTATATTTTATATGTTGTGTACACTGATTTTCATCTATACATACCACATACATCTATTCCTTGAAGAAGTGGATCATATTAATATTTATATTACTTGTATGTATATATACATGAAATTGCACCAGAGCTAATCACTCCACTGCTTGTCATTTTCAAATAACTTCTTATACATATTAAAGACCCCTGACTCCACCTGACCACTCTCCCACCAACAAGCCTATATGTATTTTTTGTAATATGAACACTTTTGTGTAAATTATGAATCCTTCAGAGAGCTTTCTGTGTAATTATAATACAATGATCAACAGACCACAGCACTGTAATGTGCAGAAGCAGTGCACATATCACAACTATTTTAATAAAATGGATTAAAATGAGCTTTACTGTCCTCTCGTTTAATTAATTACAACAAAACAGTGACAGCGTTATTCACCATTTAGGGTTGAGTTTTGCCAGTGAAGCTCGGCAACATCAGATTAACTTTTATGAGATTTTATCATGCAAAAGTGGAACTGTAAACTGTAAACAATGAGTAAACAATGAGTATTAAAAAAATTGTTTAATTCTGTTAGACGTGACATCACTTCTACCAAATATAGTCTCGCCCATCTCTCAAAAGAGCAGAAAAAACAAATTCAGAAATCTTTTAACAGAACAAATGAAGGTTTTTTTTTTTTCTTTCTTTTCCAAAGTCCATGCCAAATTAACAGGAGAAGCTACACCTAGCAATAATAAGCCTGGTGAGGTAAGTTGTAAAACACCGCCCTCTGTTGGAGATTATGTGAAGTGCAGTTTATTTTAACTGGAACCAAATAAAAACAGCCTTAGAAATGTCAGTGGCTGTTGTTTTCAAAAACCAGACTACAGATTGTTTGTCTGACAAAATTCAATTTAGTTTGGAAATAATTAAAAATATAATTTTTTATAATTAAAACCCAAGGTCTGTGGGTTCAAGGAATCTGATCTGCTCTGTTATCAGTATTATAGACCTCAAAACAGTTCTGAGAAAGATCTAATAATAATAATAATAATAATAATAATAACATAAATGTAGCATTATTTTGAGTAAAAATAAGGTTCCTGGAGAACAAAACAGCACAGCAAAGTTCAGATC
The DNA here is from genome assembly GCF_027358585.1 of Pangasianodon hypophthalmus. Classification (NCBI taxonomy): domain Eukaryota; kingdom Metazoa; phylum Chordata; class Actinopteri; order Siluriformes; family Pangasiidae; genus Pangasianodon; species Pangasianodon hypophthalmus. The sequence continues at coordinate 6,198,317 of NC_069730.1, read as the reverse complement.
ATTACAATTACAAAATGATCTTTTTTTGCCTTTAACATCAAGAGGAACTGAGCTCAGATCAGAGGTTAGGATCGGAGTTGTTTTACACTGATCCTGATTTTAGGAGTGAATAGAGATGGAGAGAATGAGAGAATGAAGACGTCCGCAGTTTCCTTTGACGGAAAACGTAACTTAAGACTCAGTGATATAAAACACAGGTTCAGTTCAGGTTTATTCAGTCACATACTGGTCCATGTGGTTTGGTATGGGTGTTTTAATATAATAAAGTGTACTAATGCACTAATGCAAGTATTTCACAAATTAACAAAAAAAAAAAAAAACACATCATTTTAAATACATTATTAATATTCTTTGCTAGGTTACAATTTTGTGCTGCAAATCTTGAGGCCCTTCATTATCTACAATACTGAGGTAAATTCTTCTAAATACAGGTTTATGTTTTATAAAATAAAAAAACACCAGACAGAAAAGAAGAGTCGGTTCTCATTAACTGTCATTATGCGGTCAAAAGGTGTTGATTAATTTTCTTCTCAGCAGCTCTGACGAGAATTCCGTTTGCAAGGCAAATCACAGGTTTATATTAATGCGTTCGTTCGAATACATTATCATTCTGTTGTAACAACTATTTTCACAGGGACGCTCCACATAATCTAAATCTAATAATAAACAGATTTTAAAAATATTATGCTATTTATTCAACTAAGAAACACATAACGAGTAAGGAGTCGTTTATTTGACATTTATAGAAGGAGTCTTGTTTTTTTTTTCCAGTTTCTTGTTTATATGACAAGCATTTTTTTGTCTTGTTAATTTCAAGAGATGTAAGTAAAGGCTGGTGAGGTCATGACCTGTTTATAGCTGCTATAACTAGTAATAACAGGTTCACGGATGTTCCACAAGATTAAATGCAACTATAAATGGATAAAAAGTATGACGTCATTCTTTGATCGCTGTTGTATAAGAGGAATAAAACACTTTGTGGTGTGTGGTTATAGGAAAATAATCATATATAACAGTAGCTTCCCTTTGTGTTGGGCCGCATCACTCCATCCCATCTCTGATTATTTTCCTATAACAGCATGCCCCATCGTCTTTCATTCCTTCCTGTGAACTTAATTTACTTCACAGAGTGTTCCTAAACACACTGTAATGACAAGACTGATTGTGTATGATCAAAATAATATCCGATATAGTGATCTTTTAGTGGTTATACTTACGCCATAAGTTTGTCTACAGCATGTAGGTGTTTTAGAGATCAGTTTTGAGTTTTTAAAAAGTGTTCTGCATTTGGAATTGGTGATTTCCCTGCTCAAAACACTCATGCTAGAAATGAACTTGTGAAGAAATGAAGTTGTGTCTTTAAGCAGGGAAATCACCAAACCTTCAGACTCTCTAGCCTTAATTTTTAATAGGTCATTATGTTCATTCTTGCTCATATTTTGCAGTTGCTGGTGTAATACAGATCCTTGATCTGCACCCTTACTTTGCTTCAAATATATAAAGAAAATATGATACTGTCTGGTCAACACTGTAATTCATAATAGAAGCACGGATATTAAATTGAGACAATTGCCAAATCTTTTATGACCATTTAAAAATATAATTATAATACTGTATTTTAAATAGATTCCTCAGTCAGGAGAGATTGGAGCTCTTGTCTGGTGAACACACACACTATATGCCTAAAGATCCTGACTCCATAGGCAGCCTTGGAATTGCTGACAAAAACTGAAACATGATTATATCATGTTTAAGGATGCTGCGATCCCATTTTATCCCTTTTTTTTTTATATAATATCCCACAGCCTCGGTTATAGGCGGTTAAATAATTTTGATCCAGTACTCGCCTTGACTCTGTGAGGTTCTGCTATGCAAAATTGAGTTATGCAAAACATCAGAGGTGACGGTGACAAGTTCATGTGCATGATCTGTGACATGTCAGTCAATGTAACGTGTTCACAGCATAAAGTGGATCTGGTTTAATGCTGATCCAGCATTTCAAGCCAGGCTCGCCGTGATACGGATACTCAGTGTCTGATTGGTACAGCTCTAATTAATTTACTGTTTGTAGAAGTCAATCAGATGAAGAACTCGTCCACTTGTTCATGCTCTTGAACGAGGCTCTGTGCTGCCATGGGGTCTGACTGACTCTCTCCTTCTGATCCAGCCCACGTCCTCTGTACCTCTGGCAGGCAGCATCTCAAGTCTCTTGCTAGTGTGTCCAGAGCAGGTCTCTGTATATTGACAGCACAGCCTGTGTCTACGTTTGTCTCTGGCTCCTTCTCTTCTTCCTTCTCCAGCATAAGGTGAGCCGCAGATGCACCAGACGGTGTGACTGGCTCGAAGGGATTGATGGATAGAAGGGCAGGGCTGCTGCACTGGGATGAGTAGCAGGAGCTGCCAGGAGGAGTACTACAAGCACTGCTGGAACCAAAGCTCTCTGTGGCACCTCCTGCCAATCTGTGGGATCCAGCAGTGCTACCCAGAGCACGCTCTTTAAGCTGGCACAGCCTGGTGCCCGGCGAGGCTGAGATGGGGACTGGGCACCTCAACAGCGATCTAGAAGGAAGAGCAGGGCAGCTTAGGGGAAAAGCCGATGTGAAGAGCCTCTGTGGCTGTGTTCCTCCTTTAACCTGTAAAATAGATGTGCATATAAAAATGTAGGTTAAAATTCTACATTTTTTTTTTCCTCTTATTAGTTCTTTTTTTTTTTTTTTTTTTTAATCTGTGACAGTTGTGTTGATGTGATGTTAGCCTAGTGATTTATGAGGATCCCATCAACCTGCCTGTAATCCCAGCAAAAAAATAATAATAATAAATAAATAAAAATTAAAGAACGTACTAAACTTATTAAAGAAGCTGTTTGTAATTTTTAGCACCCTCTGCTGCCTGCAAGTTGAATTGCAATTGCAGTGAAACACTCACAATCTTTTCTCTTTCCTTTCCTGAACCTCACCCCTTCTTTTAAAACGATGTATGCCTTGTGATTTGTGGTTGAAGAAAAGGGATAGAGCTTTAAGGGATAGAGCTCTGCTGTAGATGGGGGCGGAGCTAATTTCTGACCCAGAAAAATGGAAACAAAATGAAACAAGCAAGAGCATGGTAATATTGCAAAAGTAGTTTTGCTAACTACCACTTCACTGCTGCTGAGGAAGTCCTGTCTCTGTGCAATATATTGATGTATTGTACATATTTATTAAACACTACACATACTACTACATCTAATTTAATTGTAAATATATTTTTTAATTTTTAAATTCTTTGTACTGCTACTTCATCTGCTTTTTTTCCCCTCAATTATACGGATTCTTACAGGTCTAGAAACATGTTAAAACTATAACAAACTGGAGCTTTAAATAAAAATGTCATGTTTGTGCTCTTATTATACAACTTTTCAACTGGGGAAATTGTGTGTGTGTGACGACGTGCAGCAATTCATGTGGCAAGACAGCAAATTGCTTGTAACCCAGTAAAAGAAAACACAGCTTGTTGAGATGATATAATTCATGTTAGGGTTGTTTAACTGAATATGAAGTGTGTGACCATGACAGTATTATGCTGGTTAGATTGTTCACACTTTGTTTAAAACTCAATATCAATAAGATCATTAATCACAATGACACTAATGACACTAGGCCACAAGGCTTAGCACTGTATTTGAAGTCTACTTTAAAAGTGCATTTAGTAAAATCAGGCCACGAATGCCTGGAGCAAAAACTCACTAATAGAATATCGTCCAGATCGTTGAGGTTTGCGGTGGTTATCCATCTTGAAATGTACTTTTGTACAATATTTTCAAACTTGGTGCAGTTTCAGTTCCTATGGTGGTCTAGATTCGTTTCCAGCACGCACATTTCTTTTCCATCAGGGAATGCTTTGACCACGAGACCGAATCAAAGGGAAGCAACAGGAGCTTTATCCCTACAGATTGACTACTCTAGTTGTTAATTATGTTTCATAGCATCCAGCCTTTTGTGCCTCCTGAGCCTCTTAGAATTGCTTTTTGGCAGCTTGTCCCAGGACCAAAAACCAACACAGTTCCACGGGAAAAACCTTGTTCCACACATCCCAGCTCAATAGTGCATATTTACATTGCAGACGAAAGGCTGATCAGGTTTCTGCTCTCGTCTGTTCAACTTCTCGAGGTGATTATTTGGTGTTTGCCAAAAGTTGGAACGGTAAAATGTTCCTTGAGGAATGTTTAACACTAAGACCTGGGGTACAATCAGTTGACTCAAAAAGTAGGCAGTAATATTTATAGCCGGTTCAGTTACAACTGAAGCATGGTAATACGATATTCAGTGGTACAATCAGAGTACTCTGGCACAGATAATGAATCACACAGAGTAAACCAACCAAAGGCATGTGCTTTATAAACCTTTGATAATTTATTTTTAAAATTAGCAGTTGAGGTGAGCGTATTTCCAGCATGACAAAAAAAAATAAATAAATAAATAAACATTTATGCCATAACATGCCAGGAAATTCCTGCCACTTACCTGAAAGAGGATCTTGCTACCATCCAGGTCCTCCGTCTGCCAGCGGGTGGCGCTGATAGGTGAGCACGGGTTGGGCAGCAGGGGCACGAGCTGGCCGATCTCGCCCACCCTGAACTGCAGCACAGCAGAGTGGCACGTCTCCACCCGCACACCAGGCGCCAGCTGCTTGAGCGCTAGCTGCAGACTGAAAGTCCTTTCTTTCAGCAAGGTAAACCAGCAAAACCCAGCTTTCTGCTCCTCAGCTCTCACGCGCAGCACTGTCTCGTAAAGTCTCACAGAGTCCTCAAAGTTCTCGTGCCCGCTGTGCAGAGTCACTCGCAGCACTTCACCTCCGCAATGCACCGGACGCACGGCCCACACTGGCATACCTGGGCCAAGACTGTAGAAGTCCCGTCCAGGCAGCAGGTATGGTCGGAGCATGGCATCAGAGCTCGCATGGCCATTCTCAGTGTGGTGGTACTGCCAGGGTGGGCGCTGGAGGAAGTCAAGGACCCGGAGGATGCGTTCTTCACCGTAGGACTCATGCAGAAAAAAGGTGACGGCTAGAGAAGGGTAGCTGCTTGGCGGGCACAAGTGAGCACGGGTGTACTCGCGTACCGGGCATGCGCGTTCAGACACATGGAAGAGGCGCAAACCAGGACACACCCAATCAAGCAGGCGGTCCAGTGTGTGCTGGAGGAGGAGAGAGTCACCCGGGTTGGACAGCAGGTGCATGGCGACTGGTAGGGGATCACGAGTCATGAGGTCAACTAGGTGGGGAAGCAGAGGATTAAGTGTTCAAGGTATTAAAACTGGTTACTGTATAAAAATACAAAAAAAGCCACGGTTCCCAACCTAGTCTTGGGATACGGCTGAGTAATCTCAAAGACCAGAAGGAGGCAAACACAGAGAAGAAGAGGATTATGTAAAGTGCTAAGGGGATTTTTAAAATTAAAAAACTATGAAACAGGGTCCTGACCCTGTCCTGCCAGGGGCTGTGAAATTACAAGGGGCGTAAACATGCAGAGGCCAACAAAGGAAAGATTATGGAAATGAAAGCCGTATAAAAAGGTTTAAAAATCTGTAATATGTAATGCAATGTTATAGCATGTGTGAGTATTTGTACTTACTGCTACTGCAAGACATTTTGCTGCAGTCTGATCTAAAAGAAAAAAAAAAAAAATAATAATAATAATAAGCAGAAGAAGACTGTTAAGATTGAAGCCAAGAGGTTGTGGGCTGCAGTTATGATTGAAATATAGTGAATAAACAGGTCAAATAATGCGTCTGTAGAAATAAGGTATTGTGTCTACAAGAGGAGTAATATTGTAGACTACTTTTACTTTTAAAGATGTGCTTTTTGTGTGTCAGTGAATTGGTTTTCTCATCCTCATAAGTAGTGACAGCTGGTCATCATACTACATGGGAGGAATTAAACTGTATATATCTGTCAATAGTTTGACAGCAAATCTATTACAGTTGAGCAGTGCATTATATCACAATAATATCATAAAAAGACAGAGATGGGGCAAACTATTACATAAACTTAAATTTGTCATTTATCATTGAATTGTATTGAATTGAATTATCATTGTTTTAAGTCCATACTGACCTACTGGCCATGTTTCTTCCGAATGCCAAACATGATAAACAGAAAAGCTGTAACCCTTTTGTTCAAACATCAACAATAAAAAAAATTAACATACAGTTCTGTCATTTTTGTGTAATTTGTATATTACTTGCACAAAATGTGCTTAGTCTCTTTTAGTTTCTCCTCCACAGGCATTGATAAGCTGCACGAGTCTACAGTCTGAGCTAGAAAGAAATCAGCCCCAGCTTCACTTCTTCATACTACATGTGTACATGTGTACTTCCTACAATTGTCCAAAACAATCCGCATTAAGACATTTGTTAACATCATATAAGCTGATGTGGATGCCAAAAATGAAACCTGACCAAACTATTGACGTATTTTATATCTGAAAAACATATGTATGTATCATTATTTTGTGACAATATATGGACCTTGAGGAAAACTGCACTGTTTCATTTAAAAAATTGTGTTTTAAGGTACATGTAAATATTATCATCTATTTGGAAACTGTCTGTTTAACACAAGCCTTTTGGGGCTAGTTTTTCACACAGACCAGGCAACCTTGGTCTATATAATATTTACTTTTCATGCTTAAGTACACTTTAGTACAACTACTTTAACATTTTAGCTCAAGTGGATTTCTACTTTTAGTCAAATTAATGTCACGGCTGGTTTTAATTACTCCTGGGCAGCGTTCAAGATCCTATGCAATTTATTGTTTTCTCACCTATTAGTGATTAGTGTGACAATGAAGAGTTTGTGGCTTATTTATAATTTCAGTACAAGATACCTCGTCTTACACGGCTCTTAAGATAATGTTTGGAGGATGCTAAGACTGTTTTTCAGCATTTCAAATTTCAGAATTGGTTAATTAGTTAGTTAGTTAAACGACACAACATTAGAAAACTCCGAGTAAAATTGAATGTTTGCTCGACTCTCATAGTTACAGTGTGTTTATCCATCGCCCACTTGGATACCACAAACAAAGGCTGCGTCCAAAAAGCGCATACTAGCGCACTAAACAGTGTGTATCTATCCCGTGGGCCATCTGCGGCAGCGTAGTCTTTTTGACACTATTTAGTAGTTAAGTATGCGATTTCAGACGTATCCAAAGTGACCAATATCAACAAAAAAAAAATTACGGTTAGCATTGTAGGCTAACTCACCCTGCAGTTTCGGCTCCAGAGTCCGTGTTCCCATCCTCCACGCTTTTGTGGAGTATAAAAGGTCTACGCAGCATTATTTCACCATTTCTTTTTCAGCTAAATTTCCCATCGAGTGAGACACTTTCAAACTTTCCATTGCGGAATAAAAGTAGCGGTGTTGTCCTGCCTGCTGTCCGCTAGGCGTCGGTTCTGCGCATTTTAGCGCCACCTACCGCGAGCGTCATTAATCCCAATTTTATTACTGTAATTAAAAATTATATATAAAAATTCCTAAGCCAGACTAACAGCTTTACAAAACACCCCACAGGTCCAGGATGTAGTAGGAAGCGCTATGGGAAGTGTCTGGGAATGACAATGCAATCTATATTAGAGCAGATGGCCGCCATGTTGTTATTGGATTAATACAAAGCCACCAGATGGGACTGAGGAGATGTTACTCCCTTAAAGGAAAACTCTACCCTCCAACACATTGCATATGTATAGATAGACTTTTTTGTGATACTTTTAGTGATTCTGTTGTTGATTTGTTGTTTGGTGCTGTATTTTTGTTATTCGTGTGAGAAGTCAGTGATTGTGTGCTGCGATGATGTCACAGGGAGACATCGCTAGAGTGCAGGTACAATGGCGTTTTTTTTTTTTTTTTTTTACTGATCTCAGACACGAGATTAGGGTCACAATATAGTCACACACCATTTACCCGTGATGTTCAATATCACATTAATGAGAAATCCAATGTAGATGCAGTAGAGGCGTGGGTCCAAACACTTTTTAGGTAGATAGCGAGGGCCATACTGCATTTGACTTACCTCGTGGTAGTAACTCGCAGGTTGGATTGGAAGGTCATTCGACATATGAAATGGGGAAAAAACAAAGGGGATGCCTCCATATTTGTTTTTTATTAGCAACAAGCTAGCCAGCTAATTGTGATGAGTGGTGTATCTTTTCCTCCTCAAACAGCGATCTGCATATTCAGGGTTTTAGATTTTACAAGTGAATATGTCTGTATGTTGATTGATCCCAAGCAAATACTTGTATATACAGCATAACTCATTTAAAGGTAAGACATGCTACTTTATTTATGATGATGTGCATGGGGAGTGAAGGCTAGCCTGTCAGAAGGGCTATCCCACAGAAGAGCTAGTGTAGCACAGATTGCTGAAAAAGTTAATGCTGGCTATGATAGAAAGGTGTCAGAACACAGTGCGTTGCAGACCGGTCAGAGTGCCCATGCTGATTCCTGCCCACCGCCGAAAGCACTATCAATGGGCATGTGAGCATCAGAACTGGACCATGGAGCAATGTGGCCTGGTCTGATGAATCACGGTTTCTTTTACACCATGTGGATGGCTAGGTGCATGTGCGCCGCTTACCTGGGGAAGAAGGTAAGCTGGTGGAGGCAGCGTGATGCTCTGGGCAATGTTCTGCTGGGAAACCTTGGGTGCTGGCATTCATGTGGATGTTACTTTGACACATACCACCTACCTAAACATTGCTGAGAACCAAGTACACCCCTCATGGTAACAGTATTCCCTAATGGCAGTGGCCTCTTTTCAGCAGGATAATACACCCTGCCAAACAAGTCTGATCCTTAGAGGTACCACCTCAACATACAGGACTTAAAGGATCTGCTGCTAACGTCTTGGTGCCAGATACCACAGCACACCTTCTGAGGTCTTGTGGAGTCCATGCCTTGATGGCTCAGCGCTGTTTTGGCGACACAAGGAGGACCTACACAATATTAGGCAGGTGGTTTTAATGTTATGGCTGATCTGTGTATACACTATATATACACAGTAGTTATACATAACTAATATTAAATTCATTAAATGTTAATCCAAACCAAATGAGTTTAAGCTTATTCATTGTTATTCATTACTAAATCATGAATTAATAAAATTAGTCCAAACCAAATTTGGGTTCAATCTTGTAAATTATCCTTTATTAAATAATGAATTAATAAATTTAGTGAAATCTCAATGCATAATTAGGGATTAAATGTTTGCAGAATTTAATGCGGTGACAATACTGAACAAAGACAGAAAAAAAAGCATACCCTTATGGCAAAATAACAATTTTAATTTAGTATGTTAGATCCCATATTATCACAAGTTTTAAAAAATAGCCATAATATAAGTTAAGATTAGAAGTAGAAGAAGCTAAATAATGTCAGTTGTCCATTGCCTTTATAAGTGTTTCTAACTTCTTTCATATCCTCTGCAGCTCTTGGGATGATTTCAGTTGTAATAAATCACGTAAACACATTTGTTAACATGTCTGTTATAACTGTCAGATGTTACGGCAAAACTTGAAATTCTTCCTTTTGGTTTCTTTTCAAACTCTTTTCCTTTTATTTCCCTGTATTATTTATTTATTTTTTGGACATAATCTGTAAAATAGAGGTATGTTTTCCCTTCTTCACCCAAAATCGCACGGGATCCCAAACATTTGCACTGTTTTACTCTAACATTTTTAAATAGTGAAATTTCAGAGATGCATGCCTAAACTGGAATTTCCTAGGACCATCATTAGAAAGTAAAAGATGACCCGAAGCAGCAAATCCATTTATTTTTAACTCCTTTTTCTACATTTAACAATGATGAAAACAAGGCCCTGTACAGTCCACTTCAGCGAGTACAATAACAATTATTTTACAATTTGTACACGTTTAGACACGATGCTCCAGAAGTTCCTTCTGCTGCCGAAAAAAAAATAAAATAAAACAAAACACAAAACCCAACCCCCTATAATGGAACTGCATCAGAAGGACCCTACAAAAAAAAAGCTAATATTTAAATTTACATTTGGCCATGCCAAATACGAAAAAAGTTAAAACAAAGACACGACCAAACCATTTCTTTTAGAAACCTTGAAAGAGTTATTTCACCCCTTGTCAGAAAAGGCATGCTCCAAAGCAACTAATATGGCTCTCTGATACCCAGCCTCCATTTTTAAAATCTTCTGCAGGCAGGCAAGGGTTAAACCTGTACAACCAACATGGTGCCACAGACCACAAACACGTTTACACCAACATGGGGAAAAAAAGCTCAAACTAACAAAAATAAATGTGGGAAGGTATACATATTTCACTGTAACCTGATTGGTCTCCGGAAGGCGTCCAATGCTGGAAAGTCATCATTCTTCGTTTATTTGGGCACTTCTGTTGTTCTGGGTTCAGGATTATAGGCTCCGACTCTAACACAGTTCTCTCACAGAGACGGACACCTCGTCTGCGAGCCCGAGCTGAATCTCATCCAGCTCCCTGGAGGCTTTGGAAGGCTTCTGTGTGAATCGCTAAGAACTTTTTAAAATGAGTCTGTACAGAAGGTTAAAGGTTAACTTCTCAGTTTTCCCCCAGTAGCGATGAAGAAAGAAAAAAAAAAAAAAAAAAAAAAAAAAAAAAATGAAAGAAAAAAAAAAAAAACCCTAAACACAAAAACCTCCCAGTTCATGCTCATGATCCAAGTCCCAAAAATAACACTCTCACGCTCTCTTTCACTCCACACCAGGTTTCATTTGAAATTCATGCCACATTTATGCTACGTAAGTGTACACTTTGCGGTCTTCTGGCGTTCTTGCCAAGTATTCCCGCTCAATAAGTCCTTCGATGCGTTTTTTAATGACCACAGGACTTGGGAGGAATCGTGCCCGTAACTGCTGAGTGACCTGAAGAGAGAGAACAGCCAGCCATTATTCTGTATGAATATATTAACTTTACACAGTCACAAGCTGCACCTTTAATATTCCGCTTCACAAAGTGCATTCAGTATAACTACATGTAAGAATAAAATTGCTGAAATGGTATCAGTTTATTCCAACCTCAAAAAATTATGGAATTACAACAGAGGGTTAAGTATTTTATAAAACACTTGGTGCCAGGATGTTATAGGAAAATAACCAACAATGTGGTGGTGTGGTATACCACGTCATGAAGCAGTGTTACTAATATTTATTTCATTATTTTTTAACAGAACACGTGTTTTATTCCTCTTATACCACAGCAAGTACCGGTTAGTACTTGTAATAATTAATTAATTAATTAATTAATTAATTAATTAATTAAAACACAATAAAAAACTAAAAATTACCATATTTCTGACAAGGTGAATGTTCTATAATTTCAAATGCTTTCAAATGGTCCTCCTAGTAGTCATTATTACTTGGCCTTTAACACGTGGTCTAACCGGTGGATTATAAAGCAGTTATTAATCATACCTCTGCTACTAGCACATTGTGCTGCATCTTCTTCCTGGACTTCATGATGCGAACGATGGCCGCTTCGATCTCGTGCTTCCTGTCGTCATCCACTTTCTGCCGTGTCTCTTTCCTCTCAGGGTCTGATTCACCCTGTTTAGCAGCAACTGCGAACCAAATACATATGGCATGAGCCTTGTGTATCCAAATCATTAGGGAGAATGATGGATAATATAGCTATACCTATATATAAAAGCTAGTGTTTCTCAACCGCTGAGAGTTATTAGGCACATTCTGAAAACATTTCTGAAGCCAGACTGTGCACCAAGTTAATGGTTTATTAGGTATATCAATCTGCTAAACTGGCAGCTCTGCATGTATTTAAAAATAAATCAATGTAATTTACTTGCTGATTATTTTGTTAACCAAACAGTCACAATATTTCCCTTACCATACACGTGTATGTAAAACTTTTCTGCTGGAACCCAACTAGGGCATAAAAATGAGGACCAAATAATGAATTTGACCCTTGATGATTTAACATTTAATGTTGCTCCTGGATATGTGGCCGGAAAAAATGCTAAACGTTCCATGTTCAAATCAGTACTAATATACAAAAATATAATATAAATATATGAAGGGCTGTTGTGTGTAACCGTACCTGTCTGGATCTTTACTCTGTGCAGTTTGGAGGTGAACTGGTCGTTGACTGTAAATACATGGCCGTTCTCAATCTCCTTAGATTTGGGCTCCTTGGTGAGCACTCGCTGAGTGGGCTTCCCACAGGCCAAAGACTGCAGCGCTCGCACCAGCTCTCGCTCTGGGATGTCCGTCTCCTGCTGGATCTCCTGCGACGAGAAGGTAAAGGGAAAGTGACATTTTTAGGACAGTGTCTAAGAAAGCTGTCAAGTTCCTTTAAGTTCATTAAGTTCTGTCTCACAATATATTTTTACCTAAAGTATAGCAGCAAAAAAAAAAAAAAAAAAAAAAAAAGATTATGTGAAGATTATTTGAAACAAGTTAACATATATGTAGTTATGAAATAGTTCTGAAATAAAAAAGATGATTTCCTGTCGTAATTGGGATGCACCCCAAACTCATGGGATTTTGTAAAGTTATTTTCAAAATACTGTTTACATTGCCATTAACTGAGTTGAACATTTACTGGCCATTTTAAACCAAAATTCCCCCAACTGTATTGTTTTTACATGACATGAAAGTTAATGTACGTGTGTAAAATATACCTCAAAGGTGAACTTCTCTCTGTTGTTGAAGAGCATAAGGATGGTCATCTGAAAAGTGGACACTTGGAGAATGTGCTTCCTGGTGTTGGAGCCCGTCACCTGGGCACCACCCACGCCCACTTCTGAGCCGTCCTCCTAGTGAAAAAGAGGAAGATGAGTATGGAGAATGCAATGCAGTATTACAGCACTTATCTTTAACTTAGCTTATCCAGTTATATTCCCATATTAAGAATTTTGTCATTTTTTCACCACTGAGCAACTTGTATCATACCCAAGCACCTGTGCTGAATTTGACTACACTTGTTACTCAGGTACCATACAAGATAAGCAACAACATACAGGTAGAAAAGATAAGTCAAACACACTGAACCATTCTGATAAGTCTCTGTTCTGAGTCATACCAAGACAGCAAGGTTAAAAATAGTTTAGTTATTGAAAAAAATGTAGGAGGTAATATTACAATTTTATGGTAAGGTTTAATGTGACATTTTATTTATTACCCCCAGTTATGCTGCTTACTACTGTCTCTGATTTTACATTTCTTCCACATGATCCAGGTAAAATCAGCATCACGGAGTTAGGGCCAAATCCCAAATGGTTTCTTATTTATTTTGTTTGCTCCCTACATTGGGCATAACGTAAGGCTGCTACATACCCAGTGATTTACATGCATAGTGTAGAATGCCATTTAAAATTCAGCCACAAAGATCAAGTAACTAATAAGTCATCTGACACAGTCTACACTCAAACTTCTCTCTAATTTCACTAAAGATTAAAATATCTGCACTCGTTATTAGTGTGTGTGTGAAGCATTTAGTGAGAAAAACTCCACTGAATTTTCATGAGTACTAATGCATGATGGGATACAGACACACACACTACACACATGTACATAGTACACAGATAGTCCTGGGTTTGCGTTTGTTACCGGGCCATGTTGTGTCACAGCGTTAAGTGGATAAATGTTATCATAATAATAAAAAAATTAATTTGCATACTTGGTCTCACAGGTTGATTTTCAGCTAGGCTTGTACTGTTTCTCTGTACCTGACTGACTGTGGAGCATTTTAACCTCACAAGAACTGGCATTTCATATCAGTGGTATCAGTGGTAAATAATCTTAGATAGAGTTAGAACTTATATAACTCAGGTCAGGTGCGTTACAAGAGCTAGCAAAATTTAATCGTGATGAAAACATTTGGCAAACTATGAACAAAAATATAATTTATTATCAGGTCAGGAGCTATCCACTGCAGCCCAAAAATGCTGCCTATTTTAAAAGCTGTCAAACAAAATACAGGTGTTAAGAGCAATATTTAAAGGCATCCAAGATAATATGCTAAATATCAGTTCTAAATATCAAGTACAACCAATTGCATGCCTAATCTCACTGTTACACAAAGTGGTCTAGGTGGTCTTGACTTACTAGCGCTGACACTGATACCTTTTTGATCGGCCCGTAGAAAGTAGCATTGAGGTCTGCCGAGCCCATGTGGTGCTGCAGTGTGAGCTGCCGGCCACTGTGCTTGGCCAAATAAAACCTGAAAATTCACAGTCAGTTATAAACAAGTACACGCTCCTCAGTTCCCCAGTTTTATTTTGATAAAGAGATATAACCGAGACTATTATCTTTACTCTGCTGAAAGTTGCGCAAGGAACTGAAATTTACAGAAATTTACAGAAATGAGTGACATACCTTCTAAAAACCTCAAATGCGTGTCTGGGAGAAGGGGGGATGTTGCATTTGGGTGTGGCTGACTGAGTGGGCCAGTAACCTGTCGTTAACACCCTGACCGTGAGGTCAACACCACCCAAAGACACCTAGAAAAGATTAAGTGAAACTGTAGTTATTTGTCATTATTCAGGAGTGCTCCTGCAAGTCAGTTACATATAATCGTTTGGTACCCAATGTGGCATCCCATTAGAGTTGTATAGGTTCCTTTAACATTCTTTTTCTTACCCCTGTTGATTGTAGGTGTTGGCGAAACTCATCCATGGTTGTGTTTGAGATGCTCATGTCCCTGAACATGCCTTCCAGTTTGGATGTGAACTGACAGCCACACTCCGTCTGCACATTTAGAGACATTTTGAGAACCCTGATTAGAACTTGCAGTCTCTCATCTCCATGTGAATTTCATTTGATCAAGTAAGATAATGCAGTCTGGCATTGGAACTGATTTCCCCCAGTCCTCCAGAATACTAAATGTCATCTTAATTTTGGTCTTAATTAAATTAGTATTCTATTGTATAGTCTGCACAAAGCCCACTGATTACTAAATGCTACAACAGAATTACAAATATTAAAAAAATATGGAAAAGGGAAGATAAAAGACATGCCATATATAGATGTACACATTTGTAAGCCCAATGTACATGTAAAGAAAAATAGAAAAAGCACAGATTAAAAATTGAGTGGGAGGGAACTAGGATCAGGATCAAACCAGGGACCCTGGAGCTGTGAGGTGGCAACTCCACCTGATGCTATAAGTTTGATTTATACTGTTTGAAGAGGACACTTTAATACCTAAATCTATCTTTGTGTAAATACAACAGACCAGACATATCACAGCCGGTATTTAAAGCAATCATTATAAGCCCTATTCAGACATGCACTTTTACAATGGAATTTAATGGTGTTTAATTAGGAGTTTGGTTCCCTGGTGGACTAGTGGCTAGCATGCGGCGCTCAGTTGCCACAGTCCGGGTGCGATTCCCGGTTAGGGAACTGACCCCAGCCACTGGAGGGTTGCATGAGCCAATGTCAGTTCCAAGCCTTGAAATGGGGAGGGTTGTGTCAGGAAGGGCATGTGGTGTAAAACTTATGCCAGAATAAAAATATGCGGTTGGGTGATCCGCTTTGGCAACCTCGAATGAGAGTAATTAGGAGGGGTTTAAGTGGGAACACAAGACAGAGTAAAAATCTGACTAGAAGCGATGCTTCAACTGAACAAGATGAGAAGGGCACAAGTGTGAACAGGAACTACACACAGGCAGTGGATTTAAAACACAGGAAAAAAGTTAAAGGAGAAGAATTAAAGAAAGAAATTGGAGTGATTCAGAAATGAAGGTGCTGTTCAATTTATACTGCAGACAAAATTCTTGGTCAAATGAATGGCACAGTCAGTACAGCATGCATCATTTATGAGCAAATCACCAGCAGGCCCTAAAAAATGTGGCACAACCTCCTTTTTGTAACAGTCTTAAATTCACAAACAGGAGTTAAGACAACTCAGTTTAAAATCAGGCAGAGCAGTGTAAACAAGTAAAGCTCAATGCCTGCACCGCCAACAAGTCTAGTCCCTCTTGTTACTAACTGTATGTCTGAAATACCCTTAAAATATACCTGAGGCAGGAAGGAAGCTATTGAAGAAAAACTATTTCAGACAATTGACCTTGCTGTCACCTTGACTCTGTTTGGATCAGATCCTAAATCTAATCAGTTCCTCTGCCGATTACAATGATAATTCCATATAAATCCTACAAACATTCAACCACTCGTGCTTGAAATATTCCGCAGATGGGCGGAAAATTGAAAACATAATGCCTCCAAAACGTAGTGGCGGAGGCATAGAAATGAAATGGCAGGTGATGTGAGCTCAGCAGCACATGCCTTCAGCTTTGAGATCATGTTCTTTTCTGAATCGTCAGAGACGCTCTTATTGGTTAGGAGCCTCCTGGCCAGGTGTTGTTTGTAGTAGCGCTCAAATACATCCTTCTCCTGCATGAACCTGAACAGCACCATCGCTTTATCCAGGATTGACTCCACCTCTTGCTCCGTCAACTGCAAAGCAGGGAAAGAGAGAGACACAGAGAGAGAGAGATTCAGTAAAATGCCATTACAAAATGAGCAGAGAAAAATGGAGACATTAGGACCTGTACTCTGCATATATAAATTCAAAGCTACACTGCTTATAATTTTATACTACTGAGCTATTAAAAGTAAACATGTTACAAGGACATGTTACAAGCGGTGCTGATTTCATTCAAGTAGCAAAGCAGTGAAATGTTAAAAAGTGCAGTGTAAGTATTCAGATGTGTGCGAGACAGCTGAATTATAGATAACAGCCTTGAACATCAGTTTCAGCTCTACCACAGCGATTGTAAAGAACAGAGCATTTGGCTATACAGCTTTGTGAAGACCTGAAAATTGTTGGGAATTTCAAACACAGTGCATTAAAATTAAAACTTCTGATTACATTGTATGGCCTATCATTATTATAGAAGATTAATTTCTAGGAGCTCGCTGACTCAAGGTTGGCACACAAAACTGACAAGTCATATGTCCTATAAACTGATATAAGGAAGTAGTTTAATGTTTATTGTTGGCCAACAAAAAGAAATTAGGAATGAAGGCCAAAGAACAGGTGACTCACCCCTTTCACGCCCTTCTTTAGCTTGTCATCGATGAAGAGGGAGAGGTACTCAGGTGACCGGGGATTCAAGTTAAGGAAGTATTCAAAGTCACCTGCAATAGTCTGCTTGAACAAACGATCATTATTAAAGGACTCCTGCAGGAAGCGGTCAAAGCGAGACTTCAGGTCCAGCAAGCCCTAAGCCAGAGGAGAAAGAGAGAAAGAGAGAGAGAGAACACAGTTTGAAAAATCATGAGGACAAAATTTTCCTCTGAGCCACTATCCACATTCCTGGTTTAGGGAGGTTGAGGGTACCTGGATGTAGTCCACTGGGTTCTTGCCCTCTCCCTCTTCAGACACCAGAGCTTTGCCCTGCTCTCTCAGGTAGGCGCTCATACACTCACACATTGTCTTCAGCCCATTTGGCACCCGACTGAACAGCTTATACATACACGCCAGGTCTACAGGCACAAACACAGAGTTTGTCACTACAGAAATCACACCTGAGAAAAATCTTGACAAGTTAAAAATAAGAAACACAAACAGGTCACTGTGTAATTAAAAATAGAAAAAAATCCCAGAAAGCCACAAACATTCATTTCTCACAACCGAACCTTCTGTCTTTCCATTCTTCAGCATGTGGACTAGCCCCGAGTTCTCCATCTCCACGATGGTCTTCATGTGCTTTGAGATGAGCTCTCGCTCCACCACCTTCACGATGGGCTCCTCCGTTGACTTATCCAGACAGTGCATCACTCGCTCAATCTCCTCGTTTATCCGCGCCTCCACCTTCTTTATGTACACACTCGCGCTGTTCTCTGCCAAAAACTTTTGACTTTCCATCTGATGGCATTGAAAAGACAAAGACTGATGAGTTATCCATAGAAAAAAGCAGAACTCCTGAACTTTTCGTAGTTGCATCTTATGAAACCTCATAATGAAGCATGACATGAAGCAATACAAACCTGGAAAAATTCTGCAGACATTTCTAAAAACGGGGCTTCAAAGTCCTCCTCATAGACCGACCTTCCTTCAAGGCCTAAGATCATCAGCATCTGGCAGGCATTACGTATGGCACCCCTGATAATGACAAAATGCTCTTTTATAACTCTGACAGTAGTTCATTAACATTAAATAAATGAAGAGGTAATAAACTAGCATCTGGCATACCATTAAAAATCTAAAACGTAAACAAAACAAAAGCAATTCTGCATAGCAAGAACAGATCTTACCGATCCACCACTTCGCCTTTCCTCTCCCGGGCGATCATGTCTAGCAGCGTCTGCCTGAGGTGGTCCCGGATACACCCGTAGCGGACCACCTGGTCCCGGAATATGATGAGCCCTAGATTATAGACGTTCTCCACGTTGTTCTGTTGCACATACACTCGATCCTGCGAGTACAACAGAAGCAACTCAGCAACCCTCATGATCACAGTGTATAAACAAAACAAAAGACGAGAGAGGAACATTCAACCAACACCGAACACTCGACTCACCATGTACATCAAAATATCTCGGATCATCACCATGGCTGTCTGGTGGTCGTTCCAGGCTTGGTTCAACGTTTGAAGGAAGTTGTTGTTCAGTGAATTTAAAACATCTTCCCGTACCTGTGTGTGAGAAAGATTATGTCCATCAAAGGAGACATTACACATGTCTAGTAGTATAATCTTACTAAGTACTAACTACTTAATGAAAATGTTTTTCGGATCAGTGACAAAACAAATCTAACTGCGTTAATTTATCACCAGAAAAAAAGAAAAAAAAAACTTCATTTCCATTTTTCGGCACACAACTCCTAGGGTCAAAGAAATGAGCTTGTGCAAATGTGCATTTTATAGCTCTTTTGTCTATTTAAAAAAAAAACAAACAAAAAAAAAAACGCTGATACGGCTGATCCACAGCACCTGCAGACCTGCTGAACACAACGTACTGGACCATTTCTCACGTCATGCAGCTCCTCTGCGTGCTCTTACTTTGTAGATGAGGTGCTCGGTGACGACTTCGCGCAGTCCTGTGTATAGTTTCTCGCCGTGTTTGTGCAGCACCATGGTGTAGGCGTTCCTGTACAGCTCCTCGAAGCTCAGCCCACTGTTGTTCTTCCTCTGGATCTCCTGAATGGCGTTCTTGAGGAGGTCCCAGATGTTGTTGACGTACTTCTCGTCCATGGTCATCTGAGCGGGAGAAAGGCGAAAAGAACATAAGCGCACATGTGAGAGATGCTCATAATGAGTATGGCAAGATAAAGGGAAAAGATCGATTCGCTCCCAACAAAACAATTATTAATTTTACACTAAGGCACAATAATGTGTCTTATATAAAATTTATGTAAAGTATTATTTAAATGATATTGTGTTAAATCATTTCCAACCTGAGAAATGATTACAGTTACAGTAGTTGAGCACAAGAACAAAATGCACTGCTCTCAGAAAGAAATAGCTCGATCAAGACTTTATATTCTCAGTTGTTATAGACTCTAATTGTGGCAAATAACTCCTGAAGCTTGACGTAACTCGATGTACAGTCAATGATCTCGCACCACACTTGTTTCTTGAGTGCATGCACCGTTCTTGTTGCTTGTGGGCATGGCCTGTTCAAATAATTTTACACTCCAATAATAAATTATGGTAGCTAATGACAGTAGCTGTAACAGTGTAATATATGACGTATATATAACCTTGGTGCCATTTATTTAAATGCATTTTGTTAATATTGAAATAAAATCCAGGAAAAGGTGAATTCACTGTTAAAAGAAAAGGCCGTAGAGCTGATTTGCAGAATTTACTGGAGTCATTCAGACTTAGCACTTTATAGAGGCATAACTTTTCTTTCTTTCTTTCTTTTTTTTTTTTTTTATACATAAAATAGTCTTAAGTCTTATAAGTCTTAACTGAAATGGCCGCATGTCTCTTTGTCACATGCTAATTCTGGATCAAAACAATCTAGTTTAACAAGGTAACAATCTAGTGTAACAAGATAAACTGAGAGGAATCGCCTCAAATGACACAGGGACTCTGACACAGAATGCTTCAATTGTTATTGTCAAATATTTCACTAGATCAGTGATTGTATGGCCTCTTGATCTATAGGACATTCACTTTTGTGCCCTGAAACACATCAGTGATCAGACCTGGCAAAAAAAAAAAAATAAGTACCCTATCTGCACCCTTTAATCTGTACCAAAAGTACCCTTTTAATAAAAGTCTGCAGGTATGAATGGTGGAAGTATGAAAGAAAGCTGCTATAACCTTACTGCTGTTTAAAAGTAAACAACTTTTGCAAACATGAACTGTTATAACTAATTATCTGACATTAAATTCATCTTACATCAATCATATTTGCAACAACGTCCCATTTTAGTAAAAATGATGCTCGAGTTAGAAAAAAAAATCAAGCACTTTAAGAAATCCTCACCTCAGCGAAAGCTAACTGTCAGTTGGCTAACTAACGTTAAGTATAACTCGGCAAGCTAGCGTTGCCTCCTAATTACCCACAGATTGCAACTTTACACTCCAAAATGAACAACCAGATTAAAACATACTGGCATTAACATGAAGGAATAATTTACAAGCACTGAATGAATCACTGACCAATGCAGGTCTTGGTATTGTTCCTGGAGTGACTCATGAAATACTGCAGTGTGTTATTTCAAGTTGTTTTCTGCTTAGCTGAAATAAGTGCTTATCATCAGGCTTCAATCTTCAAGTCATTGATGACTTATGGTAAAGAGCAAAAAGCTATGGTTTAATGAAGGAATACATCATAGTGGGCATGTTGTTATTGGAAAATAATGAGCAATGAGATGCAAAGTGGAGTTACTGTTACCACCCTGAAGTTGATTATTTTCCAATAACACCAATAAAGTGTTTTATTCCTGTTATACTACAGCGATTGCAATTTCTAAATTTAGCAAAAAACACCACATCCTGCTGTTTAACTGCTTACGTTTAATGTTGTGTAACGTCCACAAAACAAGTTAACACCTGTTGTGACTTTTGTTATAGCAGATATAAACAGCTGCAGCTTGTCATGTTACCAAGAAACCAGAAAGTCCCAAAGACTTTCCTGTAGTGGAAAACTGCTGACACTGGAGACTCCTTCCACAAATGTTCGTTATTAGTCTTAGATTATGTAGCTCACCTGCCATACAAGTCCCTGTGCCGGTTGTTACTATAGAAACGGTAATGTATTAGAACAAACATTAATATAAACCTTTTATTTAAACTGCAGCTGGATCTACTCTCAGAGCTGCTGTCATAGAAAATTAATAATCAAAAAACAACACCTGACCAATCAGAATTTGAGAATTCTACAGCACTGCGGTATAAGGCATTTCTATTGTACATAATAATAATAATAATAATAATAATAATAAAACATGGAGTAGGAAAGAAAATTAAAACTCTGGTCCAAACAGCTACTATTCCTGGTTTCTTTGAGTGGAGCCAATCTGTTGTTATAAAAGCACTGACAATACCCATGATCTGATCTTATCTGAACTGAAAGTACAAAGCCTGTTTCTCACTGTGCAATTTCAGCTGCGCTTCAAGATTATTACTGTCACACTGTACGAGATAATCCCAAGAAATGTAGCTTAGGTCATCATTCAGCATGTTCCAGTCTCATGCAGAAAACGGGTTTGCATAAACAGAAACCCTCTTTAAAGTGAGCTTCAGGCAATAACGGGTATTTTTCTGTCTTTTTCATTCACATTTCACCTTTGCCATGTTCGTATTTGTAGCTGTCCCGTGAGTTTCACTTAATCCTTTGCCATCGTCCTATTGGTGGCTTTTAGATGAGGATCATAACTAACACTGCCACAATTTGTGTCTTTGGTCGCAATGGCACTAAACCGACCACTGGTGAGATTGTGCATTCTGTCACATTATGCATTGTAAGACCACCGATCTCAACTCGCGGCCAAAGAATTCTTCTTCAACGTACGCTTTTCGTCTGCGACAGCACAATCAGGCTGAAAATCATACAGCGTCAGAAATGTTCCTGTGTAACCCCATTCACCAACGTTCGTCTTAAAGGATGGCAAAAGGATTACATAAAGCTTACGGGATAGCTATAAATATGATGATGAAATGCAACCAAAAAAAAGCTATCCTTATTACCTCATGCTGACTTTCAAGGTCTTTCGTTAGAGGATCTTCATCATGTTAATGAACAGAATTTGGCCAAGCTTTTATTAGGATCAATGAGACTATATGATACTCTTAAAAACACTGTCGTAATCACAGTATAAATCTAGTTTAACAAGATAAACTGAGAGGAATCGCCTCAAATGACACAGGGACTCTGACACAGAATGCTTCAATTGTTACTGTCAAATATTTCACTAGATCAGTGATTGTATGGCCTCTTGATCTATAGGACATTCACTTTTGTCCCCTGAAATACATCAGTGATCAGACCTGGCAAAAAAAAAAAAAAGTACCTTATCCTTTAATCTGTACCAAAAGTACCCTTTTAATAAAAGTCTGCAGGTATGAATGGTGGAAGTATGAAAGAAAGCTGCTATAACCTTACTGCTGTTTAAAAGTAAACAACTTTTGCAAACATGAGAAATGTTTCAGCTTCAGAGCAGGCAGTTTAAGAGGACAGAGAACTGTTATAACTAATTATCTGACATTAAATTCATCTTGCATCAATCATATTTGCAACAACGTCCAATTTTAGTAAAAATGAAGCTCGAGTTAGAAAAAAAATCAAGCACTTTAAGAAATCCTCACCTCAGCAAAAGCTAACTGTCAGTTGGCTAACTAACGTTAAGTGTAACTCGGCAAGCTAGCGTTGCTTCCTAATTACCCACACAGCAGAATGTATTTAATACAGTTCATGTGAACAGCTAACGTTAATGTTGAAGGTTAATCTGGAGGAATTTTAAACTGGCCTCCGTGAACACAGCTGATATAATCCGGAACAACTAACGCTAACTAACGGTAGCTAGTTGACTAGCGTTAGCCGGCTAGCTGGTTTAGCCGTTAGCTACCGTTTGTTGTTATCTCAGTATAAAACAAGTGACTAGTGAGGGCCAAGTATATGAATTGTAAGCTAAGGGATACTCAAATATTAATGTCGTAGTAGAAATACTTAAGTTCGGTCCACTTTTGTATTTGTGACATTATTTCACTTTTGCATTTGTGACATTATTTTTTGGGCGGTGGAACAACGCGGACAGGCCTCGAGCAAAGCCTCGGAGTGGCAGTGAGGGCCCGGCCGGCTCAGCGCTTACTGTAAGCGGTCAGTACTCACAGGAAAAGCGCGTATCCTCATCTTGGTGTCCTTTTTGGTGCCGCCTTTGCTCAGATTTGACATGTTTGGCTCTCTCCCCCGGTGTTCTCTGCGTTCACATGAAAGTCGTCTCCTAGAGCGGACAGGGGAATAAATTCGTAGAGCCTATAATGAGCCTCCGCTTGACCTTCTTAATAATCAAAAATCCGCTTCACTTCGGACTTGTTGACAACCGACTGGGTTTTTCGGCTCTACTAGCTTCACTGTCCAATGATGGCGGACGTACAGGTCTCACACGAATACACCCGTATTCCGTAAGCCCGCTGATCATTGGGTAGTGTTTGAAATGTGAAAAACAGCAGCCAATCCTAGTGCTGATTCACTTGGTACGAACCAATCGCGGTGTAGGAGGTGGGACTACTTTTGGAATACGGGTAGGGAAAAGTAAGCATCTCTCAGCAACTTACGCGAGAACTGAACTTCAACCTTCATGAGCATACAATTAAAGCAAATTAACAAATAATAGCAAGTTACCTATAAGGGTCAGTAAATTCACTGTGAAGGAAATATGTATTTAAATGTATTTCTTTTAATGTATTTAATATTTCATTTAAGGTTAATGGACTGTTAAGGCAAGACACTACAGGTGGGATATATTATTAAACAATAGATGTCACAGTAAGTCTTTGCCAGCTGATTGCTGATGTTCTTACATGTGGGTTTTTGTTTTGGAACCTTTTCTAAAATGTACATTTATTTATGCAAATGAGGCCATGTCTAATTAATTATGCATGCATCTGCATAATAAAACCAAAACCTTGTTTTTGTTAGAATTAAAATGTTTAATGTGAATTCCCACTCTTTCATTTTTGTAATATTTTTTACACAGTATTCATTTATTTTCACATGTGATTATTAATTTCACAGTTCTGTTTTCACATATGATTTTTTTTTACACATCTTTCATTCATTTTCTTGCATTAATTTTTCACATTTATTTTACATATGATTATATTATTTTTATGTACTTTTACACAGGATTTGTTTATTTTCACATGTGACTTTACACATAATTCATTTATTTTCGCATGTAGTTTTACAAGATTAGGCTAATTTACTTTCACATGTAATTTTGCACAGGATTCATTTATTTTCACATGTGACTTTACACACAATTCATTCATTTACACATGTGATTTTACACAAGATTAAATTTTTTGCATATGTGAATTTACATTGGATTAATGTTTACATGTGATTTTACAGAGAATGAAATTATTTTCACATGTGATTTTTAAACAGAATTTATTTATTTTCAGATTTTTTTGTGATTAATTATTTTCCACAAGTGATTTTTTTTACACATGGTTAGTTTATTTTAATATGTAATTTTATATGTGATTAATGCATTTTACATTCCATTTTTACATGATTAATTTATTTTCACATGTGATTTTTTTTTTACACAATTCATTTTTTACATGTGATTTTTTTTACACGAGTCATTTATTCATGGTAACTTTTCACATGAAAGACCTTTATTTTCCCAGGAGATTTTGTACACACAATTCATTTTCATGTGGTTGTTTAATGTTTGATTTGTTTATTTTCATCTGTGATTTTTACATGCACTTTCACATTTTTTCCACATGTAATGACATATTATTCATGTAATCACATGTGGTAAAAAAAAAAAAAAACATTGCATGGGTAATGTATGTGATTTTTCCAGAAGGTCTATAAAGATAGTGACTTATTGAGGAAAAAGTAACAAACCACATGTTATTATTACATTTACATTTATGGCATTTTGCAGACACCCTTATCCAGAGCGACTTACAATAGTGATTATTAGTGATTATTAATTACAATTATTAATTACAATTATCCTTCAGCATCTGAGTTATATTTCTGATGGGTTATCACATGGTACACAATATTTGGCTATTACTGGGCTTACTTTTTAAAAATAAAATCTAATTGCATAGAGTATAGTCTTGTATAGGTTGCATTCAAGTAGAATTTAGGTTCATGCACACAATCATTTCTTGCAACCAAAAAAATCTTCCCAGATCTCTAGCAATGTTGATAAATAATAGAAAATGGAGGCTAGATCAATAAGAAATCTCACTTCACGCTGACATTTTCATGACATCTCCTACATCTGATGCTATAAATCATTAAATAAGATGCCAGATGATGCCACTATCACAGTTTATTATAACAGCTGATAGATCCACAGTGCTGGAAGCGGCAATGCAGATTTGCTCTGATGCGCGCGAGCCGAAACTACTGCAGGCGGCCAGCAGTGAGCACGCGCCGCTCAGCAATTCCGGGGGGGGAAAAAAAATCGATATGAATTCTTCCAATGCACTTTTTCTTTTCCTGCACTTAGAGCAAGCCTACAAGGCTTTAATTAGTAAAAAAAAAAAAAAAAAAAAAAAAAATTCGTAAAACAAAATGCTGACATGACGACTAATTGTGCGTGAAAGTGTGGAGCGCGCGCGCGCTGCAGTGTGAAGCTCGTGCGCTGTCGCGTTGTTTTCTCTCAGCACTGGAGCACAGAGCTGAAAATGAAGCATCTGCAACCGTGCACAAAAACATCAAGGCAGTGAAATGGTAAGATTTTGGCAGAATTTCTCCAAAATGTACTGAAATGTAATTGAATTAGGTCTTTAGATCCTTAAAGCCTGCTAAACTGTGTTTGTTTGTTTGTTTGTTTGTTTTTGACTTTAGAGCAAATCACATGCTTGCAAAACTTATTCGTGCTATTTTAAATTTCTTTAAATGATTCATTCTTTAGCCTGCTTAGACTTTAAAATCTAATACAGTGCATAGGCTGCAGAAGTCTTACTACATAGAGTTGTTTTAATTGATGGGTCCTTTTGATTACTTATTTTCCTTATGATATATTTAACTTATATTAACTTCTCCTTTAATATCGACAGTACGGATTTATTAACACGTGTCTGAAGTCTCTGGTGATTGATCAATTCGGAGAGGACACATGGAATAAACTCAGGTGACTATTATGTATAACTGTTTATTATTAAAATATATATATATATACCCGTATTGTCCACAAGATGGCAGAAACGAGCACAGAGTCAGTGATTCAGACTCTCAGCACTCAGACTGTACACCACTGGGCAAAAAAAAAAAAAAGCTTAAAATGGCAAATATTAAGCTTTTAATGGTCTTAACAATAAATCAGTGGTCAGGAAATGAGCAAGAATGAAACAAATGCACTCTTGAGAGCTCCTGTGCCACCATTTATTCCTTAATTTGCGAAAAGTGTTTTGGGAAAAAGCTACAGCAGAAACAGGGAAATTCACTGATATAGTCTTCTTGTACATAAAGGTAAAATCATGACAATGATTAAAATGTTTGACGTAACATTCAAACTTACACATGTCTGAGTGTACAAAAGTTTCCAAAAATATCTTCTGGGATGTTTTTTTTTTCTTAAATTTTTTGATTATTGCTCATTTTTTGGTTATCTGCCGCACCTGATGCAGCACATCAAGGGTTAAACGTGTAAAGAAATCAAAGGGAAAAGCTTCCCATACTAACCTCCTTTATCTATTTGTTTATTTCTTGCTAATTTCCTGACCAATGATTTGTTGGTAATCCATTAAAAGCTTAATATTTTTGCCATTTTCGGCTTGGCCCATTTTTTTTTGCCAGGAGCGTATGCTGAGGATATGTCATATTATACTTTTTTTTTTTTTAAAAGAAAACTTTTTTACTTTAGTGAAGATTATAAGACTACACTGTATTCGAACAGTAATGTAAGCTTATGAAATCAGTATTAGTCAAAAATCACATGTATCCTAAAATCGACGTACTTTACACTGGATGATAGCGCCCTATGGCATACTGACTTTTTCTCTCAAAATGTTAAGGAATTATATTCCTATTATGAAATATTGTCTTGATATTGCTGCAATATTATGTTGAATTATGCTGAAAAGCATTTGCATAACTGAAGATGATTTGTTTGTTGGATAGTATATACACTCACCATCCACTTTATTAGGACTTTATTTGATGTGTTGTGTGTTCTGAGATGCTTTTCTGCTCACCACAGTTGTAAAGAGTGTTTAATTGAGTTACTGTAGACTTCCTGTCAGCTCAGACCAGTCTGGTCATTCTTCTCTGATCTCTCTCATCAACAAGGTGTTTCAGCCTGCAGACCCTCCACTCACAGAATGTTATTTTGCTTTTTGCACCATACTGTGTAAACTCTAGAGACTGTTGTGTGTGAAAATCCCAGGAGACCAGCAGTATCTGAAATACTCAAACCAGCCCATCTGGCACCAACAACCACGCCATGGTTAAAGTCACTGAGATCACACTTTTTCCCCACTCTGATGTTTGATGTGAACCTTAACTGAAGCTCTTGACCTGAATCTCTGTGAATTATTTGCATCGTGTTGTTGCCTCATGATTGCCTTATTAGATAACTGCATGAATGTGCAGGTGTACAGGTGTTCCTAATAAAGTGGACTGTGAGTGTAGAAAACATGTATCTTTTACAGGAATAGCAGCCTGAGTGGTTGTCTATGTTAGCTAACAAACTAGAGCGCTAATGACCTGCCTACTAGGTATTACTATTAGCTAGCTAGTTAGGTTATCCTGTTAAACAGCTTTGAGCTATACACTAGATAAGCTTAAAAGGGACACATTATTTGCTATATTTGTGTAGAATTATGAGATAATAAGCCTGAAGTTTGACATAAGTCAAAATTTTGAGACAAATCAGATGTTTGAGCTCCCAAGTAAATAAAATTGAGATAAGTCAGAATATATATATATATATATATATATATATATATATATATATATATATATTCAAATATTAAAACTGAGTTCAAATATTAAAACTATTAAAAAGAGAGAATTTAAAAGTTGTTTAGAGGATACAGAAGAAGTTGGTTAAAGGTAAAGAGTGGACATACAAGTTATTGGAGAACATATCATTCTTTTAACTTTTGAAATAATATAATTTTAATTTTTTTTATTTCACTAGTAATACCTTAACATATACTGTTTGACCATATTTGTGTTATCTGGATGTTCTGGCTGACCAGATATGTTTGATATAAATGTAAGATTTGTGTAAATTAAATTTTTGTTCATCAGTGAGTCCTTTACGTTGTTTCATAATTTGAAGAATAAATGCTGTTTTTGTAGGGACAAAGCAGGCGTCCAAGACACCTTCATGACATATGAGGTGTACAAAGATGACATCACCTTGCGACTCGTGGCAGAGGCATGCAAGCTTCTTGGTAAAATCAATTTTTTTCAGTTTTATTGTCATTCTGTCCTTATGGTATATACAGTACATTGTGAGAAATATTCTTCCAAGACACTGGTGCAGAAAACAACAAAATACAGGAACATGTGATATTGCAAAACACAATAAATTCACAGAATACAGTAAATAGCAATGAGAATGCAGGATATAGTATAAACAAACTACACAGAACCATGGAAAACCATGCAAAACATATTTTAAATTCTAAATTGACATAAGTATTAGCAGTTCAAAAAGCAGTAGACATGAATACAAATATATTATTTTTGAACAAAAGAAAATTCACATTGGTTTGTAATGGTCTGAGATTTGCTTGATTATTTATAAACTTTATTCCACTTTACCACTGTACAAAAAGTTGATGCTTTGCATTTAGGTTCCCTGAACTGACATTAGTTATTGCATTAATATAATACATGATAAGCCACTTTAGCAAAGTAACTAACACTTGTATGAATTCATTTTGTAGCATACAAATAAACTAAATAATGAATACCTGCATTATCCAGTCTTCATACCATCAGTGAGTAAAATTAAATTTCCAATAACCAACATGAATAGCACCTTAATGAACATGTTTCTGGTTGTGAACTGGGAAAATGGAGAAGGTACATTGAATAGCAAGTTCCAAGTTATACCTGGAGTTAAGTAGGCTATCAACATTTCAAAGCAATTAAGTTTATGATAAATTTCATTCATTCATTCATCAGTTCATTTCAGTTACTGCTTCATTCATTCATTCATTCAGTAACTGCTTTATCCTGGTCAGGGTCGCGGTAGATCTGGACCCTATCATGGGAACACTAGGCTGAAGATGGGAACACACCCAGCATAGGACACCATTCCATCTCAGGGCACCATGCACACACATTCACACCTAGGAGCAATTTCACATAGCAAATCTACTTATGAGCATGTTGTTGGGTGGTGAGAGGAAACCAGAGAACTTGGAGGAAACCCAGATAAACACTAGAACAAACTCCACACAGACCTCAGAGCTCAGGATTGAACCGTGGAGCTGTGTAACCTGCTGCACCACCGTGCTGCCATTTGATAATTTATGTCATTTTTTTAGTCATGGATTGAATAACCATTAATCAGTGGAAGTGTATTTAATCAACATTTAAACAAGCATCACTTAATACATGTGTAAACTTACTGTGTTACTTTATTACTATTAGTACTTATGGTAAAAACATGGTTTGTTCATGTTAACTAATGTGTTAATTAATGTTAAGGTAACCTTAATGTAAAGTGTTATTTACAATACTGAGTAACACTGAACCTAAAACACAACAACCCACACTGAAACGCCCACTTTTGAATAACATATACAGTGTTAAATCAATATTCCTACGTGCAACAGTTCTACAGTTGAATTTATATGAGATCGTTTGAGATTAAAATTTTCTGTTTACTTTTGTTGTTTTGAAGAGGTGGAAGCGAGTGCCGTGCTGCGGCAGTTTGGAGAGTACTTCTTCGAGTTCTGTAAAAGATCAGGATATGACCACATGCTACGCACACTAGGAGGAAACCTCTTTGAGTTTATAGAAAATCTGGATGCACTGCACGGCTACCTCTCGCTCTCATATAAGGTAGGCGAGTCCGGTGTGTCCGGAGGGGAATTTTAATGAAAGGCCCTGTTGAGTATTGCATTTGGAAGGAAGATGAATAATCTAGTTCATTGGTAATGTTGTGAGTAATGACATAATCAAATGGCATATCAGCAGTCGACAAAATACAGTCATCCAGCATACAGTCTTGCATTTGAGTGAATTTAGCTTTGTTTCCCTGCTTTAGCATTAACCATTAATTAATTTCATTAACCCAGGTTGCCAGGTTTCCACAAAAATTTTCAGCACACCTACATCTAAAATCAAACAAAAGATTTGAAAAGATTTGATACACACCTTTCTTCTTTTTCTCAGCCTTTGCATGGGAAACAAGGTTACCCTGGTGCATATGCATTTCTAATGTACAAACATTACCCATTTCATTTTTTTTTAGATTTAATTCCAATTATTTGCTATAAAACAAGATCTTGCCCAATTTGATATAAGGTGGCATTCCTGTCATTAACTGTCTTGTTTGCTGCTCCTACCCCAAGCATGGGGAGGCATCATTCCTACCCGAATGGGCCTCTATTAGCGCATGTTGCAATCCCCACTTTTGACCACTAGGTGCAATAATAACTCTATGTAGCTAAATGGGGCAGTGAGCATGCTGCATAACTTCTTGTAAGGTGACCAATTCAATGGAACAATGGCTTATATGTCAAATAGCAACATTTAAAAAATATTGGTCACCCAAAAGAGGTAATTAGTATTTTAATGGAATTTAAAATGTATGGAGTTGTGAACGAGCACTTTATGAAGATTAAAATTTGTTGAATATACCATATATGGTGGGGCTCTGCTTCACCTGAACGCCTGTACAAGCTGTCACTGTATGCTGATACATGCAAAAACATCCTTTTGCAGGAAATGAATGCACCATCATTTCGAGTAGAAAAGAACTGCGATGGCACCATGCTCTTGCACTATTACTCTGACCGCAGTGGGCTCTGTCACATTGTCCCAGGTGAGAGAAACGGCTGTTTAAGCTTCTCCTTCGAACAGCCCATAATTGATATGGGGCTTATTACATCAGGGTACCATTTAACACTCGTAAATCCTAACTCTTAAAAATTTAACTTTATGTATTATTGTTTTTCAGAACTGAATCTAAAAAAAACATGTATTTAACCATTCGAAAACATGTCAGTCCTTCTCACGCACCCACGTGATGTATTTCCATCCTATACTTTGCAGTATCATGTTGAATCATTGTTGTAAAGGCAGGCAGTAGACACAAAGTAAATGAGTAGGCATAAATCCCACCGTCCTCCATTGTGATTTTAGGCATCATTGGAGCCGTAGCAAAGGACTTCTTTAACAGCCAAATAGACATGAAGATTGTGAACCAGATGGAGGAGGTGGAAAGGACAGGAAAGAAAGAGCATGTTGTTTTTCTTATAAGCAACAATCCTGCTTTTTCCAAAAAACTACACAGCAAAAATCCATCCAAAAAGCCATCACAACATGATCACGCCTCAGGGTGCAGAATCAACACAGTGCGTATGAACGAGCAGGTAAAATATATCCCTGTTAATATCATATAATTAATTTGTATATAATAATTAATATCGTTGTCATCACAGTAAACCTGAAAGCCACTATATAATTTATTTCTAATTATTTTTTCCCTGATCTCTTTCCAGGAGTTAGAGCGATCAAGAGAGAGCAAGAAACTCATATACGGTACACGTAGGAATCACTGGGAGACGGTCAGAAGTTTAGTGCAGCTGGGAAAAGGTAAAAGACAAGTAAATATAATATTTATATTTTGCCCTTCATCTATATAGTGCTCTGTATAAATAAAAAATCAATACATTGACTTGTAAGCTATACTGTTGTGGAAAATGATTACGGAATTCCATTAGGAAAATCTTGCGATTCCCAAGAGAATTTCCAGTCACTATTGAGCTCAAAGGCCATTGTGATTTGGCATTATTGGATTTTAATGGGAGTTCATAGCACATCATCTCAAAAACCGTTAGAATTTTTTTATGGATAAGTAATATAAAATTTACATTGCATTGTACTGAATGTTCATTGTACTGAACATTCAATGTAACTTATTGACTTTATAATAGAATTTGGTGATAATAATAGAATTTGGTAATTGGTGATCATGGAACTTTCACGGAAATCCTAACGGCATCCTTTGGGTTTCATAGGAATTTTTATCGGGTAACACATGTGCTTCATGAAAGTCCCAAAGACATTTTGAGCTTTAGGTGCCCTCCATGACAGTGTAAGTGTAAATACAATGAACTTTTTGGGGTGCTGTATATATACCCTATGATTTTCCCATGAAATCATACACCACATCTCATCACATGGGGGAGCCATGAGGACCTCTTATGTTTACATGGAGAGCCCATGGTGACCCAGGAACTCCCAGTGATAACCCATGAATTTCAATGGAAAGCCCATGGAAGTTTTCCATATGGCTACAAAGAGGTTTTTTATCATTAAACATAAATGATTATAGGCTGTGTAGTCGAAATGTAAGAATAATGTAAAATCAGCCATTTCTGCTGCATTGAATGTTCATTTCTTCTTTTTGATTTTGTAATCTCAGGCAAACTTTTAAGGGGATTTGAGCCGATGTACCCAGATGAACTGTGCATAGACCTGAAGACATTCTGCAATGCCTTCCCATTTCATATTGTGTTTGATGAACAAGTGAGGCACCATGATTATATTGTAATATACTGTATACATGTTAAGCATTTAGGTTAATCATATAATGCATTGCATTATCTGTTTAAGAAAAACTATACAGAGCAATACTGAACTTCTTAAATGCTTAAATCCTCCATGCACCTAGTTGAGGGTAAGGCAGGCAGGGGTGACAGTCCAAAAGATCGTCCCTGGATTGCAGACCACAGGGATCCGACTGGATCAGTATTTTACCATTCTGCATCCCGAGGTCACCTTTACCATCGCCAGCATTCGCAAGTTCATCAACAGCCATTTTGTCCTGCAGACTCGGAGAGACATGATGCCTGAGTACTGGAAAGAGATGCCCATGCTTGAGCTCAGAGGTGGGAACTGAGGGATGAACACACTCTGTATTTTCCTCACACAGGGTCTGTACTTGCCATAAATATTTAATGACCCTTGGTGTAGTCTAGAGGGAAAATGTAGCCATAGAAATCGTAACATGGTGTGTATGTGTCTGGTGACAGCTTCTATTTCCCTGGCATGACCAGAATCATTCTTCTTTTAGATGTCCAAAACTGACAATTAAATCATCAGCTCAGTATCTTACTTTGACCAAAATTGACCATTTCGGTCTAGCAAATATAAGTTCTGTCTAGAACTGATTTTAGTCCCTGTCACTGTCATGAATGCCCCCATGGTTACAGAGTGAAATGTGCACTGCTTCCATGTCATGTGTTTCGTTATGGGTTCCCCATGTGCTATTGTTTAAAATGCCATGTGCCTTTGTTGTTGTTTTAATCTTTTCTCCACCCCTGTTCAATCATTTGTTTGTTACCTGATTGTTTTCACCTGTTCTGTGGTAGTCCTTGAATAGTTTGTCTATGTGTAACGTGCTGTTTCTTTGTAGTGTCACAAAGTGTTTAGTAGTTTTACGTCTGAGCCTTCGTTTCTTTTATTTCACATTCGTTCTAGTTCTCGTTTTTTTGCCCGCGTTTAAACTCTTCCCTATTTAACTGTCTGCCTGTATTTGGACCCTTGCTACGGACATTGGTTATGATTCCTACCCAAAAATGTTTACCCACTTATGTTTTGCCTCCCATCACACATTACAGTCACACAACTATCTTATACAGTATATAGCCGTGTTAAAAAGCTGGTGTATATCCATGGTGCATTTGCCTGCTAAGTTTAGACTGAAATCCCAGAGAGATGGAGAGAATGTGACAGTATAATCATAATGTTCCATTTTCAGTCTGGACAAAGTTCTAGACTGGAATTTGTATAATGCAAAAGTTTAAACTAAGCCAACTTCTATTAACTGTAACCTCTTATCTCTCCATTTCTCTTTTCCCAGGTCAGATGTTGTGGATGGCCCCTCTGCACTGCATGTTGTACCAGGCATCCCCCTTACTGCGCAACCTGCAGGAGCTGGAGGAGAGGCGCATGTACCTGTCTGATATCGCTCCACATGACGCCACACGCCACCTTATTTTGCTCAACCAGCAGCGCCTGGCCGAGATGGAGCTCTCCAGCCAGCTGGAACGCAAGAAGGAACAGCTGCGCCAGCTTTCTCAGCATCTCGAGCAGGAGAAACAGAAGACGGAGAACCTGCTGTATGCCATGCTTCCCAAGCACGTGGCCAATCAGCTGAAGGAGGGCAAAAGAGTGGAGGCAGGTGAATGAAAAAAACAGTAGAGATGACGAATGGGAAATGTGAAGGAAAAGTAGAGGATTTTTTTTTTTCAGAACACACAATCAGTGATGAGTGTTGGAATAATCAAACATGTAATCAGCAGTGTTACAAGAAGTTCGTATGAGCACCATATCCTTTGGAATATTGTATAAATCTACATGCAAGCTGGAAATTCTTAGTGAAGGGTAATAACATAGTAAGACAATTTCTTTCAAATAAAAGTAGAAGGCATGTATTTGTTAAAGCACATCTGTCTTGTCTGAATTAGGTAGTTCCTCAGCATCCAGTGACTAATGTCCATTCCTCAGCTTTATTCATATGATTTCTATTATCTGTTCTGGTTGATACATGAACCTGTCTCCTCAGCATTGCAATGGAAACTCGTAACATCTGTATGAATAATTGTACCAAGTGACAGCATATATAAGAAAAAAAAAAAAAAACAGTAGTCCTAGAGCAGAGCCTTGTGGCACACCAAACATTACTTTATACAGTAATGTTGACATAGCGTTTGTATTGTCGTGCTGCATCATAATCCTGCAGGCACTATATTTCTTAGAAAAACACTATAAGAAATCTTTCTAAGAAGTCTTTGCAGAATAAAAACGGTCAGAATGGAGGAAGTGTTAATTTCTAGGTCCATCCCAATACCTGTAGCTCTTCTAAATCAAAGTGGGCATTGTTTAATTGTTTTTAGCTCTAGTTTATGCATTTTGTTTCTGTTCTTCAGGTGAGTTTAAGGAGTGCACCATCCTCTTCAGTGACGTGGTAACCTTCACCAACATTTGCTCACAGTGTGAGCCCATACAAATCGTCAACATGCTCAACGCCATGTACCTGAAATTTGACCGTCTCACCACTGTTCACAATGTTTACAAGGTAAACCTTGGATACACGCCAGTCTTTTCTAAATATAGAGTATTTATATTATTCTATTCTTAAAGCACTTTTGCTTCTTAGGATTTACCACTCAGGGCTGCCCAGAGGTTGTGTTACATATTATGTATGTTATTATATGTTACAGTGGCATGTTATTGATATGCCACTGAATATACAGTATGTGGGAGGTTTTATACCAATATATTGCCCAAAAGTATAAAAATAAACTGGAATCATGTATATGTGAATCTAGTGTATGTTTACTGCTAGTTAGAATCTACTGTATGTATATACTATATGTTGGTATATGCAAGTTTTAATGGAACAAATGGACTTGTATTTAGACTCAGTGATTTAACTCTTGATGTTGATCCTATAGGTTGAAACAATAGGTGATGCCTACATGGTGGTGGGTGGTGTCCCAATCCCAGTATCCAGTCATGCTGAGCGAGTGGCTAACTTTGCCCTAGGTATGATCATCGCTGCCAAAGAGGTCACCAACCCTGTCACAGGAGGCCCTATTCAGGTTAGAGTACAAGCAGTAAATATTTCTTTCCTAAGCTATCTTACTATCTTACTTCCGATACACCTCATTTAATGATTTTGAAACTAGCAAAATTAAGAGTAAATTAAGTGGTGTTTATTATGTGTTGCAAAGGTTGTGTTTTTAGTTAGTTGTTGGTTTTTGATTACTTGATTATTGATTAGACTCAAATAGGTTCTTCTATCTGACCTTATTGAAATGAACGAAGAGTATGATCAGGTTCTAAGAGCTTGAGTTCTTGGATCTGTCTTGTCTCTTTGTGACTCTAGATTCGGGTCGGCTTGCACAGTGGTCCAGTGCTAGCGGGTGTTGTTGGAGAGAAGATGCCACGCTATTGCCTGTTCGGAGACACTGTAAATACGGCTTCTCGCATGGAGAGTCACGGCCTGCCCAACAAAATCCACCTCAGCCCCAGCGTATATCAGTGAGTTTCTGCTTTTAAAGAGGTGTTTTTTTTTCACCTAGGCAATGCTAATAATAATAATAATAATAATAATAATAATAATAAAATCTAGAAGTCCTCATTTATATGAAGCTTTTCAGTTGTAATAAGTTACAATGGTTCTTGAGATCTGGTACCACATGGCTTTCATCCTTTATTAGCCAGGTTAGAATTGTTTGGAGTGATCCATTAATTATCAAATATAGTCTTTACCACTCAGACAATTTTTTGCAATCATTTTTCAGTATTTTGAACTCCTGACTTGTTCTCAGCTCTCTTCGGGACAAAGAGTTCCAGCTAGAGGAACGTGGAGAGATTGAGGTGAAAGGGAAAGGCAGGATGCAAACTTATTTTCTCCTAAAAAACCTCAGAGCTACAGAGAACGAGATCGTAGGCCGCCTGATGAGGGAAGCTGGCTCAGGACAAGAGTCTGTTCAGTCCAGTGAAGACTGCAGCACTGAGCTCCTTTCTTTTAGACCATCTCGAGGTATGCTGGGCTTCTGTTTCTTTGATTAATCAGTTTAAGAAAATTAAACTTAGTATGCTAATATCATGACTAACATCAAGGACCACTAGCTAACTGGCCAGATTCAAACTGATCATGTGAGCAAAGATTATTAGCAATGTTTCTCTTTTCAGAGGTGCCAACATTTGTAGTTTACCTGTAGCGTTTATGATTTTGAGTTTACCTGAAAAGTACATGTTACAGATTTTTCAGCTAAAGCAATGGTCAGACCAAATGCAAATAAAATCGGCTTGGCAGAAAAAGCAATTTACTGAAGCTGAAATGATGCAAAGACATGGATTTATTAGCAGTTGCTTACAATTTGTGCTGACTTTAACCTGTGAATTCATGAGCCTTGGCATTATGAAAAAATGGAAACCAAGTGGGCAGGACTGTGCTTCCTTTGTTGGAGATTTTTAAGTAGCGTTCTGCTAGGATGTTCTTATTAGCAAAATTTGGTTCATACCCCTATATTTTGTTTTAATTTTAGATTATTCTAAAATTGTTCTTTAATATATGTTGTTATACAAATTCTCTGTAAGTAAATCTTTATTCTCCGTAAAGCATACTTCTTCTTAATCTGATGTTAGCAAAATACTAGCAAATTCACATTCCTTACTGACACAAGCCTAGTGAAGTGAAGCCTAGTGAAGCCCACTTTGTTTTTTCTTGCCTCTTTTCAATCCTTCATCATGAATAAATTAAGTTATATTTGAATTTTCTACTTTTTCAAAAAGCTTTTCAGAGCAAAGAAAGACACCACACTGTGGCCATGAGATACAGTGACAGTCTAACTGACAACAAGCCTCCATTTCTGTTTCCTGAAGCCCAGGCCAGCACTAAATGCCTAACAGGTAATGTAATTTACTTCCCTATATTAGAACATTCTTTTCATTATTGCCAGGTATTTGCGATGTTCTTATACTTTTTTCCTGAAATGAAGTTTTGCAAAACATTTGTATGGAAATATAGCTGTAGAAATGTTACTTAAAACATCACAGTGATAAAGACTCAGTGGTCCAGAAATGATATAAATACTGTGGGACGTGCTGTTGTGGGAAAATAATCATCGGCAAGGTTGTGTAACATGACGGGAAGCAGAAATCCTACCCTGAAGCTGTTTATTTTTCAATAACAGGATGTCCTGATATGTTTTATTCCTCTTATACTGCACAATTTGTCAGCAATTACATTTGATTTATTAATTAAACAACAACATGGCATTCCTTTTTATCTGTTTTAAGTTACGTTTAATGTTGTAAAAAGAAAGGTGTTATATCAGCTAAAAACAGTTGTTCCCTCACTAGCTATTTTTTTCTTTCTCTTGACAAAAACCACAGCTTGTCATGTTAAAAGCATTGCCTGTCCTGAAGACTCCTTACAAGTAGAGTTTACAGAGTACTGACACAGAAGACTCCTTGCATAAATATTAAATAAACTTACAGAAAACTTATCAACCACTACTGTATATAAGGAGCACACTGTATGTTCAATAACAGCATGTTTTTGAATCTGTTTATTATTAGGCTTAGATGATGTGCAAAGAAATAATGTAAATTTCTGATATGTACTTGTGTGTTTGAATTCACAAACAGGAAACTCAAACTACGGAAGTCTTCACAGTGGAAGCAGGTCTGAAGACGAGCCGTTTGAGGTGAATGAGGGCGCCGTACGCCGAGGTCCTGACGGAGCTGAACCTCCTCCACCTGCTCCAAACAAAAGGCGCGTTTACAGCAGGTTCTGTGTGGTGACATAAAACACGCAGTGAGCCCAGGTAGATACAGTATTAGCTTTGGTCCTGTCTGAAAGACGCTTCTGTGTGTAGTGATGTGCACGTTATCACTGAAGTCTTGGATATATATATATATATATATATATATATATATATATATATATATATATATATATATATATATATATATATAAAAAGAAGTAAATCTGCTGTTTAAAAATTTTAAAATCAGAGGCATTTTATAGTATGTACAGTATGGAGGAAAGTTTTAATAGTTCGCTTGTGTTAAATATATAACAGTAACATAGAACAATTGTTTTAAAATGTTAATAAATATGACCCATCTTAAAGTATTCACCGAATTTATTTATTTATTTATTTATTTATTTATTTAACATTTTTGTCTGCAGTAGAACATTGTTTTCCCTTACATTGGGTATACAGGCATAATAAAACAGTACACGAATGTCGCAAATACAGTTAGATTTACAGTTTGTGTGTTTACAGGCAACTCTGATTACATTGTAAAAACAGAAAGAAGAGCAGATACTTTAAAAAGATCACAATTTCTAAAACATTTCTCTTAAATTAGAGAAATTAAACTGGAGAATTTATGTAAACCCTAGCATGTACTGTACAGTAAACAGAATTACAAGAATTCACCTGATTTACCTCAACTGTTCACATGACACCTGATGTTACACACCTGATGTTACACACTGTGTCACAGCAATACACAGCCTCGTAACTTAAAATTCAACCCCTTATGGAAGCATTTAATATAATATAATATAATATAATATAATAAAATGTACACTTGGTCAGTGCTAAAAACCCAGTGATCATTTGTAGTTTTTTATGCTTTGAAGCAGCCTACAGTCTCTGTGCTGAATGTCTCTTCATTCTATATGTAACTGCACCAGATCAGGTATAATCACAGCTTCCATACCATACATAGTACACTTTTGTTCAAGTAAATCGTGTCATATGCAGAAGCCACGTGTCATTGTTGGTTTGTGACACCTGATTGGTCCATGCAAAGAGAAGCCATGTGCAGAATGAATTCACGAAACCGAACCTGTAACTGGACTCAGTTTGGAGGAGGTCAAGTGTAGAAATCAAACGTAGCTGTGATCTGAAAAATGCAGCAGTGTAGGGTGATAAAGCTCCTCTGGATTAAATGAGACCATATCGTTTGTCTTTTTTGTTTGCCTCACGAATCTGTTTCTGATATCTGGAGATCGCATGAGCTCGTGTCAGTCAGGTGGTCTGCCATAAAGGGCCGGTTGGTGTAGATGTCATCCACAGGCAGCAGGAATGTGACCGTCTTCTCTTTGGCTCTGAAACATTAACGAAACTGTATGTTTGAGCCCAAACAAGGTTCACGTAACCTAAACCTTGTTTTAAAAAACATCTTTATTAGCTAATAAACTAGTTGATATGACAGTTCCACAAGAAAGGTGAGGTTCCAAAACAGGCACAGACGGGCCTATACTGAATATATACTGAGTACACAACCTACACATTCTCTAACCCTACACATTCCACCCCCTTCCCCTGGTAAACTGTTGTTAAATTTGGATCAGTTAGCTGAGATATTGAGTAATACAATAACACCAAACAGTCATGTGATCAAAACTGTAGACTGGTGTTTCTTAAAACTTTGCCCAGTCAGTCTGGTGTTATTGCATCATTCAGTTTATCAGCCAATCAAGTTCCAGTATGCAGATGTAGACCATTCAACAACAGAGGGGAAGGGGTGGATGTGCAGAGTTAGAAGTCTTTTTTTAATAAAGAATTTGGCATGACATTTTATAAACTTTAGGCTTTTAATAAATAGCTTACAGTGACTTTACTAAATTGTATTGAAAACATGACATGTAGCCATCTCTCACACCTGGCTTTGTTGACGCATTGCTGAAACGTGCGCCGGTTTGCTGGTTTGTCGTCTGTTTTGCCTCTGTCCTCTGAAGTCGTACGCGCTCCTCCTCGCAGTCTGGCCCAGTCGCTGTCACTCCGAGGTTTATGCGAGCTCACACTCTTACAGGGCACGTGAATTGCATTTGAGGATATGGAATACCTCCGGACGGTCATGATCATGTTTTCTGTTAGAGAACAGGACAGCATTTTGCATGACATTTTAAACCATATAAACAGCATTTATTCGTCAAAGGTCAGATCATATTACATAGTTATTATATGCAGAAATAATTATTACATTATATTTTTATACCTTTGCATTACCTTTATCAGAGGTCAATTAATATTTTTATACCAGACGACTGTAGAATACTAAATTCTGATTGGCTAGAAGGTGTTGGTTAAATTTCAGCACGCAGCACACCTCGGACATTGGAGCTTCTGGGCTCAAGGCAAATTGTGGGTTTATGTAAACATATACAGTTACAATTTTTACATGCTTGATCCATCATTATTAACTGCATGAAACCATCTCATGATATATAGTCCATCTCTATTCTATGGCTACATAAAGATTGTAAAGCACCATCTTGTCTCATGCAATCATGAGTATCTGCTCATTTATGCAGTTATCAAATCAGCCAATCATGTGGCAGCAGCACCATGCATAAAATCATGCAGATACAGGTCAAGAGCTTCAGTTCACATCAAACATCAGAATGGGGAAAAAGTGGGATCTTTGTGACTCTAACCATGGCATGGTTGTTGGTGCCAGATGGGCTGGTTTGAGTATTTCACACACAACAGTCTCTAGAGTTTACACGGAATGGTGCGAAAAATAAAAAGTGAATGAGAGTTCTGTATGTGGAAACGCCTTGTTGATAAGAGAGCTCAGAGGCAATGAGTGTATATTATCATCTAATGTTTAATTTAAGTGATATCTCCCCCAGATCACTGTACCAGGTCCCAGGATATGTCAGCCCAAAACCTGGTTGCCTCTGGCACGAGGTTAGGATGTATAGATAGTCATATATAGTGCTTTTACATGATGATGAGAAATTGAACCCTAAGTCCACATGTACAACAAATAATAAAAAAAAAGAATATAAAGGAGCTTGAAATGTTCTGAGTGGAGAAGTGAACCGAGATCCTT
The DNA here is from genome assembly GCF_027358585.1 of Pangasianodon hypophthalmus. Classification (NCBI taxonomy): domain Eukaryota; kingdom Metazoa; phylum Chordata; class Actinopteri; order Siluriformes; family Pangasiidae; genus Pangasianodon; species Pangasianodon hypophthalmus. Next base: position 6,156,591 of record NC_069730.1, on the reverse strand, counting down.
CTCCAAGTGTCTCCAACCTCGTTACAAGTGCAGATTATTTTAAAATAAGTGTTGGAAAGATTTTGAGCTCATGTTCATGAGCTGATAATTCTGCAGGGCATCACAGCACAAAGAGTAACTGCTCCCCAAAGAAATTAAAACATGCATTGCTTTTTGCTCCACACTGTTGTACCTTTGTACTGGCCCTCCAGCGCCGGTGCCGAAACGTTCCGTCTGAGGTTCGAGTGGTTCTCTGTGGTTCCATCTCTCCTTTCAGAGTCGGTAGGTGATGTCTCGGTGAGTGGCAGGCTGAGTTGCCCGCGCAACTCCTTGTTCTCCGTCTCCAGCTTCCTGATTTCATCCTGCAGCTGCTGGATGACGCGTGCGAGGCCACAGCCGCTCTCCATCATGCGCTTGCTTGTTTTGCTTTCTCTTCACCGCACCGCAGCGTCCATTTCACTTGTGCCTTATTGTGGTCCCTCTCGTTTTGTCCGTTCAAATCTCGGCCACAATCTTGTACCGGAGAGATTATGTCGCCTTTCGCCACTTGTACAGCTCAGAGGCTTTGGGTGATCTGCCTTCTGGGACTCGGGTCCATGTTTTATTCACGGGCTGTATAAAGTTTCGGAGCTTTTTTTTTTTGTTTGTTTTGTGAAACATCGTGGGGATGTGAAATTATCGCCTAAAGCACGTGGGGATCAATAGGAGGATGCATGGAGTTTCATTTCGCTACTTTCCTGAACATCAGAAGAGGAAGACGCATGAAATTTTCATCAGGCGCAGATAAAACGTGGCGATAAACTGAGTGCGGTAACCGATGCGCAGTTCTCAGGGCCCTAAAATATTCATCGGGTCTGTCAGTGTAAAGTAAGCAGCAATGAATATAAGGCGAAAATAAAGCAAAGCTTTTCAGGATATTTTCTACTGGAAGAAATCCCTAACATCTATGATCAATCTATGGGTCTTAGGTCCATATTGTGCATTTTTTGCAATACTAGTCTGTGCAGTAATGCATTACTAGCTGACCTTCTGTCATTCAAGCAGAGTGTGAAGCGTGATCCCCGTTTTCCCAGCAACTGATTTCAATGATTAACAAGAGATAAAAAAGTTAACTAATATGTCTAATCTGCTAGACCAGTTCATGTATTTGGGGAAAGCTTGATTATATTTTAAAGATTCCCAAAGCTCATCTTGATGATTAATAAAGTACATCTATCTATCTATCTGTCTATCTGGCCAAAGGTTTGTGTCCACCTAACCATCACACCCATATGTGGTTCTTCCCCAAACTGTCTAGAATGACTAGAATTGTTTAGAATGTCTTTATATGCTGTGGCATTAAGATTTCTCTTAACTGGAACTAAGGGGCCCAAACCTGTTCCAGCATAACAGTGCCCCTGTGCATAAAGCGATGTCCATGTAGACTTTTGTGAAGGCTAGAGTGGACGATCTTGAGAGGCCTGCACAAAGCCCTGACCTCAACACCACTGAACACCTTTGGGGTGAACTGGAATGCTGATTGTCCACCAGACCTCACTAATGCTCATGTGGCTGAATGTGCAAATCCCCACAGCCACGCTCCAAAATCTAGTGGAAATCCCAACTAGATAGTAACCCAAGGTCAGGATCGAACCCCTGACCTGGAGCTGTGATGCAGCATTGCTACCCACTGCACCAACATGCTGCCCCCTCAGGGAACCTTTTATTCATAGTTTTATGTACTTTGTTCATAGTTTTCTAACGGTAATGCTGAAAAAAAGAAAAACTTGAAACATTGACCCAAAAAAAGGGATTATAGGAATTTCATGAGTGAGATTTGACTGGAATCCGCACCTCTAGGTTCCACTAAAACCAAGAGAGATCTGTTAACCATAAAACTACACAGCTCATGCTCAAATGCAGTCTCGATGGTCTCTTTCGAGTCAAAATAATTTGTTAGATGAGAACAAGAAACTTTTCAACTAAAGAGACATATTGGTTTAATTGGACATTCATGGTTTTGTGGTAAAGTGAAGTAATTACTTGTGATGAGTTGTGGTGAAATACAAATGACCTGAAAGCGGTGCTGTGTGCTTTTCTTTCTAAAACAGAAACTATTTTTAAAATGTTTTGTTCCAGTAAATGATATGCAAAAATCCATGAACTGAGGCCAGGCTCCACACCACAATAGGCTTATTTTTCCTCTTTATTTATATCAGGATGAAACATAACACGTTAAAAGTTTAAATACAATGGAAACAATACATATTTTTAGTATTATAATTTGCTCTTAAACTATGCAAATGATGCAGTAGATTATTATATATTCAGTTATTTGCATATCACACAAATTAATTTCCCAACAAATAGGATTTTCTTAATGTTCTTATGTTTTATTGTGATAGTATAACCGGGGTCAGACTTTTGCATAACAGTTTATCAAAATGTTATTTCATGAGAATAACTATTCATTTGGATGGAAAAAGCATATTTATTGAGTTTTAAGGTTTGTATAAAACCTCTAGACCAGTCACACAGACTAATCACTATAAGATGTGATTTCCTTTAGATTGTGACTGTTACTTTGAGAAACGTTCTTGAAAGTTGTAATCTGATTCATGTATACTTATATCTGTGCGCCAGTTCTGAACAGTTCTAACACTGTAACGCTGCTCCTTAGAGCACGATATTGTCATTGGTCCAAAAATAGTTCACAATATCCCATTGGTAAAAGTGGTGTGTTTGGTCACCTGCAATATCAGTCAAATAGCCTCTCTCTGTAACAGCAAATATCTGGCCACATTTAATGATGAAAAGTACCAGACTCGAGGAACAGCTACATAGATGTCTGGCTTGTGAGACTGGGGGGTCTCAGGGCATATTACTGGGAGAGGTGTGACAAGCAGAAATGTTGATGGTAGGGTAAACATGTTCCTCTGTTGTGAAGTCTTTCCAATTGCTAGCTGGTAGTTAAGCACTAAGCCAACTGGTGGACTGCAGGCCAGATGCAGAGCCAGCAAAGTATTTTCAGTGGATCGAACCAAGCTCTGGTAAAACTGTCACAAAACTGTTCAATGTATGAAAAACCTGGCTATAGTTCAGTGATTTCAATTTTTTTTTTAAAACCTGAACCAGTGCTGCTTCTGTAGCAAATCCTCTGTTGTAACCAATCACAGGCAGTTATGTAAATTATTTACCTGAAGCAGCTTATCAAGAAAGTGACAAGTTTTCACAGACTTGTTGGCATTTAGTTGCTTATCCAGACCTTGTAACCAAAGAAATGTATGTACATATTTTAGTGGAATACCCCTGCACTAAGGAGTCGTCACTTAGAATACTGACACAACCTTGCATTTCTAACACTCGAAACATATCCACAGCACAACATGCCAACATATCCATCAAGTCTGCCATGGCGAGGACACAACAAACACAAAACATTTGCAAACGTCATACAAATGTGTAATCAAAGAAGGCCTGTAATTGCTTGCAATAAGCACCTTTGCTCTGTTCCAACAAGTTGGCTGAATATGAATTGGCGAGAGGAGCTTGAAACACAGGTTAAATGTGCTGCTTTGTGATGAAGGTGAATTAAAAAGGATTAGGGCACTTCCTACACAAACATCAAATAAGTTGGGACAACAAACGCAATGGGCAAAATTTACCGGAAACAAAGAGCTGAGGTTGCAAGGCTTACTGAGTGACCTTCAGTGCTTTCTTGTTTGCTTTCCATTTTAAATGATGCACATGCAAATCTCACAGATCAAAAATCGAAAAGCAGATTGCCTTCATGCTCTTTGATTTAAAATATATTGTTAAGCAAATTATGACCAATATGAACATATGTGCAATACATAGTGTTACATGTCTTTTGCCTATTAGAAGCCATTCATTTTATATTATCAAGACATTTTTGTAAATGTTATAAAACTCTTGAGGGTAATGGGCTCTAAGGGCATCAAAGATGGCCTAATATGCTGATTATTATTCAAGAGGTAGTTAATTTTATGATGAATGAAATAAAGTAGCGACACGATTGCCATTGTTTTGAATCAGGCTGAAAGATGCGCTGGCAACAAGAGACACCCGATTCCCCTGTGTTTTCCCCACTGACTATGAATCATGCATGACTCTGTCTGTGGGAGAGAGAAACTCTATCAGCCTAACATTAAGCTTGCTGTCCATGCTAGAGGAGCATACGTGTCTATGTGTGTTTGTGTGTGGCTGGATTGGCTTGTAGAGAAATCATAATCTAGGTCATGGTGTGTAGGTGAATGTTGTATTTACGGATTATGAGATCTTTGTGCATCTTCACTGAGCACTAAACCAGAGTAAACTACAAATGAACACAAAGATCAATAGGTTTGACCTTGACATATCTACAGAGCTTTCAGAGAATGCCTTAAACCCTTTCTGGTGTTACCTATTGTATAAGCACACTCGCACCAGTTTATCAGGATTAACCTACTTAGATATAAGCTGCTGTGTTAGTGATCACAGGAGCACTTAACCTGCTTCAGTGGGCCGTCCTGTCGCATACACCACGGCATGAATTAGTGAAAAGGCGCTATGCTCCACGGCTAGTCCGTAGCCAGTAATTATACCACTGAAATGGAAAAAGAGTTTAGAGATGCGACTCTATAAGATTTCAGCCCGAGGGCAAAGGTATCGATTGCACAAATCTGCAACAGCTACTTGGCTCTTTGGAGTGCTTTGCATGTTTGCCAGATACACCACAGTGTAATCTGTAATCTGAACCATTGCGTTATATTGCAACCGAGTGACTGACAGAGTAATTTCACTGAATAAAAGACGTACAGCACGCAAGCAGTATTGTCTCTAAGCAAATATCTAGGCATATGGAAGCAAACGAAGACGATAATGTTAATCATTTATACCACAGAGCTATTGAATTCTCAAGCATTATTCTGATGCGTTAACATTTATAGTAGGAGCATTGAACATTTACAGTAGGAGTCTCCAGTGTCAGCACTTTGTAATAGTCAATAAGTTTTCCAGCATGGGAAAGTCTTTAGAGGGCTTTGTGCTGTCTGGCTTCTAGGTAACACAAGTGTCTTATTAGTTTTAGAAGAGAGAGGGAAAGAGAAAAAGAGAGCCTGTGAAGGAACAACTGTCTAAAAGTACTATTTAATTTATAATAAATGAAAAAATTATAATAGTTGGCAAATTGCTGAGGTATAAAAAAAAAATAAACACTTGAGGAAGTGCTGTTATTGGACAATAATCCATTTCAGGGTGGTAAGTAATTGAGTATTTAATTATTTTCCTTTAACAGCAAACACCATTTTTTATTCCTTATATACTAGAGACTGAGTGGTGAGAGAGAGATAGAGGCAAGAAAGAAAGAAAGAAAGAAAGAAAGAAAGAAAGGTCTCTGGCTCTGTTGTATTCTTATTAAACCTTGGCACTGACTTTGTTCTGAGCTTCTCAACCTTTGAAATGGAAATCAACATCTCAGAAGACTCCATATCATGTCCACTTGTCTTTATCTTCCTTCCTAGATGAAAATGATGGATATATTTTTTTCAACACAGTCTAATATTTTCAGTATACATTAGATATTTAGTACAAATACAGATTTTCCATGGTAACAGTAATGCTGTTGTTCCAGGATTTTTCTGATATAATCAGGGGTGAAATCTCTAGTACTATAATTTGATGGAAATGTAAATCATAGCTTGATATAATGGTGATAATAACAATGATGATGTGATACACTGTTATACAGAGAAATGGCTTTATTTCACAAATGTACAATGTTGGCCAGAGCAGTGGTACACTGCGAGCAGGGTCCCTGGTTTGAGCAGGAGCTTTCGCAGGTCATTGGAGTTTCAGGAGTTAAAGCAAAATGTGTTCATTTTCCTAATTATTTTACCTGCTTTACTAAATGGTGCAAAAGTTCTGAAAATGATCAGAAGGGTCTTTTTAGATCTCCATACACTTGCCACCTTTGAATGTGTTTAACAACAATTTAACCACAATTTAACCTCTTGAGCTGCAAGGAACCACCAGCATTTCATTAAAAATCTTAAAGCATAACAGGTTAATGTCTTAGCTGTGGAAATACAGTGGTAATAATCCTATGGTAAACACTGTGGCTTCATCATAGCCTCCACGGTGTCAGAGTGGCATCTCGATCAAAGCTCAGTTGACCTCTTTGATGGACTCCCCATTGACCACTTTGAAGTCACCATTTAAATGGAGTGATGCCTCTTGAGGTGACTTGATTAATAGAAATGAGACATGTCAAGTCAAAAGGCCAGAAAGGCAAATGCAGCTTCATTTTAAAGAGCTATGTCAAATATAATAGACAGTCAGATTGTATCATGGCAATGTGCTGGTTAATACGCTGTGGTGATTTAAAGCTTAAATGACAAAATGATGTTTTTCGGACCGTTCTTTCTGAGGCCCTTCAACATCATTTTATAGAGAAAAGGATTTCGGCTGAAAATGACACGAATGCTGCAACAGTTTGCACATTAAAATTTATTGTAATGAACTTTGTACATCTCAAGCTCACTATATTTTCAGATACATTTTGTCTTAGATGCTTCTATATGTCTTGTAGCAGTAGAATTTTATTTTTTTTAAATTTCCAAACCATTTTCCAAGAGGTTTTAACGTTACAGGTTAAATTTTTGGATCTAACATACTGTATAGCAAATGAGATCAGAAGTCGAAGTTCTCCAAGAAGCTTGGAACAACTTGCCTGCTGATTTTTTTTTTATAAAACTGCACCACAGTTTATCTAAAAGTACAGATTTTTGAAAACACATTCAAAACTTTGTTTTATAGAACATATATGAATGTAAGGAATAAAACACAATGAGCTGTGCCGATTCAGGAACATAATCAAGAACAGGGTGGTATGATGCGGTCCAAGGGAAAGCGGAATTACTGTTACTACCCTGAAGTTGATTATTTTCCTGTATCATAATGTCCTAAAAATGTTTTATTCTTCTTATACCACAGTAATTTTCCAATGATTACAATTATAAAGAACGTTGATTACGATTATAAAGAATGTTAATTTTTTTTTCATTTATAGTTAGTTTTAATGTTACATGTGCTTATTATTACTGTACAGTACTGTAACTCGAGAAACATTTTCTTTTTTTTTTTTGACAGAAAAATTGTTAACATTTTTATAGCCTTACTGTAATAAATAATCCATAGCAGATCAGAACTCAGATCAATGTGTTTTGGGTGAGCCATAAAGAGACACGTCTTCCACTAATTACAACCTCATCATAACAGCTCTATAATAAGACAACGACCGTGTTTTTTACACACTCAATCAAAAAAACACAATCACAGACTCCATGATTCAACTATATCAAGGATGTGAAGATAAATTTCTATTGTTTTTGCAGTACCAGGATACAAAAGGCTTTTGTCACCTCATTTTCTGAAGCCGTGACAGATATTGTGCAGGCAGATTGTGATCATCACTTCATACGCGTCTTTTTCGCCAGGCGACTGAAAAGCCCAGCAATTATCTATAATTACGCCGTCTCTGGAAAAGGCGGAGGAAATGAACAGCACACAGCTGGATAATAGCTGCAGGCGAAGCGTCTCAATTGCAACATTGAGATGGAAAATTGGTTGAGCTTGTCCTGAGTAATACAGATGTAAATTACAGGTTTGATCCTAGATCAGTTACAGCACCAGGAAAACCTGTGTCTATAAACCTATAGCAAGAAGCATTAGAAGAGGAAGAACTTGTGCAACTCTTAGTAAAAAAAAAAAAAAAAAACATAGTAGATTTTTGAGTGAGAAAATTTTCCATTAAATTTTAGGCCAAGTCACATTCCTCGATCGCACATTACTTTGTGGATATAAATCGCTGGGCCTTTGTTAAATCCTCAGGTCTTTAAATGAAGCAAGGAATATGGCAGGGCATGCTGTTATGGGAAAATAATCAGTGATAGGAAGGTGTAATATAAAGGGCCTCATATAAAGTGGCATGACCTTAATAACAGCATGTCCTGAAGTGTTTTATTCCTCATATATGACAACTATTTGCCAAAAGTTACCATTTTTTATTCATTAAACAACAACGTCCATTTCTTAGTCACATTTAATGTTGTAGAATGGCCGCGAAACAAGTTGCTTCCTATTATCACTAAAGTTATAACAGCTATAAACAACTGTTCCATCACCAGTCTCTATGGAAATCCAGAAAAGCCATGAGGTATTTAAAATTTTCTGTGCCATTACCTTGATATCACAACTTATTTTTCTCATGATAACTTGTTTTCTTGACAACGTGGTGTTGAAATGCATGATTAGGCATACTGTACATCATGGATGAGCGCATCTGTTTTTACTTTAATCAGCAACTGAAAAAAGAGGAAAGAGCTGTATGTTTGTCAGTGATAGACAATTTCCAAACTAGTGTCCGTCACTTGAGAAATCTGCAACTATACCATCATGGACATGATAGTGATCCTGAACAGGTGGTCAGTTTCATTGCCAAGTTGAGGGATCTGGTCATCTCCATAGTTATCGCATGATGTTTGAGAGATGTTTGAGAGATGCCACCTAAATGGTTTCCAGCTCACAGAATCGCCGTAACACCAGTATATGACTGTGCCACTGGCCACAAAGATGTAATGCTATTACGCTACCGCTACGTAATCTCGGAAAATAACTTTTCTATCCTGTTTTCTTGAGATCACAACTTTTTTTCTCGTGATCTCAAGAAAACAGGATAGAAAAAATAAATTACTAATAAATAACTTTCTGGATCTCTGTAAGTCTCGATTTTGTAACTTTCTTTTTATATAAAACAAAAAAATGGAGACTCCATCCATAAATCTTAAATACCTACATCTACCTACAGAAAATGTCACCGTATAAACAGTTCCATGCATTTTTAAAAATCTGTTCATGTCCCCTCAAGGCCATTTGAGTTAGTTTTTATATTGATATAAACATGTGAAAAACTTTCCCTTTCAGCTGGCACTATATCAAATTTTAAAAAATGAATCAACATCTTCTGGACAATCTGAAACCTGTGTGCTATAAAGACAGCGTACTTCAATGATGTAGACTGAGAAAAGCTTTGTTGCATAGTATATAAACTATCCAAATGCTTAATAAAGCATCTTATTTTTACACCAAAACACTTATTTTATATCAAATATCAAATATTGCGAAGAGAATATATAAAATTATAAAAATATTATAATTTCGTGTTATAGTTTCTCAGTAAATGCAATAATTTATTCAAACAAACATAAAAGTCAAATTCTTTCATTTTTCTTTAATTTATCAAAACAACAAAAGTTCATATATTGTTTTTTTTTAATATTTATATATATATATATAAAACAAAACATTTTAAATATTATTAATTCTTATATACAAATTTAAAACAGTACATGACATAACACATTTTTCAGTCATAAAAACGTTATAAAACAGTAAATTTCTGTTTCCAAAATGTGAGAGTTGCGAGATTTGTGATTGTTAGGTTACAATGTTGCTATTTTAAGCATGTCTACATTCATACACAAACTAGAGGTGTGTTCAACGAGACTATCTGGGATACACTAGAAAAATGGAACATGATAATAATGATATCCTTAAATTCCTAAAACAGCCAATAATCTATGGAGTAGATGTTCGGAATCTACTCAATTCAGTGAGTGATGTAAAAGCCCTCTAATAAGATTGTAAGAAAGTCTTGCGTAGTTGAACACACCTCGAGCTAATTAAGGTCACTGTTTTCTAGAGGAACAGGGTCTAGAAGAGAAGGCATATGTGAATTTGAGTGTATATAAGAGGAGTGTGTCTGTGTGTGCATGTACATGTGGTAGTACAGGAAGTACAGGAAAAAAGTCATACTGTGTCCTTCACAACCAAAAACAGAGAAGCTGCCTGGTCTGTATCATCCACAGGGCTGTAACCTTGTACACCTTTCAGTCTTACTGAACCTTTCTTCTGCTTCTATTTTTCAGTTCGTTTATTTCCTCTCAACGTCCTCAAGGTTCACACTGAGAGTAACACTGGCAAGGTTCTTGGGGTAAAAAAAAATCATCTTCCTGGATGCTGAATGGCAGCTCAGAAGGCATTGGGTCGTTCTATAACTGACTGTCTTCCATGCGGGATCTTTACATGCCAAAGAGACAAAACGTATAAATAACCACAAAAAGCAGACACAACAATGTGTTTTGTGTACTCTTTACTATACTGCTAAGTAAAAACAGAGTATCAGGATCAGCTAAGTGAACTCCTGAGCTACTACGTGGCTTCTAAGCAAGATCACAGACCTGTTCATTCATGATGGCCGAGAGCTCGTTTAGCATGTCTCTGTAGTGAGCTCTCATTTCCTCCTGGTACTCCAGCTGGTCCTCCTTTATCAGCCGCTCGTTCACGTCCAGAGCCTGACCACATGCGTACGCAAACTGCCTGCAAGGGGACACGCAGACTGGGATTATAACTCAATTTCTAAAATACTATCCTAAAATACTATCCTTAACACGTATAAAAATATAAAACAGTCTTAGAACATGGTGTTTATTCTGTTTGAATCGAATCACCTTTGCCCTCTCTGTGCGGTTTGTTTGGGCAGGTGAGAACACAGCTATTACACATGGGTACGTTAAAAAAAAAAAAAAAAAAAGATTAAAAGCATCTGAGTGATGAGGTAGTCTCACTTCAAGCAGACTCTAGTGAGGTTTGGTGGTATTTAGAAAGAGAATCGACTCTGAATCAACCCAAGTGCAGGAAGTGAATCAAAGATTTCAAGTATACAGGGCAGTATTTTTTTTGCAAACTGAGCCAAAGGACAGAGCTGTAGAACTGCAAAAATGCCATGTATTCTGAATATCTGTACAGACGTTTTAAACACTTTATTTATAGAATTATAAAAGCATTTATTTACACACACACTTGGCAAAGTTTTGTTTTATGATTTTCCATTGGCGTATTTCCAATAACCAATGATTGAAAGAGTTTTATGAGTACATTTTCAGCCCTACACATCTCTCAACTAATGAAACCAAACCAAATCAAAGCAAATAGCAAACAAAAGTATCAATTTCGCTCAGATTCAGACTCAGAAAATGGACTAATAGGTGTGAAAAAAACAGTGGCTTTACACAGAGTAGAACTGTACGAGTAAATTAACACTGATGCAAAAGAGAAGGAATCGCACAATAATTGGAAATTACGTTACATTAAATTACATAAATCTCCTTCTTGCACCAAATGCAATCAATCAGCTAAGAATGGTTGTGTCTAAAGTTTGCTTTTTTGTAGACGGCATGTCTAATCTTCACTCAAAACACGCTGGCTAAGTAATATACAAAATTAGCCCAAATTGAATGAATTAAGTTTACACAATATTAAGTCATACAGCAAATATGCAGTGAGAAAGAGATCAGTTTTGGCTTTAAGATCAGCTATGATTGTTTTGAGCTTTGCGATGTCCTTTTATCAATTTTTACAGGTAACAGTGTTTCATGCAGCGTCGCATTACTAAACAATTCAACGTGGTTTGAGAAGAGTGTGCGTGAATTTAAGTTCAAACCTCAAACACCAAACCTCAGTAGCATAGAGAGAAGCGTCACAGTTCACAGTAAATGTACATATTCAATAATAACCAGAGGTAAAAAGGTACCTGAAGATCTCTTTGAGCAACTTGACCTGGTTGTCTGGGTATTTCTTTGCATTTTTCTCCTCTAAAAATGCCCGAGCGTAGGCCATTGGTCCTGCATTTACCTGCAGAAAAAGTTCACAAGACTTAGACCACAATTAAATTCTCATTTCTGATTGGTCAGAAGGTGTTGATTAATCTTCTGTAAGAGTAGCTCTGACAGTAGCTGACTGTAAGCCAAATCACAGGTTTATCTTCATGCACCTCGTTCCAATACATTATTGTTTCTATACTATGTACTGTATATTATTGTATATTCACAATAATTGTAATTCTGGTGATGTTTTCAAGGGGGAGACATTTATTTAGCATTTTTGAAGGATTCTCCAGTGTGCTCCACTGCTTTGTAACAGTCAGAGGTAAAGCTTTAAGTTTTACAACACAGAAAGTCTTCAGGATGGAGGGATTTGTGGGTTTTTTGGTAACACAAGTGGTATTTTTTTGTGTTTTTAACTTTGAGTGGGAGAAACAAGAAGAGCTGGTAAGGGTGAGACTGTTTATAGCTGCTATAACACAAGTGATAACAGGAATTAACAGGTAATAATTACACGTCACTAATAAATAAAATAATTTAATCATTGGCAATTTGCTGTGGATTAAGATGACTTCGGGATGTGCTGGCAACTTCAGGCACATAAAACAGGATGCTTTATTGTGTTTTATTCTTTAATTCAGGAATTATTTCTGGGCAGGCATAAGCATACTTTGCAGATATAATCTGTTAATCTTTTGGTGTAAGTCATTTTTGTGGTCAGACAAAAGTGCTTAAGTAAGTAAGGTATGACATATGAAATCTGCTGCTGCAGTTGTATTTTCAAGATCGATAGGAGATATGTGTGTGTGTGGATGCGTGTGTGTACCTTCACACTGACACTGCCCTGAAGCTTTAGCTGCAGCCGGATCATGTCCACCTCGTCCATCTTGCAGAGCTGGTTGAGTTCAGACACTTTGCGGCTCATCTCATCAATGGCCACCTCGATGGGGTTCATCTCTGTGCTCTGCTGCTTCACCACCTGGATCCGCTTCTTCAGGTACGGGAACATGGAGCTCGCTATTCACCAATGAACAATCATCAATCAATTAGCAATGTAAAAATGATTTCAGAATTTTTATAAGTGGAGAAAAAGAAATAATATGGAATATTTTTGTTAGAATTCTGACTGATAATAATTGTATATTCTCATATATACCTTGTTTTTTTTTTTTTTTTGTTTTGCTTCATTGCCATACAATAGATCAGAAAATTTTCTAAATTTCAGGCTTCTGTTTACATTTTTCATCCCCAGCCAGAACAGAGCTCTGACCCTTTTTAACAGATGGATGGGATCAGTTGGAAGGAAGGGAAAGTCTTGTCTGTTTTCAGCACAAGGCGGTAAATCTTACAAACGGCTGCTTTAATTGTCTTCTAGTTTAAAAATGTAAAACCAAGCTTTTCCAATAGTGCCTATTTTCATATGAAAACAGTGGATATTGTGAGAAATGTAGTCCAACTCACTGGTCAGGATGGTGCGCCTCTTGCACTGTTCCTCCACGTCGCCATGCTTCTTGCCAGAAAGAGTAAAGGGCGTCTCGAAGACGAAGCGATTGATGTTGTGATTCCTCTCAAAATCGGTCTTCTTTTCCTGTTGCTCCTTCTCATCGAAGTACGGCACCACATATGTGACCTGAATGTAGGCGAATCTAGGATCCAGGTCTTTGGGGTTCACCTGGACCCAGAAAACACGGTATTAAAGACGGGACAAGGTTTTAGAAGCAACCAACTTTTTAGAAGAGTTTGGAGATACAGAAATATACATCAGTGAGGGGAGGAGCAGAAGAAGGCACCTTATTGGAGTCCTGGATCATTTTGACATTGTCTGCTCCAAACTTGTCAGAGTAGAGTTTGAGGAGTCTTTGAGAAATCTCCGAAAGGCCTGTGAGCTTCGGCTCTTTGTAGATAAACTCCTTACTCTCCTCCTCTTCAAAGAATCCCTATTAGACAGGCCAATGTTAGTAGTGTTATCAGTTCTGTATGTGTACAGATCCTGCTTTAAACATTGGTATACACTGTCCTCATGTGGCAGCAATGTTAATAACTGCCTATCCTGCATTATGCTTCGTTGCCATGGCTCTGTAATGTGTGATTACTTTGATGGAAACACAAAAGCACTCATCTCTCACATGACTCAAACGTTAAAGCAGTTAATACAACTGCAAGACATCGCTATTAGTTAGGCTATAAGGATTGAAACAGCATGGATTAAACCAACCAAACACTTAGATACCTCTGTCTGACCTGAGAGCTTTACCTTTCTTTATTATCTAAAAAAACACTGTTATATCTTCATATTCCACATACTCAGAGTTAGGCATAGACATAAGGGAGACTTATGGGAGAAATACACCACAATACAGTGTTACATACCATACATAAATATGTATGTATGTAAAAATATGTTTAAATATTAGCTGTGTAGGAGAAAGAGGTGTGGTTAAGTTGTTTAGAGCAGGAAACGAGAAGAAAATGCCAGAAAGTGAACAAAACAAAGCGAACTTACCACTGCCTGACAGAGAAAACCAAAAGGAAGAAGAGAGCAGACGAAGGATTTAAAGAAAACAATGTGAGAGATGATCCTATGAGATCATCCTCAAAACCGACAATGAAGAGTATACAATGATACAGTTAAGGGCATTATTATTTTTATAATTTGCTACTCATTTAAGGGTTCGTTGTTTCTGTACAGTAAAATCAAGCTACATTACTCCAAGAGGAATTTGTCTTTTTCAGACTGGAGTCATGAACAGCACTGCAAATCTGAAGGTGCGTATTCTTATCCTTCTTACACGTATCTTCACGTGACTTACCTGTCCGTAGAAAGCCACACGGTAGTATCGGCCAAACAGACGCTTCTCTGAGTTCACAACCTCGTTCACCTTCAGATATGAGCGATGAATGTCATAGTACAGTTCTGACAGCCTCTGCAAAAATGCACACACACACGTTGTGTTCATTTTGTAAAGGAAGGAGTTCTCAGTAGGAAGCTCACCTAGAGGTCTAAGACTCACCTTGAAATCTCGTCTCTTCTCAAAGACGGCGATGACGGGCTTGTTGACATCTGCTACGAGCTCATGCCTTTCAGACTTCCACAGATAATCCGCACACAGCTCGAGCTGCTCCACCAGTGTGTCCTATGAAACAGACACCCAAAAATCATCAGTAATAATAAATACCATTATACCACAGTGCTACTGAAAAACGTAGTTCGTTCAGTACCTCAGTGTAAGGTGTATCCTGGGTGCCAGCGTCCTCCTTCATGGCTCCTTCCTCCTGCACGTTGGGGGTGATGTTCATAAATGCAGGCCAGCCCATACTGAATGACGCTGCAGTTCCCAACCAGAGAACGCACAGGTTAAACAAAAAAAAAAAAAAAGCAAGAGCAAAAAATGATTTACTTAGACATCTGCTCGTAACTATCTGCTTATTTATACACTTATTTATCCAACCATCCACTCACCCCTTCAGGCATAACTCTATCTATCCAACCATCCGTCCACTCACATTCAAGCATTTCCAAGTTTTTAGAACTCTAAATTGCACAGTTTTATATAAATATATTTATAATTGCACAGTTTTATAAATATTTGGTGCGCTTGTGATTTGTGACTAGCATGCAGTCACGGTTCACACACTGGGTGGACAGCATGGTGACCTGCGTTTGTGAACACCAGCCAACACAGTTTCTTTCACATCCACTATTTCACAAAAGTACTTTTTTACTGTACACAGCAAACCCCACAGCACAAGTTGAAACATAATAGTGTGCAGATGAAATAAACATTAGAGTCTACTGTATACCAGGGCTCATCAACTGGTGGAACGCAGTCTGGATGCGGACCCAGCAGTAAAGTATACCAGTGGACTGAAGTAATCACTAAAAATACTGCAGCAGAACTGATCGATGTATGAAGAAAAATGACCGCAGTGGAATGACTCCAGTTTTCTAAACATGGAGCAGCTCGACTTCTGTAACAGATTCTTCGTTTCGGCTTTCGCTAAAGGAAGCTCACTGGACCAGAAGCTGGCTACAGAGAGAGCTAGAGAGGTCAGTTTGTAATTTCTTTTACACTATCTGGTCTTAGTGAAGTGATCACATGACATGATGAATGGAAAGAGAAGTATGTGTTTATTCTCGCTGCTTGAAGAAAAATAGACTGCGCAGAGTAGAGGTGTGCATTGGGACAAAAAAAAGATGTGGGTGGTTATTATTTTAATACAGGCCATCAGATATGAGGCTTAAGGAACAAAGAAAGGCCATGTTCATTAACATGACAATAGAGGTTGTACATTTACCGCATTCATTCATTCATTCATTCATCTTTATTAACTGCTTTATCCTGGTCAGAGTTACTGTGGTTTAAATTACTCATTTGTTTACATTTTGGGAAACAGAGCCAACACAATTTGATATAAAATGGCGCCAGCAAGTACAATAAAATGTACATGCACATCTCTATTTCAGAGTCTTTGGCACTAGTGGAAAGTGGTAAAGTGAAGCACCATTGTGAATTATCTTATTGTCTTGTTTATAGCAATGAACTTATCATTAATGATTAAGCATTAAAAGGTAACTGTTATCCCATTCAGTCATGTTAGTTGCTTATCCAAACCTTTATAAACAAGGAATTCTATGTAACTGGATCTTTACAAATTTTAGCTTAATCCCCCTGTTTATATACTCAATCTTTTATATTGTACCTTTCTGGAAGACTGGAATCTATAAAATGAGCTTAAATATAAAATGGCATTCATTTTAACAAGATTTTGAGCCTCAGGACTCACCATCAAATATAAAAGTTCACACTCAAGAATATCTGTTAGATCTTAGTCCAGGAGCACATTCAGCACTCAGTAGAGTGGAGAGTTTTTAAGACATTGCAAGTGGAGGAACACTCACTTTCTCCTTCTTGAGGGGTTAGTAAAGGGCAACAGTTAATTACATTGGCCTCCTCTGTGCCCACGCTTGAGATCCGTGCCTTTTCAGGCTTCCAGTAACCTGTGATTGCAAAGGGGCAGGAGGTTTAACACAGGTTTACTTCTGTTGCTCGGGCTCTTAGCTATTCATGCTTCTACAGGCAAAAATGGAGAAAAAAGCAGAAGCATGCATAGAAGCTGTGGCACTCATTCTCACTCACACACACATACAATCACCGATGCCTCGTTATAGCTACGAGGCTTAGGGAAGCCATGAAAATCCATTTTTTCAGGCGACAGGCACTACAACAGTATGTAGTATTTTTTGCAAAAAGAGAAGCAGAGGGAAAGAGAAGATAGTGGTTATGCTGAGAAAAAGGCATCTAGTGATAAGCCATGCCACAGATGTTCCAGCTCAAAGTTCACCAAGCTTACTGCTGTGAAGAACAGAACCGCGCATGCAAGGTGCAACAGGCAGTGCATGGAGGTCTGTGGCCAGCAGGGGGCACTCACCTCTCCTCTTCAGTGACTCTGCTATGAGGGCAGAGATATGGATGTAGCACATGGCAGCCTGAAACACACAGCAATGAGACATTTTTTTTTTTTTTGTAACCACTAATTTCCTGTCAATAGTTTAAATCTTTATAACTCACTGCCTCTTACCTCAGACAGGTCTCCATTGCGGACGTGGATCTTGGCCATGCTTTCTAGCCAGGTACGCCGGAGCTCAGGGGTGCTGGCATACGAGTTGGCAAGGCTGTACTGCAAGTCTACCAGCATCTCCGGGTCCTTCTCATGCTCCTTCATTTGCGACGTGGCCATCAGGACGGTACGGATTCGCTTCGTCAAGTCCTTCACCTCAGCTGGTAATGTTGTGTTCTGACAGGAAACAAAAATGAATGTACTTTTCCGGATAATACAAAGTGAAGCCTCTGAATCACGTCTGAAGAGAAGTGTGGCACTTACTTTAAGAGGTGCATCGCCATTGGCGAAGTTATTGATAATAGCCAGAGACTGCTGGAAACGTGAGCCACCTAAAGCTGCATCTGCAATCAGCTGACTCACAGCCTTAATGACCTGTAAGATTAAAAATATAGGAATAAACACAGTCATATTTCCTAAAAACAAACATTCTCTTTATTCTATATATATATACAGTGCTGTGCAAAAGTCTTAGGCACCCTATGGCTTTTTTAATGCAAATTTTGTTGGAGATGTTTATTTTATGACTTCTGTATTATTGAGCAGATTCTCCAAGATGCTCAGTTTATTTCCTTGTAAAACTACACAAATTGGAGCAAAGGGTTGTCATACCAAATATCAGCTCTCCTTAGTTTATTACTGTTTACCACCCTTTATAGTAATTAGTAATATATTGTAATTTAATTTAATTAATTAAAAACCTTTAATTTTTGAAGGCATGTTTGCTTTACAGCATTTGCATGTGCCTTTTCAAGACTTTTGCCCAGTACTTTATATTGTAGAATATTTTAATATCCTATTGATTATTTCATAAAATAAATTGTGCTGTGATCATTAGGAATTTACACTGGAATGTGGAGGCCCTGGCTAAAACGCCTGGTTTAATATGTAAAAATGAGGTCAGCTGAGATAAAAAAAAGAAAAAAAAAGCCATCTATGCCCATCACTACCAGGAAACCATTTTTTTAATCAATTTGTGTTTTCAAGTTGTTTTTTATGACTGGAAAAGTAGTCAATATGTTTTTCAGGGTGCATGGGAAGGCCTGTATATATAGGGAGCACTTCCTTGTTAAAGGAATGATGAACTGCAGCAGTAAAGCTCAACATACTTCTGGCACAGAGCCTAATTAACATCTGCAGGAGTCCAACCCCCCTCCATCAGCCAATCAGCATGCTAAATTCAACATGAGCTTGTGAGATAAACCGGTGGAGCGAAAAGAAACAGATGATTGATGAGCCAGTAATTCTTTACTAAACTGGCAAACAATTATTCTGAAAGTGAGTGCAGTTATTCATGTCAGTCACTCAGATGTGGTTTTGAATGCATTAGCAGCAACATGAACCTAGCTCAAAACAGCAGGATATGTCCTTCTCCTTTTCTGTTAAAGAGGAAGATGGCATTCAAAATGACTGTTGTGCACAAACACAAACGGACGAACCTGGAGGTGAGAACGGACGATACACTTGCCCTTGGTGAACTCAAAATTCTTCCTCATGAGGAAATAGAGAAGGGCAGCAGCCTCGGTCTGTGTGCTACTGGAGCGATGGTTACAGCATTTCAGAATCTCATAGCACAGACTGCCACACAGGTCAGCCTTCCCCTGGAAAAACACACAGGGGAACTACAGAGAGAGAGAGAGAGAGAGAGAGAGAGAGAGAGAGAGAGAGAGAGAGAGTGAGAGGCGAGGGGCTTTTTAAAATTCCATACAAATACACAATTTGTTATCTTATTCAGAAACCCAGAATGCTTTAATGAAGATAAATGAGTCAGTAATAAGACCAAAATTTGTTATAATAAATGAGCTGTGTAGGTAGGACATGCATGTGTGTGTGTGTGTGTGTGTGTACCTTCTGTATGAAGAGGCGCAATGCAGCAAAGACGTGTTTAAGAGTGGTAGTAGACTGATTGATTTGGAAGAAGAGCAGGTAAGTGTCGAACACTTTCTTCATTAGAGAGTTCTGACCTTCATCCTGCTGTAGCTGTTTCTGTACAGGAGGAGAGGAGAGAAGGCATTGGACATAAACCTTTGTAGTCATCCTTTAAAAAAATAAATATGGTTACCAAATATGAAATATGAAATATGGTTACGTTGATATATTGTTACAACAAGGACACAGTGTCATTGATACCACTACTAAATATCATCCCATGTTCAAAAGTACAGTGCCCTTCAGAATTATTGGCACCCTTCATAATAATGAGCAAAATATTACATTATAGGAGAAACAATTTATCTGTGTTCTAAGAAAATCATTCTGCTTAGATGCACTTTTGTAAATAATAGCATTTTCTATCCAAAATATATGTGCCAAAACTATTGTCAAACCCATAAGGAATATATTAAATAAATGCAAAATGTTATTCTTTAAAAAAAGTATTGGTAGAACTTTCTATGAAGCCCATGCACATAATGAATTATAGCTCCATTTATAATTATTTATAAGCAAGTATTTCTGTTCTATAAATACATTTATAAAGACATATCAAGGCCTATACTTCAGTACAATAACAGTTATAATTACATGTATACATTCTAATACATTCTATAAATGTATTTATAGAACAGTTAGACTTGCTTATAAATAATTATAACTGGGGCTATAATTCATTATGAGCATGGGCTTCATAGAAAGTGTCACCAAAGCATTATTATAATTTGCTCTTAGTTCCCAGGAACTCTGTTGTTGCCTTTTTCTGTGTCATCTTGTCCTGGGGTATAAATATCACATTATCCTTTGTAAAATCCTTTTGTCATCCATCACCATGGGAAAGAACAAAGAACTTTCAAAACAAAACAGACAGATGGTTGATCATCTGCACAAATAAGGTACTTTGTATTTAAAATATATAAGTAGTTAGAAATACAATTAACACAATACGACCATAACAAAAAGTTGCAAAGGTGTTAAAACAGCCAGGAATTGGCTCTATTTGTGTTATTCTTATATTATACACACACACACACACACACACACACACACATATATATATATATATATATATATATATATATATATATATATACGTAGATAATGTCTGAAATCACAGATAGGGAGCGATCAATAACCTTTGTACAGAAATATGTTCGTTATTTTATTTCGTTTAATGAAAATAAGAAACATATATATATATATATATATATACACACACACACACACACACACACATATATATATATATATGTTTCTTATTTTCATTAAACGAAATAAAATAACGAACATATTAAATATTTCTGTACAGAGGTTATTGATCGCTCCCTATCTGTGATTTCAGACACTATCTACGTTGTAGGCATTCAGTAATGAATGAATAGTAAATGTTGCTATTATATGTGTTATATTCAAAAGTGATTCTAGACCTAACAGACTAGTCCTAAGTAGCTTGGTGAATACTTTTATCATTAGGCTACTCTGATCAAGTGATTATTGCTGTTCACTTGTACAGTAAAAACAGAATTGAGTAAAGCCTGCATTGGTAGCTTCCTCTTCTGGAGAATCTTCTGCCCACCAAATATGTGACTTAGGTGCTACCCATTAAAAAATGATTAATAATTTATAAATGTAGCATCTCACTGACACCCCTGTTGTTTTTTTATCCACCAGATGGCACTGCCATATCAAAAAGAGCTTGTCTTTACAAATAAATCCAGAGCTACCAGGTTATTGATTAAACTAGCACAGCAACACAGAATGAATGAGCGCCTGCCGACCTTGTGGTGCTGCACGAATAGTCCCAGGACATCGAGTACAGTGAGGGACACTTCTGTGGACAGATTGGCTTCGATGTCTGTCGGGCTCAAGTTGTCATTATCACCTGAATTCCCATCTAATACACACACACACACACACACACAAACACACTATTAGCATATAAGACTGCACATGAACATTAACACGTTAAGTGAAAACCCAGAGTTTAGACTGTAATTGCTAAGATTTGTATATACAGTATACTTACTAAGTCTGTAAACGCCATGTAGACCTTTAGTTTTCTGATTTCCAAGCATAAAACTTAAGGTATTTAAAGGTAAGCTGGCTAAGATGTTTAATGGGTGTTTAGTGTGTCCTGGTGTCATTACCTGGTTCCATCATCTGCAGCAGTTTGGGGTTGGTAAGGGCATTCTTGCCCCGAAGAATGGGCATGGTGTGGGAACGAGCGTGTCTGTGCCCATCCTGACCTGACAGCATCCTGATTATTGTGAATAAAGAACGTAGAGTGGGTTATGACCTTAAAAACCAGCTCATTTCACTCTAAAAAGCATGAATGCTAAGAACACTAGCATATAGAGCTGAATGCTATGCACTCTCCTTCACTGTTAGCTTACTAGCATATCTGGTTTGACTATTTGTTTAACCCTAATGTAATATATATTAGTCATTTTTCTTCTTATGATGTTATATTTTATTTGTCTCTACTCTTTTTGTCTTTTACAGACTGTCAAAACATCTCAAGTGTCATTTATTTTGCCTGAGATAGCTAGCATTTAATTACCTCAGAGCTAGATATGTAAGGCAACTTTTATATTTTTCTTCTCCCACACAAGCTACAGCAGTTAATAAAGACATAGTTTTAGCATATTAGCTGTTTTATTATAAATAGGGGTTTATTTACACACAAAAAAGGAATACAAAGACCGGCCATTCACAGAATACCACAGACAGCAGGTCAAGGGAGACGGCCATGCTGGATACAGACAAAATGGCTGCCACACTGTGTCGCAGGAGAACACTGTATATTAGTGGATATTGGTACTGTATCACATCATGAAATCGTGATGAAAAATGATGAACTGAGATGTTTTCACACTGGACAAATGATGGATACATGAGCTATGGCCACAATTCATTCTGTACCTTTAGTTATGTTAGCATTAAAGGCTACAAAGTTGCATTTTGCAACGGTATGAAAGAAAAGTTATAAAAGGGTATAAAAGGTTGACATGTCATACATAACACTTTTTCTCTCATTTCTTCAGGAATCAGTAATATTGTAATTCAGTTAAGGGTAAGACTGAGGCAAGATCAATAAAACTGACATCTTCTGCTAGATAACAGGAACATGCTAATAAGGCTAACATTTTCTGGCTTGGTGAAAAATGTAAGGCCTAAGGATCGATATATCACTGGGGCATGAGCCCTGAGAATAAAATGATCATTTATATTGGTCATGCCTATGGCTATGTCTGTGAAAACGCGCAGCATCTGTTAGATTTGTTGCTAACAGGAAAATGCTAATAACTCTGACATGTTGTGTTCGGTATAAAGCTTGGCTTTATCAGAAAAATAGGCCTGGGGATCAATGTATCATTTGGACAGGAACCCCAAGAATATTATTATTCCGTTTTGTGGAACAGGCAGTTACATCTATGAAGAAGCATAGAAACTTTTGTTAGATATGTTGCTAACAGGAATGTTAGCAACATATCTAATTATTAGGAATGCTAATAACTCTAACACAGTGAAAAGGCCTGGGGCAGGATTAATAATAATAATAATGATAATAATAATAATAATAATAATTGGTTTGGGGCATGGTTGTAGCTACGTCTGTGACAAAGAACTTCTACTAGATTTGTAGCTAACAGGAATTGGAAATGCTAATACTGTTACTCTGCTCATAATATAAGCCAGTCTCTATGGGGAATGTAGTTCTGGGGTGTTTACCATTGGGGAAGAAGCCCTGAGGACTGGGTGGAAGCATTCGAACCCTTCAGAGTGCCAGTGTTCTGCGTGGCCTGCGCCAGCTTAACCGCAGCTGCTAACTTCCTGTGCACAACGACCCAATCACAGCAGGGGTTAAGGGCACCATTATCATTACCATCATCCTCACGTTCTTCATCACATTTGAAGCAGCCAGGTGAAAGAAAAGCTTAGCGCTAATTTAGCAGGCCAGCATTCAAAGAAGGGCAGCGTTCAAGCTAGTTCAACTTGCAAATGTTAGTGTAAAAAATATCAAGCGCCTTATGTGATGCTAGTTATGTCCTGTTGGCATGTGCGTACTAGCAAATGAATTTAAATTTCAAATAAGAGTCCTACGGTATGAAGCGAATTTGTTTTGGAAGGCAGTCCAGGGGACAATAATGGAGATAGAGATGGAATGAAGAGCAGAATTAAGTGGTTGATGCTTGCTTAAACATGAGATGGAAATGAGAAAGCAAAGCCAGGCAAGACACAAAAACACAGCAAGACACATTAAACAGATTCAAACCAACAGGAGCATAATTACATGAAGGTATAATGATGCTTTAACATTTACATTACACATCCCTGCAAGCCAGTTTTCAATCTGTCAGTGTATATGATATATATCAATGTGATAAATGCTATCGTAACAATGTTGTCTTAACTGACTGGAGCAATATTAAGTACTTAAACATCTCCATACTTAAAGATTAAAGGTGCACTGGACAATATTTTACTTATCTTTCTATTAGAAATAATGTGAAAAATAATTGTTAAACAATGTGTTCCTGAAAAAACACAAGTTTTGTACTGGACTCCTTGGTTATAGACACGCCCCCATACTATTGTTCATTCATTCATTCATTCATTCATTCATTCATTCATTCATCCCAGTAACTGTTTTATCCTGGTCAGGGTCGCAATGGATCCAGAGCCTATCCCGGGAACGCTGGGCATGAGTAGGGGATACATGCCAAGCCATCACAGCGCACCATACACACACACACACACACACACACACACACAATCATACATCATAATCATACCCTCATTCACACATAGTGGCAATTTAGTACAGCTAATCCATCTACTGGCATGTTTTTGGGAGATGGGAGGAAACAAAACCTGCTGTACCATGATGCTGCCCTCATACTATTGTTGCGGTAAAAAAAAGACAAAAAAAAGCTACAAATCATTGTAATTTATTTCTATTTCACCTTGTGACCACTAAAACTAAAAAACTGCCCAATGCACCTTTAATTAAAGAGAGAGAGAGAGAGAGAGAGAGAGAGAAAGGTAGAAAGCATTGAAACAGGAAATGAAAAAAAAAAACCTCAATAAGATCTCAGTGAGATAGATAGAAAGAGAGAATAAGAGAGAGCTATTACTGCATCAATAAATTGAATAGTACTAGGAGTGTAGATGCAGAACACAGAACAGGAAACCATCTAATATATATATATATATCACTGCTTTTTCTTTTTGTAACTTAGAAACATAAGACAGTATCATACAAAGAGTAGGTTTCTGTCCTTAAAAAGCTTTATTCAACTGAACGGCCTGCTTTGGTGTATAGCAGCTACAGACTCGTCCATTAAAATCATGATTAGGAGATTAGTATTGGGTTAATAGTCCACCAATTCCAATAGCCTGATCATTTACGGTAGTGTAGCTGTGAAAAAAAAAAAAATCAAATATGGCTACAAGTCACTCTAACAGGCAGGGCTTTGTGAGGTGAAAGAAAAAAGAGGAGGGAGGAAGAAAGAAGTGAGAGAAATGGCTGATTTTGAAACAGAATATGTTACTGGAATCTCTTTCCTTACAGCCAAAAAAAAAAAAAAAAAAACGCAGACTACGGTTTCACATCAAAGGCCTTGTTTTCAAGCTTTCGAGAAAGAGAGAGAGAATCCTCAGTGATAGGGCCGTGTGTTAAACAGCCCCATCTCACCTATAAATCCTTATCCTCTTCATTTCATTAATACCTGACTTTACTACAGGATGGCCTGGGAAAAGAGGAGTATTACCACTTATTCATAGTTAAAGGATGTGGGAACTAAATTAATCAGCGATGGGTTAATAAGAAACAAGATCTTTACATTTCCAATGCACCATGATAGTAGCTATATTGGTGTTTGAGAGTTATTTCAAATGATCCTTTGTCATTGCCTTATATAACGACAATGAAAAACTGTGATAGAAAGCATATGAGATCCCAAGTGCCATAAATAATAAACCTATCCTCGCCTGCCTCTTTCCAAATCCAAGCTCCACATAGCAGGAGATCTTTCGTTCTCTGTGCTATTCCTTTTTCCTCTCAGTCTGGCTGGAAATCCGATGTCTCACATGTTCTCTCTCTTTCTGTCTTCTTTTTTCCCTCCTCCTCCTCACACAAAGACACGGACACAGACACAGAGACAGAAACTACCGAAAGTAATGCAGTGCAGGTGCTCGGTGGTACATGGCTTACAAACAAGCTATGAAAACCCTGTTGGCTTTCAAATGGACCAAAAACACACAAAAAAAAGATCCTTAGAGAAGTGAGTGATCCGTTTTAGGCACTTACCTGGCTATGTGACGCTTTCCCAAGAACCTGAAGTGCTGGAGACAGAGTCTGTCAGGGACGAGATGGAGAGATTAGAGGGAGTGAACGCTGAGATGCAAACAGAATATGCAGTGTACCGAGAACAGGAAACAGTGCAGAGAAACACCGTGAAAGATGGAAATATGTTAAGTGATCTTCACATACTTAGTAGTGACACATTTCCTTACAAAAAATATTTGTCTATTAAAACTAATAGGAAAAGTTATAAAGTTATAAGAGGGCTGATTTTCCACAAGACCAGACCCTTTGAAGAGTCCTGAGAATTTAAGTGGTTAGTTTTATGTTGATTCCTTTTTTTTATTTTTATTTTTGCATTTAATCTATTTTTTTCCACTTACTCGCACTTGAATCCATTGACCTCACCACTCACACTCCTTCTATCCACCCGTAATTTGTCATCCTATCCATCTTTCCATCCTTATATCCACTGATTATTGTAGATACCAATTCACCATTTACCAAAGAAAACTTACTCTAAGATATTGAAGAAGTCTGAAATCTCCTGGTGAATGGCTCGTTGCCAGTATGCAACCATTACATCTGTAACACAAAGCACAAGGCTTGCCCACTCACATCACCATACATCAATCATCACGAAAAATATACTAGTCAAAACTGTTAATGATAGTAACTAATGTGGGGGAAAAAAACGTTCTTGGAAAATCAAGGGATATTGTCTCAGTGGTGTCTATGTGTGTATACTGTACTGTATGTAGGCCCTGATCTCTCACCTTCTGATATGGTTTTCATAATATGCAGGAAACACATAAGCAGACTGCGTGTCTCTGCTTGGTCCAGTTTATCAAAGCGTGAGCCATAACCAATCAGGGACTGCGGCCTGGCAAACTGCACAAAGCATATGAATATCATGTTAGGAATGTGTTACTGTACAGTGATAATACTGAGAGTTATCCAAAAATTCATGTCTCTTCACCTTTTCACATCCATCCATCTTCTCGCTGTTGCGGTCACTATTGCTGGGGTTGGACTCAATGCTGATGAGCGAGCCTCGTGAATCTGTGTTGTTAGCCGTTGATACAGCAAGTGATGAAAACACTAAAAGAAAAAAGAAAGATGTCTGAATGGATGTCTGCCTGCTATAGTTATGTTCTGTAAACATGTCAATCATGTGATCTGTTTTAGTCATGTTGTGTGGGTGGTGACTGTGAGCATGAAAGCATACGAGCATTTCTGACTGGCTAGGATAATGCACGGTTAAAGACTTGTGTTCCTGGTGTCCTCGTTTTCGCTTGCCTGTAAGGTCGCATACTGGGGTGTCCAAGTACCCTTTTATGTGTGTGGAAGCTGATGTGGTCTTCTGCTGTTGTAGTTCATCCACCTTACAGTTCGATGTGTTGCCTTTATGAGCTGCTTTTCTTCTTACCACAGTTGTAAAGGTTGGTATCTGATTTACTGTAAACTTCAGCTTGAACCAGTCTGGTCATTCTCCTTTGACCTCACTCACCAACAAGCCGTTTTTGCCTGCAGTACTGCCACTCATTGGATATGTTTTGTTTTTTGCACTATTCTGTGTAGACTTTGGAAACTGTTGTGCATGAAAATCCTAGAAGTTTCTGAAATACTCAGTTTTGGTTTCTGAAACAGGTATTTCTGTGATTGGCTGATTGGGTGTACAGGCATTCCTATGATTGGCTGATTGGGTGTATAGGCATTCCTGTGAGTGGCTGATTGGGTGTACAGGTATTCCTGTGATTGGCTGATTGGGTGTACAGGCATTCCTGTGATTGGCTGATTGGGTGTACAGGCATTCCTGTGATTGGTTGATTGGGTGTATAGGCATTCCTGTGAGTGGCTGATTGGGTGTACAGGTATTCCTGTGATTGGCTGAGTGGGTGTATAGGCATTCCTGTGATTGGCTGATTGGGTGTACAGGCATTCCTGTGATTGGCTGATTGGGTGTACAGGTATTCCTGTGATTGGTTGATTGGGTGTACAGGTATTCCTGTGATTGGCTGAGTGGGTGTACAACCATTCCTGTGATTGGCTGATTGGGTGTACAGGCATTCCTGTGATTGGCTGATTGGGTGTACAGGCATTCCTGTGATTGGCTGATTGGGTGTACAGGCATTCCTGTAATTGGCAGATTGGGTGTACAGGCATTCCTGTGATTGGCTGATTGGGTGTACAGGTGTACAGATGTTCCTATTAAACCGAGTTTTGACTGTATATGACTACTGTACAAAAACATACAACAATACTATAAAAATAAATAACAATATTTGCAATACTTTATATAAAACATTGTACCTTGTATAGCCTGAATTGAGATGATCTGACATGAAGTTGACCTGTTATAACCCTACACACACCTGTAATTGAGTTGAGCACCTCCTTGGACAAGGCGGCATCTACTGAGTTTCCATGACGAGTGCTGTGACCACTATGACCCGGCAGTCCTCCCCCTCCTACACTCACGTCATCTTTGGAACCCTATAAATAAAATGCAATTAAGACACTTGAAAGCTTTGCTAAAGGCTTTTTTTTAAGTGGCAAGAAAAGAAGTACACAGGTAGGTCAGGTCACTGCTGAAGTTCATTATTTTCCTATTACTTAACTGCACACCCTGTCATGTTTTATTCCTCTTATACAACAGCAATTTGTTCACATATATATACAATTTAATTGTATATTAAAGAATGACATATTATATTCTTTATCCATTTATGTATATGTTACATTTAACATCGACAAATCAGGTTAGTTTCTATCATCACTTATATTATAACAGTTATAAATTTCCTCACCAGCCTCTCTGTTTTTTCTCGCAGAGCTAAACCTCAAAGCGCAAAGACTTTCCTCTGTCGGAAAACCTAAAGTTACAGCTTTACCACTGTATGTTATAATGCGCTGTCGCTGGAGACTCCTTCCAAAAATACTAAATAAATTCTTCTCACAGAAAACTTCACTATATCAACTTCACATTTTTAAATACTTTACTGTGTAGCATCCACCTTGCAAGTCCTTGTGTAAGCTGATATTATTGAAATGATAAAATATTACAATAGAAACCTGCAGCTTTTGACCCAACAGAATTAAGAATTCAACAGCTCTATGGTATAATCAAACATTAACCTTGCCTGTGTCTCACTACATAAGAATATTCAATGTGAATTTTCTATGTAGAGTTTCTATGATATGTTCATTTATAATGTGCATGAATTTTAAATAATAAAAAAAGGATATAGGACTATTATTGTGGGTATGGAAGTCATTCATAGACACTTTTAGGAAACAACAGTGCATCCTCATTTAGAATTGTTATACCCACTTCTTTATAAATAAGGACTCTGGGCTGGATTTTTGTTGGAATATGCTACAATCATAAATTAGAAACAGTGAAGGATGTTCTGGTCCTTTGAAAACTATATCTGTGCAAAAGACAGATATTGAAAACTGGTTATTTTTACTGTACTTCAAAGTTAAGAGCCAAAAACATCACGGCTTCTACACGTTCCTAAATGTGTGTGTGCGTGTTTGTGTGTGTTTTACCTGGTCACTGGAGGTCAGGTAGATGGGGAAGAGGTCTCTGAGGAAGAAGCGTGGCATATTGTCCAGGATTAGACCATACAGGGGCAGATACAGAGACGCGATCTTGGCCTGCTTCTCCTGAACACACACACAGAATTGATGTTCACACACAGAACTGCAATACATTAGGTATAAAACAATAGGTACACTAGGGACAGCATATATGATGTTGACTTTAGTATGGACTTATTCTCAGGGCAATCTGTAAGCCGGGCTGCAGCTTCAAAACCATTTATTTCATACACGCACACACACCAAAAACACACACACACGTCCCAGCCTCTACACATACATGGGTGGAGGCACCAAGCTTTAATATTTTCCTGCTGTTTCGGTGCTTTTCTTTCCAGCATTGTTCCCCCCTACACACACACATGCACACACACACACATATACACACACAGGTTTTAAAGTGCCGTACTACATAATAGCTTGATTGAATCTGCTGAGAACGTAAGATCAGAAAACTAGCTTCACTGAAAATCTGTCTTATATAATAAAACCAAATGCCTTTTCTTCAAGAGAAAAGTGGTGTGAGGTAGCAGTCTCTGGCATATGCAAAGCTTTACAGGAATTCTGTCAATGACCCTGATGAAAAATTCCCATGTGATTCCCATTGGAGTTTATGGGTCACCATGGGAACTCTATGTAAAGTTAAGGGACCACCATGGCTCCCTTGCATGAGATATTGTAGTATGGTCATGGGAAGTGACAACGTGTATATGAGACGCCACTAAAATTAATGGTACGCACCCAAATAACTAACCCATAAAAATCCAATAGGAATCCTGTGGAAATCCTATTCAGATGGTACTCCACAAAAATCCATTCGAAAACCCATAGAAATGAGACCGTATTCTAGTGGGTAACCCAAAATAAAATCCATTTGGACTGTGAGATAATAATAAACTATGAACTCCCATTAAAATCCCATATTCAGAGTTTCCAAGTTACCAAAGGATTCCAATTAAATACACATTAAATGTATATCAATAAGAATCCAATATAAATATTCACAAACATGTCCATTAGGTGACAGAAAACTAAATGCAAGTCTTACTTTTCACTGCATGAAGAATAGAGAAGAACTAAAGTAGTGGATGTGAGTACTTTGAGCAGATAGAGGTCTGTTTGGGATTTTCCAGATTTCCTCCATGAAAAAAAGCTACTGAATATTAAAAGAGAACATAGAATAAGCTCCTGCTGCAAACTGTCATGGACTCCCCCCTCCACGTTGCAGTTCCCATGGAGACAAGTTTTGGTTCCTCTTTCTGTTTTGGTCCGGTTCCCACCCCATCTTTTCACTGGTACTCGAGTGTGTCCTTGTAGCATTGCAAAGTCTTATCATGCATTATTGTCACAAAGCCTTGTTTTTTTGTACACAAAATGTTTCCTACTTCTGCGATTTTCCTGGTTTTGACTCTAGTTCCTATTACTGATAGCCCTTGTTTGATGCGTTCTGCCAGTGTTTTGACCCTTGCTATGGACTTAGGATTGCTGGAGTTGCTCTAAATAAAGCACATACCAAGTTTGCGCACTTGCGTCCTGCTTCTACACACTGCATGTTTCACATACAATCTGTCACATGAACATGAACTGAAATACTGTTTTTAGTCATACAGTATAATATCTACATAAATATATATATTTATATAGCTCTATATAAATAAAATATAGCTATGTGTGAACATGTATTTCACACTCTTTCCCTTATTTCACTGTACATCAGCACTTTCCAGCTGCTTTGTGCTTGGCATAGCACTGCATCAAAGCCCATCCCATGTTTGCAATCAGACTGTAGTATTTTCTCAGAAATATGACTTTGAAACACTTCATAAAACCTGCAGAAGAAGACTCACAACTGATCGTCACCCCATTTCTGGGTATTTACCTGTAAATCCCCTCTATCAACACAATTATATCAGCCTTTACACACCAAATACACAGAACCGTTACAGCCTCTTGCTTCTAAGCACTAACAATTGCTGGTATCATTAATAATAAACCACAATGTCCTTTTTACTCAGGGAAAATACAGAGCAAGATAGTTTTAAGAAGGTTTTAGGGTTACCTTCAAGGTGTAACGGGAATCCAGGGAGTGCTTGGCCATCAGGTTCTTCAGGCTGGCCAGAGCCAGGTGCCTAATATCTTGCTCATCTTGGAGAGCCAAGCCGAGTTCCCTCAGCAGCAGACCTGTCAGGAAATGTTTCCTGCAGAACTCCCCAGTCAGGCTGTACTCTGGCATATCCACTAGGGGATGATATATATAGAAATAGACATTTGACATTTAAAGGGTAGACATTTAGAGGAAATCAACCAAATTACCAGATATTCACAGCCACTATCAAGGTGGGATGATGAGCTGAAACAGTCAAGACTCACAACTGAAGCCACGGATGCATGATATTGTGAAATGTTTACCCTAACAGTATGTAAGACCTAATTTGAGATAATATTCTCTTTTGGATAAATCATCATGAAACATTGTATGCTAGAGACAAATTCAACAAATGCAATATTTACTTAATGTTTAATAATTACCCTGAGCACTTTGCGTTTCCGGCGAGGCCTTATCTGACGGGATGAACAGAAATGGAGGAAAGAATGTTAATGCGATGTTGTCTGTGTTAATGAGGACAAGACCAATGAGGTTGGAACAAGGCATTGGAGCTTTGGAGCTGGCTGACCTGTGATTCGTGCAGAAGGGATGGGCAGGCTGAGAGGGATGTAGTGCTCGTGGTTGCACACTTCTCTCAGGAACTCGAACTTGAATTCGCACAGCATCTGCGCAAAAACAGTAACAAAACAGGTCAGGATTGGGCACAGATTATGGATAGAAGGTCAGTGCCATGCTGCAACCATGCATTTATGATTACAATTTTACACACAAAGTTTTGGCAGTTCTCTACGGATTGTGCTACCTTGTTGTCACTGTTTGTGATCATGTTGATGTAGTTGCTGATGAGTTTGAAGGTAAAACCTCTGTCCATTAGAGTGAAGCAGCGCTGTGAAAGAACACACACACACACACACACACACACACTGTTAACCTCTACCTCACACATGCAAACAGACCATATAATGACACCCTGTGAAAAAGACTGAAAAATGCATCAAAGCCCTCAGTCCATGTGAATCCACATCTACATAGCCAATAATCATCAGAATAAATAATTTCATCCAAACATCTGAGATAAAACCAGTCCCTGCAGGCATCTTGTTTTCCAAGTATCCTTCCATGTAAACTTCATATCTGGCATCAGCATCCAACAAGAAAGCCAATATTTTTTTAGGCTGTGCTTTTGTATTTTAAATGGTAATCTTTGCTCAGTTGAACTTTTGTTGGGAGTGAATATTTCTCTTCAGTATTAAGGCTTAAAATACAGTAAAGCACAGGCACTCACTTTTACGAAGGCAGCAACAGCTTGGCTGGCACTGCGAGTCTCCTCAGGCAGATCTTTGCACTTCCAGAAGATGTGATCTGACATCGTCATGATGAGAGTCTCCAAGTGGCTCAGGAAGGTGCCTGGGAACCGTTGTGACCGAGGAACCTGTTTACATACGCAGATAACCTTTTCAACTGAAGTCAGAATGGGTGAACATGAGATAAGAAATGAAAACAAGATGCAATCAATATAACTAGTTCTGTTAGATAAGAATATTATGCCTCCAAGAAAACAGGCTTATTATGTGAAAGGTGCAAGTTTACTTTTAGCTTTTCTGAATCGACCAGGTGCTGGGCCATGGACTTCACTATGATTTCCAGAAAGAACCAAGAAAACTGTACAAGGAAGGAAATGGAAGAAATCATATGTCAGATATACTCATTACTTAAGAGTTTCCCAGTATGTGCAAGTGTGTAGTGCAGGGAGAGTGGGATGTGTTGTCTCACCTTGAGGATGTTTTTCACAGCCGACTGCTCGTTGGTCTTCAGGTCAGAGTTCATGCCTTTTGCCAGCTCCTCATGCACGGTCCGGAATCCATGTGCTTCAGTCTTAAACACAAACTGTTTAAATAGAAACACACAATTGAATTACGTAAGATGTGTGAGGAGAAAAACATTTAAAAGTAACTGTTGCGCAAATTGTATGTCTCGCTTTATGTGTTGCATGATGTGGCATCTTCACTGTAAAATACACAGAAGCACCTACACTTTAACTTTCATAATCAACATTCATAATTCTGATCCGGTCAACATGCAGATTGGAAACGCCCTCAACCCTGCATGCCCCGCCCATTTGCAGTGGTAAACTGGTGTTGCATGGCCTACATTTGCGTATTGGAATCTAATATACTCTCATGTTCAATACTACCTTGGATTTTGCATTGAGAACTTACTAATGGCTAGTAATCTCTGGGGAGGCGGAGTCAACCACAGAATACAGCAAAACTGCTTAAGTGACTAAACTGACTCTGTGGATTCAAATGAATCACTTTAACCCTACATACACAGTTGTAAGTCACAAAACAACCCAAGGCCATGCGTCAACAACTGACCCGAATGATTCCTCAGACCAGTCTTACGGCGCATGTGGTCTGATCTTTCAAATAGCTCCCATTAACTGTTTGACGAACAAAAATGCATAGATACATTACAAAGGAAAATAAAGCTTGGGAGGAAGTACCAGAGATCGTTAGTGTCTCGGGTGAGTGTAGGTTGCTAGTACAGTTAGCTGGCTTTGCTAGTCTGACAAAATGCTAGTACAAAGCCTAGCATTTAATATGTAAATGAAACGTAAAAATACAAAACAAAAGTGATGTGTATAAATTGTTTAGTGGGCTATAGCCTAGAGAGCACACATCCTGCATGAATGTAGGTTAAAAATGATTTAATCCTAAAAACCTTTTATAATATTTTATAACAGTTTAAATTAAAGCCGACTCTAAAAGGGAACTGCTCTATTCCCAGAAGAAATCTATTTTTCTTAGTCTGGGTGGCAGGTGGGATGGCAGCTTCTCTGGTGTGTGTGTAAACAACACGCTATGTATAGCATTTACAAGACACAATAACAGCAGAGTGCGTAATCTCAGTGCTCTCTTTCTCTCACTCTCTCTATTTCTTCCTTCACTGCACACACACACACGCAGAACCACACACATACCCACACACACTCTCACACACACGATTGATGCAGGATGTGGCTGTTTTGGATGGTTGCTGTTTTTATTCTGTGCCCCACCTCACATCCTCTTAATATTTGTTAAGCGTAAATATTCATTGCTGAGAGTTATAGCGATCCTGTGAAACACAACACGCACATGTATGCGCAGTATATTCACACACAGATACACACCCTGCAATGCAGAGCACTAGCAGAGCAAAAACCTCTTGACTGGTTACTAGCACAGACACCATACTAATCAGTTGCCATGGTTACGCCGCCCTCCTCATCGGTTTACCCTTTTCCTCCCTCCTTTCTCCTCTCTCTCAGCGTCCTCGAAAGATTGAGTGCTTCCTTGGTTGTTTGCACAGAACATGAAATAGGTCCTGTTTTTTCTCTTGCTTTCTGTCTCTCTCTCTCTCTCTCTCTCTCTCTCTCTACCATAAGAAATCGCTTTACATTGTCACTCAGAACTATGTGTGTGTAGGTCCATGAACTGCCTTTAATCAAGCATGTCTCACTGCTACCTGCATCTGCAATCATGCTATTAAACTTGTATTTGGGGAAATGTGATCTAACTGTAAATACAGCACATGAGCATGACATTTTTCTAAAAGGTCATGCAAGTCAGAGTGAAGAAGATGGAACTATTTAGTATTCTCATGCAGCATTTGGTGAGGGGGATGTACACACCTTTATGTAGGAGTGCAAATAGTGGGCCAGGTTTTCTTCATGGCACTTGGCAAGGATGTGAACTAGGACCCTGGAGAAAACAAAAAAGAGCAGCCTTAGAAAAAAGGAAGCAGAGGTGATGGCACCAGCTGCGAAACAGAGCCTCACTGATAGACATATAACCTTATTTAATAAAGTGAAATGATAAAAATACTTCATATACATCATAGTACATGTCAGATGCTTCATGTTTCCTATAATCATCTACAATTTTGATCTATGATCTCTAAGCTATGTTTATGCATCTTTAAATAGATAGTTGTGGCTTCTCTAATAGACATCCATACCTGGTGGTGGAAGTGGTGACTTCATCTGAGTCGTTCTGGGTGAGAACTTTAAACAGCTGGTTAAAGAGGATGGGCAGGAAGCGAATAATTACGTGGTTCCTCTCCATATTAAGGAGGCCCTGATAGGAGAAATCAAGCAGAATCAGATTTGTACTTGAAAGAAATTATTAGTGGAGAATTGCTGGAGAAAAATCACTAGATGATCCTTTTACCTTTAGGCAGTTGACAAAGTTTGAGGTAGGTGGTTGTGAGAGATCTGTCTCTCGTTTTTGGCACTGCTGGAAGAACCGGTTAAGGTGGGGGTCCTGCAAAGTTCCATACAATATTCCAACTGTATTCATGCTGACAACACGTGGTTATATTAAGTGCAAATGAAAGAAAAGCTACCTATTTTATTACCTGAGTGTATACTGTGGACAGCACCAGTGTAGACACCTTGAAGATAGGCTTTCCTCCGTCTACCCATTTCACATCTGATCCATTCTGGGAAAAGAACAGTTCAACAGATATTTAACTTATGCTGCTTTGATGTTTATATCACACAAAACCCTGGCTCTGGCGATTCTGACTGGTGCCAAGATATGATATAATTTCACTGGAAGAATCAACTGCAGGAGAATTTAATTGGTTTCAGACATGCTAATCAGAAATTCAGTCATTCTTTCTTTCATGTTGAGTAATCACTTTATCCCAGTCAGGATCTTGCTGGATCTGGATCCTATCCTGGGAATACAGGCGGGAGGCGGGAATATACCCTGGATGGGGTACTAGTCTGAGAGCACTATGCACACACATTCACACACGCATACACACCATTATTGTGCTACTGTGCTGTCCACTAATCAGAATTCTGGTTAAAAGTGATATTCTCAAGTGTACCTTATTTGAGGTCATGCATGAATGGATACGTCATTAGATTGTCAATTACAGTTACAGTCTTTTAGTTTACGTTGGCCAAATACTGCGCTCTTTTTGCCTATTGAAAATCGTGAGTTACAAAATAGGAGATAGTAGATTACTCTATTAATGCTCTTGTTTAATTCATTTAATAGTCAATTATAATAATATTGCTTTAACATAAATAACCATTTGGGTGAAGCCTCTTAGTCAAAGTTGCTTGTTTATCTACAGAAATATTTGTAGTCACTTGCATTTGAATGTCTTCTTCAGTCCTTACGGTTTTAGAAAAAAGTACTTTTCTCAGGTTCTTGTGTTTAGGGTGTGGTTAGGGAAGGCAGAACCCAAGTACATAAACTCATCATTGTCATGCAGGGGTCAGACAACATCACACAAGGGTAACTAGGTGATTAAAAGTCAATATAGTCAATATAAGAGTAAAAAATGGAACAAATTTGGAAATAAGGAACCATGAATCAGACTTATTAGTTACAAAAATGCATGATAGGATTTGTATAAAAGACAACAGGTTATATATAGACCTACTAATTATACAGGGCTAATACAAAACAGGTGAACACAGTGTGATAACAATCCAATGACAGGACAGAGGCAGAGACAGGCATAGAACGTGCGCAAGCAGTGTGTGGCGCAGTCCCAAGAAGGGTAACTCATGACATTAAGAGTTTTTGGATAGTTAAGGGATCTTAGCTTCCTACAAGGGATCTACTTGGGATCCTTTCCAATAGGAAAACACTCAGTTAAATGGACAACTATCCAAAGAACCTTTATTGACCCCAGATTTAACCCTGGGTATATCTGCACATCACAACATCCCCTTCCTAGCACTGAGAAACCTGAAACAGGAAATAATTTCAACCAATCATGTTATTCAACACTCAGCCCTGGTAGCTTCCACATATGTTCTGCACCCGAACTCATTTGATTCTCCTGAACCCCAGTCTGCTGTTTGGACTGATGGACCATAGACCATCGCTTTTACACCTGATACAGCTTTTACACCAAACGTTTGACACCAAGTCTGTAACTGCACAGGAAATTTAGATGAGAATGATATCCCATGAGTGGGAATCAGCATTCTATATTCACATAATACCATTCCTTCTTGCTCTCACCTTATTGGATGAAGGCTCTTTAATAAGCAGGTACCCACTGGGTAGAGTGCATGAGACTGGCACATTAAACTCCTGAGATGTCAGACGGCCATCCTTCAAAAGTGGCAGCCATGCATAGCCCACTGATTCACACACACACACACACACACACACACCATTTACATTTTATAGCTGTATATAAAATAGCGTATAGCGTTCTTGTTTACGTAGACTATTAATTGTACCTGGAGTTTCAAGAGCCTCTTTCTTCTTAGAGCTGGTCTTTGCATTGATATCACACGTCACGTGAAAAAACGAGAAGAGGAGATGGTGTTTCTCATGGAGCTGTGTGGGCAGCTCAATCTTCACCTATTATCAGAGCAAATGAAACTCAGAAACCTCAAACAAAACGAGAATGGGTCTGTAGAGAACAAAAGACTATGGCGGTGTCTAAAGGAAAGAACCTCGTCATAAAAGTCTGGGTTCTGCGAGTGGTGAAGAACTGTAGAGCAGGCAGCTGTGGTGAAAACTGGACCTCCCGGCTTTCCGTAGATGCACTGTAGAAACAGGATGGACATCTAAAACTCTTTTTCTGATCATCTCTTGATGAAAACGACAGAAAAGAGATGGACCTTTTGGACTCTTTACCTTCAGTGGTTTGGCGTGCTCTTCATCAGAGTTTCGAAACTCTACATACACTGCGATATTCCGGGCCTGTGAAGAAAAAAAGGAGGTAATAAAATGTTTCAAGATATCAACAGTATACAAAGTGCACACTGGGATGAATATTTTATCTATGAAAAACACACTAGAAGAATACAGTTTATAAAGTACAGTTATGGTTAAGCACTTAAGCAGTATTTATACACAGTATATACAGAAGTCATTTACTGTCTATTTAGAGTGATTATATAAATCAATAGTTCTCTCAGCAAATATTTTATTTAAATTATCTTAATTGGTCATCACTTTTGTCTCTTTTTCACTTCAGCCATACCTTGGCAAAGCTTTTCTGGCTATCATATTTTAGGTGTTTGGGGTAGACGTAAATGTGGTTCTTGTAAACTCTGTAAGGTTGAGCGAATTTGGCTGAATCTTGCAGGAACTCGTCGACCTCCACCGTGGGAGCGTGCAGACTGCAGTCATCAAAAGGTTTCACAGGAACATATGATGATGTCACGGAGTCTGAAGGGTACAAAGGTCATGTGTTATAAAATGACAGCCATGCTTCTTCTTAGTAGAGCTTAGTGGATGCATTTTAAAGGTGAATATTTAATCTAACAGAATGCATAGTTGCAATGCAAAACAAATGAGCAGGATCACACTTAACTATCAGTTACAAATGGCAAGCAATGTTCTGTACATTTTGTAGCAACGGCTGTTCCATCTCTTTTATTTTTGTAGTAAGATGTTGATTATAAAATGTATGGAAAGATACCCAATATACTGTATCTTAACCTCAGTATTGAGCCATGATGTACTACTAGATTTGTACAGCACTACTTGGTGTCACAACTAACGTAATTAGAGGTAGCAATGTAACTTACCAGCTAAACAACTTATCAGCAAGTACAGTAACTAAATAACTAAATTAGTAACTAAATGAGAAATACCAGGCATATATCAGAAATTAATCTGGGAAATAATGTAATACTGGTCAATATTACCAAAATGCTTCATTAAATCCTTGCTTTTAAGAAAGTAAAGAGAATTTATGTACAGATAGCACGTATAATAATGCTTGTAACGTTATATAATTATTAGTGTTACCTAAAAGTAAATCGCAATCAATAATATTGTATCCAAATGTGTATCCTAGCCACAGTGTTCTTATAACTTGCAAAGTAATAGTAACTTGTAGTATCTTACAGGTAATACTT
The DNA here is from genome assembly GCF_027358585.1 of Pangasianodon hypophthalmus. NCBI lineage: Eukaryota > Metazoa > Chordata > Actinopteri > Siluriformes > Pangasiidae > Pangasianodon > Pangasianodon hypophthalmus. Next base: position 6,117,448 of record NC_069730.1, on the reverse strand, counting down.
GTAAGAACTAAATTTGTACCCATTAAGGTCAAAAACATTATTGCACCATGATGTTTCTGTGCTGCTATAAGTCTCCTTGTAATAGTAATATATAGTCAGTAATATATAGTAATATACAGATGCTGTGTTAGGAGTTTCAGGGTATGAACTGGTTCTCATACATCTTTCATCAGCTCAGATACGTCGAACATCATGCCCCAACGTTGGGCAGAAAGAGGTCTGCTTACAGAGTGACAGACAAAAGCCATCAGCCATCAGGAGAAAGAGTGAGTGAGAAAGTCCAATACAATCAAATCAATCGTAAGGCATTTATTTATTCTCTAATTAGGTGGAAAGCTATTGAATGATAGTCATCTGATTTATCCTCACTGTGGAATTTGTGTCATTACCCAGTAGCAAAGTTAAAGGGACTATCACGATAGTCACAAAGTGGATAAGTAGTTGCATTTTCGTTTCTTTTGTCAGCTCTCTCTTACTGCAGAAACAGTGTGTGTGTATTGCTGCTTGATCAGGCAGTCATAGTAACCATGACATTCACAGCTGTGACAATTTCATAACACTGTTGTAATACTGAGAAACTGTGAGGCACGAATCTGTATACTACCATACAAATAGTATGTAAGAACAGTTTCGGTGTCCTTACTACGTAGGCATGCTACTTAGTACATATCCAGCAGATTCATATTCTTGATAGTGTTTATATGAGTAAGTCTTACTGGGATGCTCCATTGGAACACAGTCCACACTGATCTCTAGGCTGCCAGGAATGGTCTGGAGTTTACTGGTCTTCTCTGCCCTGGAATACAAAAACCACCATTTCACTTAATCTAATTGTATTAGAGATTTGTGAGTCACGTATCCATTGAACACTGAGGGATGTGTGTTTGCTGTTTGTGTTGAAAATTCTGCTGTACCTTCTGTACTCTGTAATGAGCTTGAGCAGGTCTTCGGTGGAGATCTTGTTGCTCTCCTGTTTGAAGAGAGGAGAGAACCGAGATTCCCGATCCACCGTGCCCTGGTTATCCTTAAATACTGACCTGAGTAAATGAAGACATCAAGACAGAGAGAAAGAGAGATGTCATTTAGTGATTTCTGGACCACATAACAACAGTGTGAGTTGGCTGCATTCAAGATATCTAAGTGAAAACGTGTCACATTTTCCACATTGCTATGTTTGAGAGGTTGCACTTTTGCATCACTGCTCTGTCTGGGACAAACTATTTATGTTATGAGTGAATAAAAGGTGATTACACTCACCTTACCGACCATGCAAAAGGCATGCGGTATTTCCCCAGCTTGCTACAGAACTGCTTGTTGGATTTCAGCATCTTTTGAACGGTCTAGAAAAAAAGACATAGAACTGTAAAAGTGGAAATCAAAGAAAATATCCTGGTGTTTATAATGTGTGAAAAATGACCAGAACATTCTCATATTTTGCTCTGACCCATATATGGGTCAAGTTTAAATCAAAGGTGCCTCATTTTTGGCAAGCTGCTACAAAGCCCGTGGGATCCATTTAGGCTAAGCTTAGGTTTAGGGACCCCATTTTCTGTGAAGCGGCTGGGGGCATTTTAGGTCAATTTGAGGAATTCTAAAACCATCTGGACTCTGAATGATGAAGCGCTTAAAATAGTACTTTACGAGATGTTTCTTCTGGAGCTCTTTGAGGAAAAGGAATGCACAAACACGATCATGTTTTCAGTAGTATGGCTTTGTAAGTACAATAGAGACTTCTGTTCTGGATCATTATTAGTGCCTTTACGGATCGTTCCAGGGGAAATATATGGAGGAAACATGAAATCTAGCGTACATCATGCGGTTGAAATGAATGAATCCCCAAAGGGGAAAGCAATAAAGTTGGGACACATTTTCCAAGCTGCAGAGACTCCTCTTCTCTTTTTTTTCATTTTCCACAACTATGCTCCAGCAGCATACAGACAGGTAAGATACAGACGTACTGTCACAGGTTTATCATGCAAATCGACCGTGTAACAAGCTGCAATGTAACGTTTTACTGATCCATGGGTTACTATGCACAATTTGGCATGATCTGACATCCACAGGACTTCCAATGAACACATATTATTTGCATGATGGACCAAATCAGGATATCAGTACTGGATTCTAGTACAGGATAGCAATACTTTAGGAGAGGTCTTATATCAAGACACTACTGCATTAATAACTAGTCTCTACAAGCTTTCATTTATTCTAAACATTATTACTGTTGGGTTCTTTACTTGGGATTTCCTTAGATGATCAAATCAAATCAACAAAATAATTATTACAATAATAAAAATCATATATTTCTGAAAGAGAAGTGTTTAATGTATGATTAAAAAAAAATTAGCTATAAGTAAAAAGAGATGTAATGTTACCTTGCTGTTGTCTGTGTTCTTAATGTAGGGCTCTGTCCCACTTGCAATATTACCCATAAGCACTTTCTCTACTCGGGCCACCAGGACGATATCCGTATGAGGATTTGTGATGGAGAAGATAGCCTGAATCCACCCACAAACACAAACACACGCAAACACCCACACAGATGTAATGTCTCAGATAGAAAGATAAGCCTCCAAAGTATTTCCTGTGTGTGTGTGTTATACTTAGTCAAGCTCTTACACCCGAATGACTCAGATACCTGTTTAGGGAAGCATAACCAGTTCTCCAGTTCCTGACTGAGCTGGCAATCGCCACTTCTCTTCTCAGTCGGGGACTTCAGACCATTCTCTTGCACTCCGCCATGACCTCCGGGTGTGCCCTGAGATCCGGGGCTCCCCGAGCCGCTGAGCATTTTCCGTACAATCTCATGGTTGAGGTCCAAGTGGAAGTCAGCCGAAACCTTTCTGTTCTCTCGCATGTCCAGCAGTGCCACAGTTACAAAGAAAGGCTCGATCTAAACAGAAACAGCATCCAGTTAGAGATATACTGAGAAAAACAATAAATACACCCTTGAACTCTCAAAAATGATGAGTGTATATGATATATGGTAGGGCTGTCAAATTAAGCAATCAAACTCATATGCAAATATTAATGAACATCTGATTTTATACTGCTACAGACAGAGTGAACATAAGCAGTAGTAGCACGCTATTCATTCATACCATATAAATCTGAAAACTGTTGATTTAATAAGCAGACAACATCACAAGGCATCATATCATAACATAACTATAACAAACTTTACGTTTAATGTTTCTACCCTATGTTCACTTTATTGTCTGTGCGAAGTTTGCAAAGTGGGTTTCCTTCTGGTCCTCTGGATTCCTCCCACCGCCCAAAAACCACGCTGTTAGTTGAACTGTCTACTCTAAATTGTCCCTTGCTGTGAGTGAGTGTGTGAATGTGAGTGCATGGTGGCCTGCGATGGACTGGCATCCCCTCTAATGTGTATTCCCGGGAATAGGCTCCGGATCCACTGTTACCATGGCTAGGATAAAGTGTTTACCGATGATAAATAGTCGATTTACCATTGTAATGCTTTAGAAATATTTTGTTCAACTTTTTAGGCATCCATGTAAAAGTCCACCATCTTCAGTTTGTCATCATACAGAAGTCTAAATCACACACAAAGGGCTTTCTAATTACTATGCTCAATATGTAGGGTATAACATCTCGTAGATTTGAAGGATCTACGTAGTGCACTAAACCCTATAAAATGCCATTTAATATTTAGCATACAATAAAAGAGTGACTCTAATAAGTGAGGTGTAAATTGTTACTTAATCATATGTATTATCATTATTAAGATGCAGGAGTTGTTTAAAAATGTGAAATTGAATTGTAGCAAGAATGATGCATTTGTTTACCTCCATTCTCCCAAATCATGATACAAGACTAGAATGTGGATTTCTTGCCTTTGAATATGTCACGTATGTAAGTACCTTTCACTTTGACAGTCGTGTATACAGTATATTCTGTGATCATGTGTGTGTGTGTGTGTGTGTGATCTTACATTAGTGACAGGCTCCGTCTCCGCCTCATTCACACAGCCCTGCAGTGTGAGGTTGAGAGAGCGGCAGTAAATCATTAGTCTCTTTCCCAGCTTCTCCTCGAAAGGTTTGATGGGCGGTGGCTCCCCACAATCCCCCCGTGGACTCCTCAAAACCTAGAACACACACCTCTGATTTTTAGCAGCAGCATTTAGTGCTAAACATTAATTTATTAAACATTAACACAACTTTATAACCATACAGTATGACACGTTCGACTAGACTGCAGAAAACGATTCTCAAAGGTAAAAGCTGATTTTTTGTGGCCTTCACAGACAGAGTTTCTAATTTAACTGGCGGTGTGTGTGTGTGTGTGTGTGTGTGTGTGATGGGAGCCGTACAGGAGTATCAGGGTCCAGGGAGAACAAATTCAGTCTCTCTTCTCGTCTGGCTGCTCTCACCATCTCTTCAGTTTCAGTGATGTACTGATAGAACAACAAGAGGTGGTTGTTTAATGGTGTGATGTTAAAATTAAGAATTCTTCCCAAGATGATTGGCGCAGATATCTGGGGAGCTAAACGTTACCTTAGCTAATTCTGGATTGATTCCGTTTTCCGTCGTTTCCTCATTTTCAGTGAGACAACCGTTATTCAAGGACAGATCGAGTACATCTGAAAAGATATAAAAATAACAGAATTATTCATATTGTTATCTGAATCACTATTCTTTAAATACGTTTTGTGATCATGCTGTTACTCTTAAGAGTAAAAATACAGACAGAGCATTTAGCATTCAGTCATTTTTCACTTTCAGATCTGCTATTTCAGGCCTGGTATATAAACAGGTCTAACCTTTCTACGTATCAAGACCACAAACAAAGAGATGCTACAAATAGAAAGACTTGCTTGTTCACTTCAAGAGAGAGTATGCAGAACCACAGTGCTGAATGAACACCTACAGCTCTGAATCACCACCTGCAGTGTTTATTTGTGTCCAGTTGGATTGTAGGTGTTCATTCAGTGCTGGGAATTGTGCTGTGCAGAGAAGACAGAGACAGAACGAGGCTAAAAGGAGTCATTCTGCTCCAGAGCACATACTGACTCAGCTCCTCTTTATCCCTACTTATCAACATTTTCACTTTCTTTCTGCTAAAAGAAACTCACAGTTAAAAAATAGGCAGCATTTCTCCTTGAACTCTAAACTAAGGACTTCAACTACATATACACCAGACTGTTTCTCCTGTCATGTTGTGGAACATCAGTGAAACAGGTTAGTTCCTGTTACAGCAGCAATGAACAGTCGTTCGCTGCTCAGCGTCTCTTTTTCCCTTTCTTGACAAAACAAAATGCATCTCCTTATTTTTATTAGGCTTAAATTATACGCATCTGCCTGTGATATGGAGCAAGTCCCTGTGAACAATGAAGTTTTAAAATGAGCACGTTGATTAATATAATACTTTATTATATATAATTTATTAATATAAACCTGTGAATTGAATTACAGCTAGCCGTACTGTCAGAGCTGCTGCTATGGAAAAAAATTAAAAAATTTCAACACCTTCTGACCAATCAGAATGGAGAGTCTAATAATGTTGTGGTTGAGCTAATAATGAATGCAGGTATTTGCATGCGATATTTACTTACAGGTAAGGGTGAGAATGTATAGAATCAGATTAGAGAATCCTCAATAAAAGAATTGAGAGGCAGTGATTTAGAGTTCATGGTTCAGAGTAGCATGGCTACATGACAGGCGTTCTAAAGTGCAACCAAATTCAGTTAAATTTGAGTTTATAGTCAATGGTTTACCATTATTTATGCGAAACCTGCCTTACGTCTAAGAAACATTCACTTCACTGCATTATACAGCTCCAAACTTTGCTGCTCCACTCAATGCTGCTTCATAACTGTTAACAGATCTGACAGTTTAAAGGATATGAATTTGGTGCTGCAAGTTTTAGACTCACCGTGTCTGGTGTCTGTCAGGTCCTGGCTTTTACGATCCATAGCCGGACCCTCAGGTGGGCTGATCTGGAGGATACGATTTAATGTGTTGATCCAGTCATCCATGTCCTGCTCGCTCTCTGCTGCGAGCACAAAGTATGTCACCTCGTTCATCTTCAGCTCAAAGGCGTACTTCCTCAATCGGTTATTCTGTAAGGACAAACAATGATCAACTGTCAGGTTGGTCTGGGTTACCAATGCAAAATACTGGCAGAAAGAAAAGCCTTGGTGGTGTTTTTTTAAATTTTTCTTACTGTCTATACTTTTTTGTGTATGTCTATACTTTATTTGTTGTGTTGCAAATAAGTATTCAGTACTAACCTGAACTACCCCTGTGCACGAGTCCAGGAATATGCAACCTTTAGGCTCCTTTGAGATTTTCTCATCTTTGTAGAAGTTCATGATGTAAGAGTTGTCAGTTAGTTGTGTCAGTTGGAAATACCTCCTCTTGAACGACTGCAAAGACAAAAGTATAGGCACAAGCATAAACAACAAACCACATGCAGTTATAAACCACTTCTGTAATGTTCGAATCAGAAGTGCTGCCATATAACAACAGACCTTTAAGTTACAGGCTCTAAAATGACTGGGTAAAAAAAAAAAAAAAAACTTTTACTAAATGTTTTTATCCACGGGCAGACAAGTTTCAACACAGTAACTAAAAGGTCAAAGTTTAGTCAGTGATTTTGGTGGGAGTTAGCAGAAGTTAGTTGTACTGAACCTCAAAATTCACACAAATACACCTGCTTCATTCAGTGTTTTCTTGTCTGGAGTTTCTCCCGGGTCAGATTTTATAAGGGAACTTTAAGTGTAAAAATGCTGATCCCACCTAGTTTACAGAGAGACATGGTATTTAGGCCAAACTGTGGCTAATACACTTCCACAGTTCCTCATGCTAACTTCCTTAAACTCATTAATTACAAAAAGAGAAAATTTCATACTCTTTCACTAATTAGTCCCATGGCAAATACACAAAGGCAAAATGCAGAACATTAAGCAGTTATTTTGCATAACATAAAATATTGTTTAGTCCTTGTTTAGTCCTTTATCAAGTGCTCTACATGCAGCTGATTCATTTCTGACATGAAAAATCATTCAAATGATGTCAGTGGAAACTGGCTAGATGTAAACGATGTGAATTATTTCTGCATTTCAACACTCTGTATCGTCAATATGGCCTTTAAATGCAGATGAAAATGATACATGAAGTGTCACAAATTCCACTTTTCTTTCAGGCTTTATTCAATTATTTACTTTCCCTCCGAAAATGGTATGTGTTGCCTCATTTTTGATTGAAATATGAAAAATCTTATATAATAGACTGACAGCTAATCCCTAAAAGAAGACAGGAACCAGTGTTTAAGGATATACAGTACCTTCCCTATTGAAAACAATCTTTATGTTAACAGCTTGTTAGCTAACGCGTTAAAGTCCAGGTAGCACAACCATCTTCTATTAAGCTGCTCAGCTAGTTTGTCTAAAAAAATATTGTAAGGTAACTTATAATAATAATTAATAATACCCACAAGAAGACAAACACTAGCTTTTGATTTTCTCTTTCTGCTGGTATGGAAAGTAAAAGCCTATGTTTTGCCACCCTTTTTTTTCTAAATAATAATAATAATAATAATAATAATAATAATAACAATAATAATAATTTCCTAAAATATTAACGACAGCTTGACCGTTAGGTAGATAGTTAGCAAAGTCAAATTTCTGCTAGCATCGCCATGCTGCAACTTTTACCAAAATATGCTTTTGTTTATGAACACGAGAATTGATACAGCATGTCCTTATAGCAACTTACTTTGCAAGGTAGCTTAAGCTAAGTGTGAGGTGTGTGCGTTACACAAGAAATTCACACCTAAAAATAATCATGCAAGACCATCAACTCGCTACACCAGCATGCACGGCCCATAAAACGTGTTAACCCTAAATCAAAAATAAGTGCTTTAAGCTTTGGTTTACTCCCTTGCACTTTTGTAGAAAGTGTGTAACGTGACTGGAATCAAAATTCTAAAACAATGAAATAATCCCAGACTAGAGAAACAATGGCAGACCAAAAGTTAAGTTTAGCTGTGGTTTGGCTGTGTGGTAAATATATTCAGAGCCAGGCTGGTTTATGGAGGAGGAATAAAATAAAAAAGTGCAGTGAGACTACTCGTATGAATTGCATTACCTATATATGAGGAGGAGTTCTATGAGCTAAGTTTGTGCACTCTTCAACGTTTCTTATACGTCAATAACAATTCAGACACAAAGCCACACTTAATGCAATGCATTTCTAGTAAACCAACCACAGCGACGTACCAGATCACATTAGATGGAAATCCGAAATGGAAGACGACGATTTCTACAACGAGCTTGCTGACATAATGGAAAAATAAATGTGCTTTTTACAAGCCAAAAGTTAAACTGCATTAGTACAATGACTGCTTGTGGATCATGTGACCCGAGTAATGCGGAGGTTCTCATTACATTTATACGTAAACTTAATCAAAACCATGTCCTGATGTTTTAGGAGTGTTTATGCTACAATGTAAGCTTTTCATTGCAGTTTCGAATGGTTTTCTTACTTAAGCCTTTATTTTACTATTTGTGCCTCAGCAAAGCAAGTCTATTTGGATCAAATAGACCCAAAGTTAGGCTAGGTAAGGAATAAAACATGACAAGGAGGTGTGCAGTTATAGAAAAATACTCATTGACGGGGTGGTGTGATGCATTACAATCTCAAAGAAGAGTAGTTTCCGATAACAACATGTCATGTTGTAACAGCATATTTTATTCCTTTTAAACCACAGATTAAAAATTTCAATTAATGTATGACTTTTTACATGCATTTTATCCATTCACAGTTTCATTTAATGTCCATTTACGAAGCACTGACACTGGAGACTCCTTCCATTAAGGATAATAAATGTCTCCTTACAGAAAACTTCACCACATCAAGGACTATATTCATTTTTAAAATCTGTTTATTATTATTATCATTATTATTATTATTATTTCTGATGTCTGCCATACAAGTCTGTGAATGAGTTGTTACTATAGAAACGATAACGTATTAGAAAGAGATCATTAACATAAACCTGCAGCACTACTGTCAGAGCTGCTGTTATAGGAAATGAATTAATTAATAACACCTTCTGACCAATCAGATTAGAGAATTTAACAGCGCTGTGCTATAATTATGTTTATTATATCTTAGGCCAATCTGTGCCTTTCATATCCAACTGAATATGATTATATGGACAAGAGTGCTGATGTCAGAGAAGCACTTTCACTCTGAGCTTGATTATATTTCCTGATTAGGGGATTAGTTAGAGCAGCTGAGAGAGAGCTCACTGAATGAAGTGTCTGGCTCACACTCTTACCCGAACAGTGATGCTGTTGTTGACCGTGCTGTTGAAGTTCCCTTTATAGAGCCAGCCAGACTTAAAGACACCTGTCCCTCCACCTCCACTGCCTCCACCTGTCCCTCCACCTTTGGATGATGACAGCGATGTTGTGTCCTGTGAAAAAGACAGATAGTGCTTCAAACGTTGCAGACTTGGTGCACAGGAAACCATGAGATCTGTTATCTGCTTGGAGCCAAGATGCAGAAAGGCAAAGACATGTGAGAAAGACTGAAGCCTTGAATAAAGTATCTATAGTGAATTCATTTCTTTCTGAGGTTTGTGTTCCATGTTCTTGTGAGATCTGGAGTGATTTGCAAGCATGCTGAAAACACAAGGATGTGTGCTGGACGTGCAACGCTGGGACTGACCTCATCCTTATCTACGTCTTCATGGTCGATCTCGAATGAGTGGGTGGGCAATTTCTGAGCCTTATACAATTTCCTGTTGGATAGAGAGAGACAGAAAAAAAAAGAGAGAGAACGCACACAAAAGGATGATGGTTAGAAAAAAACAACTGTCCTAGAAAAAGTTTAACACTGAACAGCACAGAAGGAGAAAGTGTACTGTAATCCATCATCATTAGTCTTTTAGAGGCGATGCGACTGAGAACGGAGGACAAGAGAGGATGGGAGGAAGACGTCCATTACATTAGCGGCCATGCACCATTTCCACCGCTCCACATCTTACCCTTCTAACCCATCCTCCTTGATGAAGCTGACCATTCTGAATCCTGTTCTTGATTTAATTTCTCCTCTCCTCTCTCTTTCTTTCCATTGCTCCTTCTCCCTGATGGCTGGAGAGCTGATAAATGGACAGCACGTAACCTGATTTGACCTGTACAATTTGCGGGCTCTGCGTTGGACTGCGTTTAGCCATTAAGACAGCACAGAACAGCAAGATTACATTTTCTATTACATATTATATAGCCACTGTATTTCCCATTATATCAGCCTGTTATTTTCCATGTGCTGAAAGGGCGTGGAGTGAATCAGAGCTTCGGCATGTCACTGTGGGCCATTTTTCAACTTTGTGTTGTGTTTTTTTTTTTTTTTTAACTCATCGTACTATTATGAAACATAACCTGAATATTCTAAATAAATAACTATTAAACAAATGTATATTTAACATCCCATCAATCAATGGAAATAGAGCACCATAGGACCACTGGTGACCAGATGTTTCAGCATCTGATCACTTGGGTTGTCTTTTTAACAGGCAGATGTTTGTATTACGCAGATGTTTGTAATCTGTCACAACAGTTAAGTTTCCTTGCATAACAAACCCGCTGGTTCTTCATGCACTATTCTTTTTAACCATTCTGCATTCATTCTTTTCTGTTTAGAGCTAATAGAATCATAGCATGTAGAATCATGTAAGGAATAAAACATAACAGGGTGTGGTGTTATAGGAAAATAATAAGAGATGGCATGGTGTGATTCAGCCCAGTATGAAGCAGAGTTACTCTTAAGTCCCTGAAGTTGGTTATTTTCCTATAGCAGCATGTTGTGAAGTGATTTACTCCTCTTAAACCACAGCAATGTGCTAACTATTACCATTATAACCATAAGTCATTAAAGAATGATACATGCTTGATGATGCTTTTTAACTGTTTATAGCATTTAATGTTGTGGAACGTCTGGGGAAAAAAAAAAGTCAATTCTTATTATCACTTATGTTATAGCAGCTATAAATAGCTGTTCCATTACCAGCTTCTCTTTGACTCTCTCTATAAGATAATAAGATAAAAATAAAACTGTGGAATGCTCACAAGCGATACAAATACGAGAACATTAATATAAACTTGTGATTTGCAGTGGGAAATAGTGTCACACCTGCTGTTATAAAAAATTACAGCCCAATCAGAATCCATAAATCAGTATAAAATATATGAGCTTAACCTTATACAGTTACTGTCATGGTTGTGCAAGTTTGTGAAACATTACTTTAATTATCAATTCCTCCATACTGAATCACACCAAAATGACTACTCATGGTAAAGTAAATGACCTGGTTAAAATGATTACTGATTTGTTATAACAATTTCTGATATATAATTGCTTTTAAGCTACAAATGCACAGTTATCGTGCAATATTTTTATTTAAAAAATAGCTGATAACAATTATTAACATACAAGATAAAATCCTGTAACATACCAAACATTTTTTATGCTGACTGACTAGATTTGACTCCTGATGCCCCCTATGCCCCTGCATCTTTTATATCATTTGTCCTCTCCCTATAGCATCGCTCACTCAGACAGGACCCCACATTCAGGTGTCCTTCACTATGCCTGCCTGAGCGCTCTCAGCATTCAGGCTGCTTTGTTTGTGTCCAGGGAGCTGGAGACACCTCGGCTAACAATTCAGTGTCTACCATACACGTGTACACACACTCACAGTACACACACACACAGGCTTTCTGCCGATATCACATGCTGGTCTTAAACCACACCTTAAAAATATTCTCAAACCAGGCAAGATATAGGCATAACTAAGCATGGGCCTCTGAGTTAATATGGCATACTTTTTGTTCAAAAGTCTGAGAGCACTAGTGAAAATGCTTCTTTTTTTTGTATTCTTTTCTAATTTAATACAATTTTAATTACAAATTCTATTACTGACAACAACTGGAGAGAAAAGTACAATCTTGGAAATATTTACATGAATTTCAGAGTTTATTAATATTTTGTATGTCCCACTTTTTTTTTGCTTTAGTCACTGTGTGCACTTGAGCTGGCACAGACTCTGCAAGTTTGTGCAAAATCTTACGATCTATTTTAGATCAACTCCATCTGAGTGTCGTCTGAACACATTGCAAAGCTGTTAACATGGTGAATATCACTATTTTTTTCTTGCATTTAAATAGGGACCTAGTAATAGTGTGGAATCTTGAATGTTAACTATTCAAGATACTGAATATTGACTTTCTTTGTTTTAAATCTTCAAAATTCAACATCAAAATCAAAATTCTAAAACCTTCTGTTTACTTCCAGTTTTAAATGGAAAAAAGCTTATATTTTCAATGTGGTCTCAAACTTTTGGACCCCACTGTGTAGTTATGCATAATGTCAAGAAATGTCCATGAAAAGCAAGAGGCAGAATAGTTAATAGAATAACTGCAGACTCCTTACATTCCATAAATGTTAAATAAACATCTTCTTACAGAAAGCTTCACCATAATCAATGATTATACTTGTTTTATTTGTTAAATAACAACACATTTTATAGTTATTATTAACCTTAGATTATATGGACTGTCCTCTTGTCTTATAATGATAGAAACAGGTTTATTATTATTATTATTACAATTTTCCCACATGATCTCCCCAATTCCCATCCACCAGTCAGATTTTCCCTCTCATATGACAGCTACCAATCAGACAGTTACTTCCTTCGAGACAATGCATCTTTTTGAACTGCTGCTCGTGCTGCATCACAAGGCAGCCTATCTGCCCTCTTCTGCATATATGAGCTCAGAATTGGCTAGTGTTGCTGTGACTGACAGGAGAGAGAGTACGCCATCCCTCACATGACTCCCGTCCACGGATGCCTGAGGCGTTGTTATGATTTGAACTAACGATCTCCCGATGACAGAGCGAACGCATTTCTGTTGCACCACTGGGAGCATGATGGAAACACTTATATATCAGTAAAGTGGCCGGTACCTGGGCAGCATGCGGTAGTCCCCTGCATACTCCTGATACGTGTACTCGACCACATGCAGCTGGGAGTTGTAGTACTGGCAGGCCTGAAAAGTAAAAGGCAGAGGAAATTGGGTTAGAACAACAGTCGTCTTGCTACCTTATCAGACAGAGGAAGATGGAAACACGGGCACAAAAAAAAACTGGGTTCACAACAGTTCAGAGCATAAAGTCTGCATGTACTTGGAGTCAACATTTCTGTCCACATATCTGTCTTGTGGGTGTGTGTTAATGTTTGGATATGCGCCTCTCCTAATGTGAAAGTGACACCTTAACTGTCTCACGCCGTGACTTTTCTCTTTCTTTCATTTGAGTGGGAGAGAACCAATCAGCTTCTAAGCCAGTACTTCATGAGTATTACAAGTACTTCATGAAAAAAATATGCAAATATTATGGTTTTCCAAGATGGTTTATACTGGATTGTGCTGGTCTGGTAATATTTGTGTAAAGCAGGCCTTGCTGGTGCAGCTACACTCTCCCATCTAGTACATTTACATTTATGGCATTTGGCAGATGCCCTTATCCAGAGCGACTTGCTTTGAAGAAGTGCTTTGAAGTCTCTATCAATAAATACATCCTGATAGTGGTTCACTAGGTAGGGGACTAAGAGTATTATCAGTCTAAAAAACCCTGTTGGGGAGGTAGTATAGTCAGAAAAGCACACGGACAACATTTTTCTTTAAATAAAGTGCTAATTTAAGTACTTCATGAAGAGGCAAGTCTTTAGTCGTCATTTGAAGACAGTCTTCAAACGACATCTAGTAACCTAAAGCTCTGACTTGTCACTCTGGAAGGGAATGTTAACTGTTTATATGGAGCCCTTCGCATTTAACCAACAGTTAACCATTCAAAGGTACCCTGAGGAACCTAAATGTAGGGTGCTTGTTGGCAAGTTGTTGTTTTTTTTTTTCACATTCACAGGGACTTGTATGACGGAATGCTTCACACAATCTAAGAGTAAAAATAAACGGATTTAAAATGTGCTGCAATTTGTAATTCCCCACCTACAACCAGAAAAAACAACAGAAAGTGCCCCTTATCTTGAAATTTCAACTTGTCAACTTTAGTTAGTCTTCTCAACTACCTGTTCCTTCCCTGTCTACAGACTGATGTCTAATCAACATGGCCGTGCACAGTGTGAACAGTATAAAGTGCCCCTTCTCTACTTTTAAATTAGTTTATAGCAGCATTGGCTTTAGATCAGTTCATATACAGACACAGTACTTGGTTAAATCTATAACACTGACCATACTAATTACTGTTTTGAGAACCATCTACATTAGAGTTGTTGCTGTGCTGCAATTTCAGTCCAAAATGTTGTATGAATGTTTGAAGTTCACTAGAGTAGAATGGTGCCAATAGCCACTCAAAGCTGTAACTGTAAAAGTGCACTTAAATAGCTTTTTATGAGCTTTATGTGCTTTGACAGAGCAAACAAAAGACTATGTTTTTTTTCACACGTTGAATGTGCTGAGGTGGGAAATGGCATTATAACAACTTGAAAATTTGTGGGTTCTCCATAACATGCTAACTTTGGAGTTGAATATCTTCCCATAACAGCATGTCCCTCCATGTTTTCTTCATTAATTAGCAGTTCCACAATGATTTCCACTGAATTACGGTCCGAGGTTGGTGAGTTTGTGGGGGTTAAATTTCACCTAGATGCACTTAATCAGCACAACTAATAATTATAATTATAATTATTTATTATAATTTTTAAAGTTATAGCAGGCCTATATAAATATTTGTTTATATTTGGGGGAATTAGTCCAGTTTATTACAAAATACTGCAGTGACTGCGTTGGAGTGGTCAAGAGTGTGTGCAGATGTTGAATTATAAAATCAGTTTTATGCACAGTTCAATCTTTTCTGAATGCACGAGAGGCTTACGTGATTCCCAGATGTGATTAATGATTAAAAGTAATTAAACCACAGAAAAATCGGATTAACTTTGTCCCTCAAGGGGATGAAAGAACATGTTGTTTGTTTCTGTCTGAAGCTCAGGGACACAGCGACAGGTTGTCCCATGACTAAGTCAAGAAGATTCAAGATAACCAAGATAACCTTTACGCTAGAGTACACCAGAGTATTTACATGCTTGTGGTCTTTCACAGCCAAGTATAAATATAGAATATTGAATAATTATCCACAGGATGGTTCTAATGAAAAACTAGGAAAACTACTAGTATGAAACTGATGGGTGGCATAGCCATTGATATTTGACAGGGAATGACCAACCCACACACACACAAAGTAAAGTAGTGACATGGTTGTCTGGTTTGTTTCCGTGCTTGCTCAGAGCTCTGGAACATGTCTGACAGACAGAACTGAAGAGAAATTTAAACTTCCTCCTGAAACACACACACACACACACACACACACACACACACACACACACACACACACGCTTCTACTCTTTTACTCACACACAAAGTGTGTGCACTTTCTGACCAAATGCTCAATCAGTTAAGGAACAACAAAAAAACCCTGTTCTAGCCCTACTACAATTTCTTCTCCTGTATCTAACTGGGATGTTTTATGTATAAGCTACAGACCCAAGTGGGTGGGTGGGTGTGTGTGTGTGTGGGTGTGTGTGTGTGCGCTCCACGGAACAGTAATGGTGTGCAGCCATTTCCTCTACATCACCACACTAATACACACACACTAATACACACACACACACACACACACACACACACACACACATGGAATTAGGTCAAACCTCCCAGAACTGCTGGATGTAATCAAGCTGGGAGGTACATCAGGCAACCAAACCTACATTTGGCAAGTGTTCACCATAGCAGCAAACACAAAAAACAGATAAACATGCACACAGCTTTTAGATTTACCTCGAGCTTGACATCACACCAGCTGTCTTACATCACAGCACACACACACACACACACACACACACATACACACACACACACACCTGTGTGTGGATATGCATCAACTCACCTGTCTGACCAGCAGACTTTCAGCCTGTTCCTCTGCCCCCTCTGGCACAGTGGATTGCTGCGTTCGTCTCTCCTGAGGAAGGGTAGACACCTGTGTGTGTGTGTGTGTGTGTGTGTGTGTGTGTGTGTGTGAGACAGAGAAAGACCAAATTTAAAAAAAAAGTTTCACATTCTGAACATGTGTATTCTGAAAAAGTTATACACAGACTGAACATGCACTTTTTTCAATTATTATTTGATGACAAACAATTCAATACTGTAACTTTCAATACTCTCAAGTCTTTCATTTAAACAAGCTAACACTATGTTCACGCTGTATTATTACTACAGACATGCTAATTTACCTGAGATAAGCACAGCTTTGCTAGCCATGTATATGCCCATTATAAAGCACATAGTTGTCTAATTATTTAGCAAACATGCTAGGGAATATATAGCCTAATATTTATTTAGCCTATTTTTTAAAACAGCTTGATAAACAGAGACTCTGATTTACTAAAGGCCTGTGGATAAAAATAAAAACTTGATAACCACAAAAACACGTGCAAGCTAGTCTGTGTTCGATTTTAGTCTTTCCAATGAGCAAACTAACACATCCTGTCCATGTCTGTGTATGATTAATTAAAATGCAATGTGAGGCATTTCCACAGCTCTAATGCTGCCAGCGGAGTAGTTTAGCATAGCTAGCATTACCTTTCTAGCAGTAGCTATTTGACATTAGTAGTTATCAAACTTTGCTAAGAACCTAGATAACTTTATGATACAATATAGTGTAAAGCAGTAGTAAGCTAGCTACACATTATGCTATCTTATATATAGAGCAAGCTAGCTTATATTGTGTAAACCCGCAAGCGGAGGCTGCTAGCAAGCTAGTCCCAGCCTCAGGCACTCTGTGGCTAGTCAGGTAGCACAGTTTTCAGTGAGAAAACAAACACTTTGAACACTGTGACCCACCGACACAATATTTTTCAGAGAAAAATATAGTCACTGGATTGAAAATAGTTCACAGAATCTTTTATTAAAGAGTTCTGTGTGAAGTAAGAAATAAGATTTTTGCGTGTTTACCAAAGGACTACAGTCAAATTGGCTCGATCTGTGAATGTAGGCAGTTCTTGGCCATGTTTATTCACAAAAGGTAAAAGACTGGCTTGTGAGATGTCTAGCATGCTAGATATGACATTGTCTAAGCCGGTAGCCAGGTTTGCTAGCATGTGTTAGCCCTCATGCTTCCAGAATGGTGTATAGCATGTGGGGAGAGACAATAATTAAACTGAGTGAATATACCGTACATTTTAGGCTAGTCAGCTAATATAGTCACTGGTCACCTAAAGAAGCATTGAAGCTGGAAATATAATCTGTAGCCTGTGTATGGATGTTAACTGAAGTGCAGTTTGAGGCATTCTTTGCTGTAGTTTATCAGCGTTTAACTGCCAAAAAGAGTGTCAATCAGTTTTTGCCTTAATTATAGCGAAGATGAGTAATTTCAATTATTGCTTGCCTAGCAAAAATGTATAATAATTAATGGGGAAATTCTTTAAAGCAAGCGAGAGTAAATAGAGTGAGGTTTTAATTTCAGACTGCTGCATATCACATGGCTGAAAGGCAAGTGCTGAATTAGCGCTAGCTGTCAGCACATATGACCGTCAGTTGGGTTTATGCAATCTAGAGCACGCATATCCTCTGTGATCAAAAGAATGATTTAAACTCTGTACATCCTGTTTAGGCGGTACATCCCAAACATCCAATTAGAGAGACTTCATTTGAACCGCTGATCTAATGATGTGCATTAGTGAGCTAATGAAGTCACTAATGAGCAGACATCCATGCTAATTAGCACTGGCGAAATCAAGAGATCAGAATGTGGAGTGCTGTGCGGATGTGTGTTTGTTAAAGTGGGACAACACGTTGCTGTGTGCCTTTTTTGGCAGGAGTATACTCACGCCCTACTACCTCCTGCCTGATCAGACCGAGTGGCTCATCCACAGTGTAAGTTGCTTCTGATGTGTGTGTGCATGTTTTGCTTGTGTGTGAATGCAGTGATGCTTGTGCTTCAAACTGTGGCTATGTCTGTAACTGTGTTTGAAAGAGGATGTGGTTGCTCGACTGGGCCTCTGCCTGCTGGCTGTGTTCAGTGGGCCGTGCCTGGAGAAGTGCAGCACGCTGATCTCACAAGCACACACATTGCTAAAAATGACAGTACACACACCAGACTGAGCTGCACACTTTTGTCTCTGTATGGATCAGTTTGGTGACCGTGTCCATGCAGCACTAACACAGTGGAGATATATACTCCCAGGCCACTTTATTAGGAACACCTATATCCCTGGCATTCATACAAATATCCAATCAGCCAATCAAATATCCAATGTGGCAGCAGCACAATGCATAAAATCATGCACATACAGGTCAAGAGCTTTAGTTAATGTTCACATCAAAGATCAAAATGGGGAAAAATGTGATCACTTCTTTCTCACTTTGACCGTGGCATGGTTTTGGTGCCAGAGAGGCTGGTTTGTGTATTTCAGAAACTGCCGACCCCGTACGATTTTCACATACAATAGTAGCTAGACTTCACACAGAATGGTGCGAAAAAGAAAAAAAACATCCATCTGAGCGGCAGTTCTGCAGACGAATACACCTTGTTGATGAGAGGAGGTCACAAGAGAATGGCCAGACTGGTTTGAGCTGACAGGAAGGCAAGAGGAACTCAAATAACCACTCTTTATAACCATGGTGAGCAAATAGGCATCTCAGATGCATCAAGCACAACACATCAAACTTTGCGGCTGCTGCGCTACAACAGCAGGAGACCATATCAGGTTCCACACCTGTCAGCCAATAACAGATATAATGATATAAAACGGAAGGTTACATATGTAGCTGATTCTATCACTAGATGGATGAGCACCATGGCAGGTATCTTTGTAACTAATGCTGTTTTCTCATTTGCAAGAAAATGAGCAAATGGGAAAACTCCACTACTTCAGAAGGAAACCACCCTGGCAGTCTGAAAAAAAAACACAGTGGAACCGATACCAAAATAGGCTGTAATTCTCAATCAGCTGTTTGTTACTGTAAATGTATGCATGTGCACACACAGATGTACTCACAGTGAAATCATGGTCTGGGAAGAGCAGCAGGTCTTGTAGCGGGTCCTCCTTAAGCTCTGGCTCTAGTTCAGAAATCACAGCCTCATAGTCCAGAGGATCGATAAGCTTCGGCTTCTCCTGCTGTATGCACAGAGAGAGAGAGGGGAAAAAAATCACAAACTTTCCAACACCTTGTTACACTCCAGACGACAGACAATGTTTTCTGAAACAGAATAAATTGTACTTGTAAAAGTAGTATATTTGTCCATGTTCTTCCCACATTATTCCCATTGTTTATGTGATTCACGATCTGTGTGGTGTGATCATTTGACATTAATTCATTTTTCATCAGCTGCCTGACACATTTTTATCTCTGATCAACTATCATTTAAGATTTATAAGCAACCAGTGGAGTGTATATGCTTATTTTGTAGAATTATTACAAAATTAATACAGATATATATCTGCTATGCAGTCCATGTCTCCGGCTGTAGTGATATTTATTGTTGATTTGCTGAGTTGCTGTATTTGTAGATATTTTTAGAACTGAGCATCAGTACAGTATCAAAATTGGTCTTTATGCTTTTTATTACGGACATGAAATTAAAATATCACACAAATAAAAGAACTTGTCTCCCCAAAAGGAAGGCAACATACTCAAACCACATACTGAAAGCAAATATTAAATCCTGTGCGTTTATTATTGAAAGAGGATGAATGCTTAATATCATTTTTATACACTATATGACCAAAAGTTTGTGGACACCTGACCACAACAGCCATATGTGCTTGTTGAACATCCCATTCCAGATTTAGGCCAATTGCATTCTTCCAATCCAACCTCCAACCATGCCTTCATGGAGCATGCTTTGTGCATAGGGGCACTATCTTGCTGGAACAGGTTTAGGCCCTTAGTTCCAGTGAAGGGAAATTGTAATGCTATAGCATACAAAGACATTTTATACAATTGTGTGCTTCCAACTTTGTGGCAACAGTTTGGGAAAGAACCACATATGGGTGTGATGGTGATCCACTCAGATGAAACATTTTTGCTAGCATGTAAACTAGTAATTACTAGTCTACTACCAGTATTCTAGTCCCAATGGGTGTGAATTAGGAGAGAATATGGGGTAACATTTTTTCCCAGACGTGCACAAAGCAACAGTAATAACTGTACCTCGATAAATGCGGCACAAAGTGAAAGCAACCACTACCAGAATCAAATGCATCTTTCACATCCGTTGTCCTTTCCCCTTCGGTGAATTGACTTTTCCACCAGTTGAATTTAATTTGTGTTTGGTCTCACTTCTGTATTAGATGTAGTCTTCAGCTGCCAAAAGCCGTCTAAACTGTTAGCATTGGTGCATCTGCTGTAAGGCGAGTAAGAGTTCACACCTTACATCAGTCAAAATTTCTCACCTCAAGGTTGATGGTTGAAATACATGAACTCATCAGAGATGTCTGCGGCTGCATGCTCTAAGAGTATTTTTTCCTTCAGACTCTCAAAAAAAAAAAAGTAAGGCATGGATCACAGCACATATTCTCTGTATTTTCCTCACTAGGTGGGCATAGGTGTTGATTTCACACCCCCAAGAAAGTGACTGAGTGCAGACAGAGAAAACTGGCTTGTGCCCAACCACAAGCCATGTGTTGGCGTTATACAAGTAAAAACTGTTTAGGGGCTGCATGAAATTAAAGCCTCAAGTCAAGAATGAATGTCCACCACCACCACCACTATCATCATCATCATCATCATTACTGCTTATTCTAAAATACACCTGATTCTACACAATGAGTAACATGCTACCTGACTAGCCTTTAAACTAGATACTTTCTCACTCAAGCAGTTTTTTTTGTAAGACTACTTTTACTTGTGTAAGGGCTAATCTGTCCAACTCAGAACACAAGCAGAAGAGACTGCACTTCCATTTCCATTTCCAGAGGACACTTAAGGTCAGTGATCTACATGAGCCATCAAAATCTTGACCTACTGTTGCATGACCTTGTTACCAAATGCAGTAAGCCTCATTCAAATTCTCACAATAAATACTGAATGCTGGGTTGAATTAATAATAATCCAGGTTGCTTCTATGTCTGTGCCACATTGTGCCGCATGTTGCCAGATCGTTTCCACGGTTACTCGATCACAATGAGAATATAGACGTTGCCTGTTAACACAGCTGGTCCAGAATTTCTCTATTGTCTTTGATGTTAAATAAAAAATGGTAGAGCCTACACAGAAAACGAGCCTCACATGCCATACAGACTATGCAATATTTTCAAAATTCAGCATAACATTGTAACAGGTACAGTACCAGTGAGAAGTCTGGACATGCTCAAAAGGGTTTTCTTCATTCTTCTATTTTCTACTTTTTTTTTTTTTTAGAATAAATGATGATGAAGGCATTAATGCTATAAAGTAACACATATGGAATTATGAACAAGAAATGTGTCAAACCAAAAAATTATTTTATTTATAACAGTTTTCTTGATGACGTTTTTGCACACACTTGGCATCTTCACAACAAGTTGAATGAGGGGCTTCACCCAGGAGTTCCCAAAATACTCCGAACACCTCACTGCTTCTCTTAAATTCGGAATGAAGACTACTTTAGTTGGGTAAAAAATGAACTTTAAGTAAAATTTACTTAAACAATACATTTGATTCAGAAATGTATTCATACTGTAAATAGGCATTCATTTCATTAACTATTTATATTTCAACCATGAGCTTTTAAGACTATGAAAAATATATATTCAGTTGAGTGTATCCAAACGTTTGAGTGGCAGTTTAGAACATTATGAACATGAATGAATATGGGTAAAAAAATCACCTGTGAATCCCTGTTCCTTTTTTGATGTATTGGAAAGTAAAGCAATACTGTGGACATTGATGATTTATGATATAATAAAAGTACAACTAAATCACTATGGCAGCTTTTATAGTGCACAGTGTTAAAATCCCCTGCAAGGGAAGGTACCGATGGTGCTTCCTTTTTCAGAAATATCCCACTCACACTCTTATGCTGCAGGTTTCTAAATCAGTACACTCCACTTCTACTGGGATCAGTTAATATTTTGAAAAAAGATGACGTTGTAAACACAGCCAGGACAAAAGCCCTTAGCATGGCACTTTGCGTTCTTCTCACGTTTAAAAAAAACCTCAAGATTGTGCCTTTGAAAAAGTCCTGTGTTTCTTTTTTTTAAGACATTTAACGTGAACTTGAGGTTTGGTCAGTTATAAAAATGTTCCATTAGAGGTAAAAATGTCCCAGATGAGATCACACATGTTGGCCTTCACGGATCTTTCCACATCGAAGAACTGCAATTCTTCATGTCTTATAACTAAGAAAGCAGGATATAACACATCCCACAACAAGTACTGTCCTACACACCACACACACACACATACACACACACACACACCCCTGTTCCACAGCCCTGTGCTTAGATTTCACAAACAAGATTGCATCAAAAAATATACAGAAAGCAGTGGAGACAAGTAAGAATAAATCATAACGAGACGTGCTGTTATAGGAAAATAATCAATGATGTCGTGCTGTGATGCGGCCCGATGCGAAGTAAAGTTACTGTTCCCATCCTGAAGTTGATTATTCGCCAATAACATATATTATATTATAATAAAATATTATTTCCAAATAATCCACTCCAAAGTGTTTTGTTCCTCGTATAAGACAGCAATTTACCGAAGGTTGCACCAAAATTTTTATTTTATTTTTTTATTTTTATTAATTAAAAGATATTGTGTGGAACGTCCGTGAAACAAGTTACGAACACTATTATCACTTACGTTATAGCAGATGTAAACAGTAGTTCCCTCACCATCCTTTCTTTTTTTTTTCTATTGATGTTAATGAGACAAAAATTGCAGCTTGGCATGTTACTGAGAAAGCGCAAAGCCCTCTGTCGTGAAGGCTTGGAATACTTAAAGCTACAGCTTTACCTCTGATTGTTACAAAGTAGTGACACTGTAGACTCCTTCCACAAACGCTAAATAAACATCTCACTGAAAACATCACCATCTATCAAGTTTATCAATCTGTTTATATGGAGTGTCCGCCATACTAGTTCCACTGTGAATTGTTACTGAGCATATTAATATAAACATGTGACTTGTATTAATGTCCAAGCTGCTGATCAATCAGAATCGAGTATTTGGGAGGTTAAAAATGAAATGAGGGGTATGTCCTGAAACAAGACAGCAATCCAAAACATAAGGCAGAAACCAACAGAAAATTATGTCACATATACCAATGTATACGAAATGAATAACGTTGATTATTTCATTACAATGGCACCTGTCAAGGGGTGCGATATATTAGACAGCAAGTGTACAGTCAGTTCTTGAAGTTGATGTGTTGGAAGCAGGAAAAATGGGCAAGCGTAAGGATCTGAGCAACTTTGACAAGGGTCAAATTGTGATGGCTAGACGACTGGGTCAGAACATATAGACACTTAGAGGATCTAGTTGTTTAGAGGATATGAATGAAAGTTATTCGATTATTTATATTATGTTCAAAAAGTGAGATGCGAATTTCTGAACCGACAGTTTCTCTATTAAATATATTAACATACTCTATTTTTGTTACATGCAGTAACACAGAAACACGTGTGAAACCTATCACACCAAACGTCTTATTGCTATTAATTATACTTCTTTGTCATTTTGTTCTAACAGTATGCCAACTTTTGCCCTCAGCTGTACGTTCTATAGCTCTGACAGACTTTCCTGTGCCCACAAACGGTCGTAAAGGGGAAGATCGCACACCAGCTTCTCGGGGACATCCCCAGTCTCCATGGGAACGAGTGTTATTTTACATCAGCATGGAGTGTCTATGAAGTGAAACTTCCATACTGAGCAGGGCGACTTGTCACATGTGCCAACATGTGTTTAACCCAAATGAACCATACACACAATACAACACACACTCTTACTCTGAATCCAAATGAAAATATAGAAGTGTAGAATGTAAGTGTAAAGTACAGAAGGGTAGAAGCTTTAAAAAAAATAAATAACTGGAAGTTTTCAAATGCTATGAATGTCATAAAGGGAAGTTCAAGAAGAAGTGAACAATTCATATGCTATATAGCAAAGTGGAAACAATGCAGAAACAGAAAGCCTAATTTTCTGTACCACGCTCTAAAAAGCGGTCATCACTATCACTATTTCACGAGACATCTGTGGAGTTATGAATCTCTTTCACTAACGAAATAAAAACTCCAAATCCCACATATCATACAACATATGTTTCATGAGCACTGAGCACAGAAAAGAAAGTTTGTCAGAGTATGGATGAAGCACGGAGAGATAGAGAGACACATAAACAGGTACATACACAGCTTATTCGGCTGAAATCCGCTCGGGCTCGTCTTGTTTTCATCTTCTTCCGAAAGGTGATTTTACTTCGAAAACTCATCCTGACAAGCGCTCCGTACACACAAGATGTAGAAAGACACGGCCGATGAACACATCCACGACTTAAGACTGGGAGTAAACGCGTTATAGAGAAGAGAAGTAGAACTTTCCGTGCTACATGTGAAACCTGTCAGCTCATGTGGTCAGGAGAGGAAGTAGGTCTGAACTGGCGTGATGTCACTAACAGAGTGACACTGACAGAGTATGTACACATTTCACTTAATAAGATTCCATTTTTGTTTTAAAGTTACGATAAAGTTACTTCAAGTAGAACAGACACAGGAACAGAAACAGGAACGTTCTCAACAACAAGCTTCTGAACAATAGTTACATTGGCCGGTTCTGTTGCACCAACCTTTTTTTTTGTGTGTGTGTGTGTGTGTGTGTGTGTGTGTGTGTGTGCGCCTATCCTTGTGCACACATGCTATCGACTTTTAATAGTCATAATAGTACAAAAACAATACAGCTCTCAAAAACACTAATACAAAATTCAGAAATAGTGCAATAGTTAACTTTCATTTTATTTCCAGGAAAAAAAAAACAAAAACGTGGCAATATTTTTTGAGACAGAACATTTCTGATCCACTGACAGTTACAGTATTAGCACAAGTCCTTGCTAAATAATGAAAATACTGAAGCTTTAATTATACTAATACTAATCAATACAAGAATATGACTTAATTATATATTTCTATTATCCCTCAAATGTATGATCACATTTTACTATATAATTTCTGTATATACAGTACATCACTATATGTCTTATATAATCAGAAGTCAGAAGTGAATTGTATCACGTCCATTATAAGAATATCTATTTGCCTTGCTGACATTTGCACCCTTAAATGTACTATTAGCTAAGCTAACCAGCTCCCTAAACGCAGCATTGCGCCAATATTACCAAAGCTGTTAGCTAACATTTCCACACCAGCGGTAGCTATCTGACATTAGTAACTAGTCAAGTGTATTTTAACAAGATTGCTCATGATTATCATGTAAGTAGCTGAAACCAAGTAGTATCAAGCTAGCTAACATTAGGCTAACTACTAAATAAAACCAGAAGCCATGTTCTGTAGCAGCTGGTGTCGATGGAGTGATAGGGGAAACCGAGCCACAGGGTGGGAATTAGTGATGACTAAATTCACGATAAGTCATGTAAGCCATGTTAGGTGTTTTCCTGCTGCAACTGGCTGTTTGAAACTGATTATGCATGACTTGAGTTGTGATTTCATTTTGTCTGTTGATGTATTTCCTTTTAAAACAGGAAGTCAGCCAGGGAGCATGTCAAACGGTTAGCAGATAACAGTGTTTGACATCTAAACAAAGTCAGCAATGGCTTAGCAAACTGGTTTAATATCCATTACAGGGATTGAAGAGTGCTTGGTTTTGGCTGTGTATAATTTCTTACAGATAATTTGCCCACATGTACATAATTTACCCACCAAGACTCGTATTAGTACATGGCCATGTCCCATGGCAGAAACCGAACAGTAAGGCCACTAAGCTACTTGTGAAAGAGAACCTAAAGACGGCCATTTAACACATGGAAGTGAAAGAACACTGTACTGAGATCCTAAATACACACTCACACACTTTTCTTACTATCCATGTGAGGACCTTCTGATAACACATTGAGTAAGGCAGTTAATGAATGCTATATCTACACCTAAATCTAACCCTAACTTTAACCTTAGTAACAACAAGGAAACCATTTGACTCGTTTAATTTTTTAAAACAAAAGCTACATATTTTAAAACAAACAAACAAACAAACAAAAAAGCCTTGTGGGGACCAGCCAAATGTCCCCACATGGCCAAAACTGCCAGACATTCCTAACGTTGTGAGGATTTCGTCCCCCTCCAAGCTATAAAACATGCCCACACGCACAAACTAACATGTCTCGAGATCCTCAAATGCTTCCTTGCTTGCTCTTTGTGTCTTCTCACGTTCTCAGTACTTAATATTGTGGCCGTGTGGTGAGTATTGTAGGTAAACCCTGGACAAAACAAGACAACTGCTTGTCTTCCATTCTTGTGTGTAAAATGTAGCTGAAGGTCAAAATATAGGTAGGAACTAAAGTTGTGTGAGATGGGAAAACAGACAGCCGTAGGATCGGAGAAATTCTTTATTCAAATGTCGCTTGTCGCTCTGTCATCATGTCGCTCATGCCTCCTTCTCACTGCTTCCTTCAGATGACAGAAGACAGCCCGGGAGTCATTCATTTTTAATGAGGAGTTACCCAGGGCTGTGGGGAACACCGACTCTCTGCGGATGCAGAATTTTCAGATTCGACTGAAGCTCCAGATGGATTGAAAATTTTTAACGTGTGACTAAATAGAATGCAATAGCGCAATTGGACGTAACGGATTTCAGTCAAAAATACGCGCAAAAAGTGAATTATCAACAATTTGCATCTAAAATCCCACATTTACTTCATAGTCATTCATATTTTCCTAACACATACACCTGCACATTCATGCTATTATCAAACTAGTTAAGCATGTGGCAGCAGCACAATGCATAAATTCATGTACACACAGGGCAAGAGCTTCAGTTACTGTTCACATCTATCATCGGAATGTGATCTCAGGAAAAATGTGATCTCAGTGACTTTGACTGTGGCATGGTTGATGGTGCCAAATGGGCTGGCTTGCATATTTCAAGAACTGCTGATATCCTGGGATTTTCACTTCCAACAGGCACTACAGTTTAGACAGAATGCTGCGAGAAAAAAAAGACATCCAGTGAGCAGAAGTTCTGCGGACGGAAATGCCTTGTTGATGAGAGAGGTCAGAGGATAGTCTACAGTAACTCTTTACAACCGTGGTGAGCAGAAAATCAATCTCAGAACGCACAATACGCCAAACCTTGAGGGGGATGGGCTGAAACAGCAGAAGAACACATCAGATTCCACTCCTGTCAGTCAAGAACAGGACTCTGACAGTACAGTGGGCACAGGTTCCCCGAAACTGGACAGCTGAAGATTAGAAAAGCGTTACCTGGTCTTCATCCAACTTGTGTGGTTTGAGTTTTCTGTTAGACCACAAACCACACATGTTTCAGAATGAATGTATATCCATACAAACACTACATTCCAAGAAAACACATGACACACACACACACACACAGATAATAATAGCAAATAATAACTTAATTGTGCTTCAGATGTCAGTTTCTATTTACATACAGTACTGGGCAAAAGTCTTAGGCATGCATTTTTTTAGTACAGACTTTATTATAGATATTTATTTTATGACTTCTACATTATAGTCATAAAATCAAAGTCACTACAAAAGCATTTTAGATTTCTAAACATTAGTTTTCCAATACAAAATTAAATGTTTCAAAAGAATGTTTGTATGTCACTAAAGAAAGCGGAATATTATGTAAGAGACACTTTTCAGACAAAAAAACATAATGAAGGCTGCTGCTTTTTGCTGCAAAAATAAGAAGCAAATGCGACAGTCAAAGTCTCCAGAAGAACTGTGGCTGCTTCGGCTCAGTAAAACGTACAGCTAATTTCCTTATAAAACTGTATTTGTATCAGACACTGTACCTGAGACTACTATTTTTTTTTAAAGTGAAGGATCGTCACACCAAATATTGATTTTGTTTCATTTATTACTGTTTACTGCTCTTTATAGTATTTTTTTAAATGTGGAAACATTTAGTTTCATTATTTTTGAAGGCATCTTTGCTCTACAGCATTTCTTTGCATGTGCCTAAGACTTTTGCACAGTACTGTATGTGTTTTATTTACAATCTCACCTTTTATTTCCATATGGAATCATATCTGCTTTGTGACTGCCAAAAATCGATAACACATTAATCCATGAACGAGGTGACTTTTGCTCTCAGCAGAGATGAAACTGGCCAACCATGAAGCTTTTGTAGGCGTGATTTCCATCATATCCAGCATACTGATATCAGATTTTGCAACGTGCAGCGTTTAAATGATTACATTTTCACTTTGGAAATGAAATGGAAATGAATTATTACACTTCGCTGGAATATTTCGCTATTAGTTGTGCAAGTTAAACTCATTTTGGTTGGACCAGAGCACAGGCATCAGGTGAAAGAGTTGCCTGTCACTTTCAACCATAATATTTCTTTGGATATTTTAATATAATTGCTCTGAAAACAACCTTCTGAAAAGATGAACAGGCTTATTCAGGGGCAGTGGTGGGTTAGTAGTTAAGGTTAAAGTTCTGGTCTATTGATCAGGAGGTTTTGAATTTAAATTATCGTATCATGGCTGACCCGGTGCTGTGACCTCAACTGGAAGATGTACTTGGGTATGTGACAATAAAAGATCCATCCATCCATTTTCTCTACTGCTTGACAGGGGGCCTACTCATCGCATGGCACAGCCACACACACACACACACTCACAAACCCATTCACACAGTACGGAGAATTTGGAAATGCCAATCAGCCTACAGAGCCTGTCTTTGGACTGGGGGAGGAAACCCCCAAAGCACAGGGAGAACATGCAAACTCCATGCACACAGCGCGGAGACAGGATTCGAACCCCCAAGCCGCCATGCCCCCACGCAATAAAAGATATATTTCTTTTTTTCTCATCATTACTTTGTCTCAGTGTGCTTATTGGTTGATTTGATACTAAGACATATTGATGCATATTTGCAAGTAATGCAGAAAAGGGCTTATATAAACTAAACACATTCTGGGATCATTAAGTCAGTTTAATTTTCACCAGTGATATAATGTCTAATATCAATTGTTTAGGGTTAAGCACAGGGTTAATCAAGTGAGACAATCACAGTGGACCATTAGCACATAACCACAGACATTGCTTGGCTGGAAAAAAAAAATAAAACAGAACTACAACCAATTACAGTTATGTCATATTAGCCATGCACATGACTGGAATGTACAGTTAGTACAGCTGGGAAAAATGGTGTTTCCACCCCCTCTGTGAAATTGTGTTCTGAGAAGGGAGTCGATTACCTCAGACGACAGCTGCTCTAGTAATCCAGACTGTTCATGATACCCACTACAATATGTAGATTTACCTGTATATAACTAACTACATTGATTTAACATGGTTATGATTACATATGAGTCTATGACTAAGATGAATTCAAGGTTGAGCAACATTTATCAGACGTGGAATATGGACGTCGGAATATCGTAATTGGAGATTAGACAGATTTATACCACAGCGCTGTTACATTCTTGAAAAACGGATTGGTCAGAGAGATTCATTGTTGATTAATTTTCTATAATTGCAACTCTAGTTTTTATTAACGCTCTCATTCGAATACATTATCTTTTCTATAGTAACAATTTACACATAGGCTTGTATGGTGGACATTCCTCATAAACAGATTCATAAAACATGTATAATTGTTGATATGGTGAAGTTTTCCATGAGGAGATGTTTATTTAGCATTTTTGGAAGGAGTCTCCAGTGTTAGCGAAGGTTTTCAGACATGAGAAAATCTTCAGAAGAGAGGCATTTTTTCCTGTAACATGACCAGCTGCATTTTTTTGGACTGATGAAGCACGAGAGAGACAAAGACAGGCTGGTGAGTGAACAACTGTTTATAGCTGTTCTAAGAGAAATAGATAAAAAAGTATGACATTCTTTAGTTAATAAAAAAGATTAGTGTTGGCAAATTATCTTGTTATGAAATAAGTGAGAAATAAAACACTATAATTGGAAAATAATCAACTTTTTGCCATGGTAACAGCTTTGTGTTGGGCACCGTGTCATTAACTATTTTCCTATAATGGCATGCTCCCAAGTTTTATTCATTACTTAATTAATAGCAAGATTATTACTATGTCATTTCTATGAAATATTTAGATAATGTACACGGCAGATGTGCATTCAAACTACATAAAATATAAACAAAAATAATAATAAAAGTTACGTGACTTAGAAAAGCAATGCTATCCATGATTTCTTTTTTATTCTTGTATGAGTCAAGGAATTTATACTTATAAACCAAATATACTGTACAGGACTGATTTTCTTTTTTTTCAAAACTTTTTTCCCTTGATGTACTTTTGGTTTGTTTAGACGATATCTCATATCTCAGCACCTGGTTCTATCCCTGAGCACCAGTGTAGCATTCCATTTGGTGTATTGGATTCGTTTATGGTTTCAATTTCATAAAAAGTCAAGACTTTACTATAGCTCATAAGTATAATCCAGGACATTACAATAAACAATGGATGTATTCCAAAATAGCCCTAAATCCATACACATTGTAGTGGAATTTCACTGTACAACCATTAAAGCCAAACCAACCAACAACAAGCATGTTAATGCTAATGATTTACTTAGAAAGCTAACCTAAAAATAGTGCTAACAAGCACTTGTACACACAAGCCTCCTACACATTGGCTTATTTTCATTTACATGTCTTCTGCCATCACTCCGTAACTCTACCTCCTCTCAAATTCTAGCCTTTACCCTCTTCCTGTTCATTAGGCAGCATCTACATGCTCACTCTATTTATTCCCTTCATCCTGCCCCCCTGCTGTGGAGGAGGAGTGATAGCGCTGATTATG
Source organism: Pangasianodon hypophthalmus (assembly GCF_027358585.1). Lineage (NCBI taxonomy): Eukaryota > Metazoa > Chordata > Actinopteri > Siluriformes > Pangasiidae > Pangasianodon > Pangasianodon hypophthalmus. The sequence goes on along the minus strand of NC_069730.1, from coordinate 6,086,391 downwards.
TCTGCAAACTACAGCTGTGTGGGATCAAAATAGAAGCCGAGGGGTGTGTGATTAATGGTCACACTCATCAAACGCTGACACGAGAGAGAGAGAGAGAGAGAGAGAGAGAGAGAGAGAGGGAGAAAGAAGGAGAGAGAGGGAAAGAGAGAGAGTGAGACCAGTGACAATGAGCATTAAGCACCATCTGCTCTCCATCACTCCTGATCGACTATAAGCATCAGCAGCAGAGAAGAGAGATACAGTGGAAGAGACAGAGATGGAGGTGGAGAGACAGAGAGAGTGAGAGAGAGAGAGAGAGAGAGAAATGAATGATAAGGGATGGGAAGCATATGGAGTTGGCACTGCTCTGTGTTGTAAGTGACAACCAGGCACACATATGTCTCTCTCTCTCTCTCTCTCTCTCTCTCTCTCTCTCTCTCTCACTCTCTCTCACACACACACATACACACACACATAAATCTGCTCTCTTCTTGAGTCAACTTCAAATTGTGTAAGACTTTTCTTATGTTGCTTTGGTTTTACTGAAACGTTATCTCTCCGATATCACTTTGTACGAAGTGCCCCACTAGCGCCGAAACAAATTCTGACCAATCGTATCCATTCCAGACTCATTTTCAGACGTTACTGAGACTAGAGCTGAACATGGCGGTTCAACTCCTGGGTCATTATTAACCTGGAAAACCCTCCCAGAAACTGCTGTAATCATAGCATTCTCCATCCAAGGAAGTCTGGCCAGTAAGTTATAAGGAGGGCTCTGTTGATGGACATGAGCTTCCATGCTGCGCACTTTCACTTTCAGACTCAACCATTTCAGCTGAGCCACCAGAGCATCCTAATGAGCCATTTTAAGAATTGGTGCATCCTTAATTAGTGAAACATGATACACAGATTTATTATATTGCCCAATAACGCACCGAGTTATTTCTTTTCATTATTCACAGTAAAGCTTTTAAAGCTTTGAAGTTGGAAATGTTCGAGCTGTTTGGAGCTGTTAAAGTGCGTCTTTGATGCGTTCTTTATTATCCATTCTTTATAATGCTGTTGTTATGGAATCAATCCAATTTTTGGGGCTTAGTTTTCAATACCAGGAATCAGGCTACTGCACTGTACTATCTGGAATAGCTGCAAATAAGATTAAGGCAGATATGAGGTTATGGATTGAAGCCTTCCAGCCACACTCTTCTAATAAAACACGCTCTATGGGTCAATGAAGAAAGATTAAATAGGTACAAGGACAAATAAATGCAAGGGGAAGGGAAAAGGAGGTAGAGGAGCATCCTGCCAAAAAAAAAAAAAGTGAGTGTCTATTTTTCCACTTAACCACTCCAGTGCCATAGTGGAAAATATGTAAACGCAACCTAAAAGGTCTGACCCCTTTTTACAGAAGATTACGCTTCGTTGAATAACATAGATGGAGAAAGGGATAAAGTTTAGACTGACAGAGGTACAAGTAAGTCAAGATACCTGCCACTATAATATTCCAATGTTTATCTACAGTTTTGTTCATGTTTATAGACTACAGTAAGTCATACTGTGTATGAAACCACATCAGAAAGTCTGTGTGATCTATCTTTGGAAAAGAATTTGCATAAGACTGGATGGACTTCCTTCACTTGTTAGCTACATTAGCACCATGTGTTAAACAAAACCCAGACAGCACACACAGAGTTGCACGACATGCGCAATTTATATCTCAATGACATCACATGAGCTCTTTGATAACTGGGAATCAGCCATCCTTAATTATAATATGGATTTAACCATATTAATTGTGTAAACTGTGTAAATTTCATTATTCACAACAAATTCCTTTAATATTTATGTGGTACAGTTTGAGACAGCCTCACTATGATTTTTTTTTTAAATACACAAAGCAACATGTTGGTGTTCATATTATATTTAAAGAGATTCATTGAGATTAAGTAACTAATTACTCATTGAAGAAAAACTAATATTGATACTGAAGTGTGTATGTATGTCTGTGTCTGTGTGTGTATGTTCGCATGACGCATCAACCAGCGTGTAATGTGGGGACACTGCATGATTCAGTCAGTCACACACACACTCACACACTCACACACACACACACACAGACTCCCAGATGAGCAGCCCATTCACAAAACACACAAACACAGATGCAGCATTTTCCCACAGAACCCCACATTCCCATAGTCTAATCCCCTATGGCCATGCCTTATTATTTCTCCCCCCCCCCTCCTCTCTCTCTCTCTCTCTGTCAGCTGTGCCGGAAGTAGCTCTGAGTGCTGGATAATGCATTACGCTCTCTCCCCATATTTCTTCAACAGATCTCCAACACAGAAACCAGCCAGATACGCTCTATGGGAGCCAATATATAACCCCATATTACACATTTCACTTTTCCTTTGGTAATTGTGGTGCACAACTACCTTAAATTAAGTTCCTAAAATAACAAGTGCTAACATAGATACTGAGTTTGTGAGTCAAGCACTGAATAGTCCAAGAAGCAAAAAACAACAAGATGTACAGGAGGAAAGCTTATGGCAAAAATGAATCTTACAGAAATTGCTGACACAAAAAGTTCAGCAAAATTTGAGCAAATCTTGGCTGTACCTCCTTGATGAAGCCAAACAACAAAAGAGCAAACTCTTATTACCGTGATAATGATGGTGCGTGGCCGGCTGTCCACCTCACTGTCCAATGATTGTAGGACCTCCAGCGATATCTGCTCCTGTCGGTTTGAGCAGGTCCGAGCACAGTTGCCTCTCATCAATGAGCGGAGAGCCTGAAGCTGCACCACACTGGCTGTGCAACCCATGCCTGGTGTACCGGCCTCCTTCCCTGCAACCTTACCTGGAGCTTTACAAGATGCACCCCAGTGGAGGCCAGACAACACGCTAGTGGAAACCAGCCCTTGGGATAAACCTGAATGGAGACCGCTCTTAGGAGGCACGTCAATGGAGACCAGCCGAGGACACTCCTCAGAGGAGACCAGATCAGGATATTTTTCTAGTGGCGGTCCCTCTCAAGATGCACTCCAATGGAATGCAGAACTCAGGGTGCATCCAAATGCAGATCAGCCCTTAGGTAGTACCTCAATGGAGACCCCTCTCAAGATGCACCGTGATGGACAGCAAGACCCAGAATACACAACAAGTCAGGATATACACTAGTGGAGACCAGCACTCAGGATGCACCTCAATGGAGACCATGCTCACACTCCAGCTTGGGAAGCAACACCTTCACAATGTCAGTCCTTCATAAGGACTGTCCATCATTGGCTCAGCATGGCAAAAAGCATGTCCCTTTATCACAGAAACTCCAGCAAAGTAAGCATCAATCATCTCCAGAAAAGTCTGGAACTCCAGATCTTGCAGCTCTTCTCTCCCCTGGTTTCTTGAGGGTGAGCCTGAGCCTGAGGAACACTGCTGTGGCTTCCACAGACACACACTCTCTCTCTCTCTCTCTCTCTCTCTCTCACACACGCACACACTCAGCCACTGGCAGAGTAGAGTCGAGGAGGAGACACTGGCAGCCTTGTCTCATGCAAATCTGCCTACACTGCAGCTGTGCACAACTGGATCTTCCAATCACAGACCACCCTTGCGATCAGCTGACTGGATCAAATAGCCAAAACACACCAAACATACACTCGCTGTCTCACAGACACCACTTTTCCTTACCTCTCCTTCTTCTGAACTGCCCTCTCTTGTGTAAACACTTACAAATGTTTGTAACTGCTCGAGAACGTCTCCTATCGCCTGGAAAATATGAGCAGCAAAACCAAAGTATTCACAGGCACTCTAAGTGCGTGCATCTGTATGTTAAGCTGTCACAGAAGCTATGTCATTTTTACTGCTAAATTCTGGCATGCACATTTGTCTTTCTTTCCTGCAGCTTGCTTCAAAAAGAGTGCTCTAAAATACTGCAATAAGTCCTCTAAATGTTTAAAATGTCCATCTATATCTGGGTACCACATCTAAAAATAAGACATCCCACTGATGCAATAAATGTCCATGCATCAGCATTAAACTCTGACCGCAAAACAAAAGTTATAATGGGATGGAGGGCAGAAAAAAAAAGAGAAAGCAAGAAAGGTTGCACAATCAAGTGTAGTGGAAGCAAAACACTCTAACTGCCTGCAATATATCCTTCCCTAAATGCAGAAACCAAGCATTCATCGTTACAAGTAACCTAATTCATAAAATGTGTGCTCATTTACTGAATAATGGAGCATGGATCTGTTGTGTCAATGTCGTGTGTGCACTTCTCAGAAATCTCAGATGTTCTGGATGTACTCTGATAAAAACCAGTTCATGCAGACTGACAAACTGTAGGCATCTGTGTAGTGTTAGTTACTGTACAGAAATGTCAGTAAATAATAAACACATTCGAAAGATACAAGTTAAGATAATTCCGATTACACCACAAAGCAGGATACAGAAGTAAAAAGAGAATAACACCCATTTATTAAAGCCACATTCCTTTTCTGAGGAAATCCACTGGCTCTGAATTTAGAAAGGAAAATAAGGGAAAAAAAGAAAAAAGAAAAAACTGGACAATAATATTCCCCTGGCTCACTGACAACAGATGCTGTGATACAGTCTAAACTGTCTCCTGTCCTTGTGTGACAGCTTACCGAGCCTGTTTTAAATTTAAATTGGTTATAAATATTAGATATGCTTCCCTCAAAAAATATAAAGTTAAAAGTTGAGATAATCTCATCTTATTTCATAGTAATCATGGATGCCTTTTAAACGACTACACAATAAGTGGCAAAGTCGATCACTTTTCTTGTGAAAAGTACATGAAAGGTGTACCTCAAGTGTAAATTCTGGGCCCTTTTCAATATATATATTTTCGATAATATACAGTACACAATGCCTTGCATAAGTATTAACACCCCTTGCACTGTGCCACATTTTGTCGTTTTACAGCCTGAAACTGTAAACCGAACTGGCCACTGGTTGCTTCTCTGACTAATCCCTTCTTACCCAGTCACTGACTTTTGTTGGACAGCCTCCTATTGGCAGAGTCATGGTTGTGCCATAGTCTTTCCATTTTTTTATCAGTGGACTTGATGGTGCTCCACAGGATGTTTGGTGATCAAAGGGATATTTTTTTAATAACCAAAGCCAAACTGATATCGTGCCCTGGACTATTTTGAGTGCTCCTTGGTCATTATGATGCTGTTTGTTTAGGCATGTTCTTTAACAAGCTCATAGGATCTTCTAGGAACAGATCTTGTGACACGTCACACAGGTGAACTAATTTCTAATTATGTGACTTCTAATGTGGGCTAATTTATGAATTTCACAGCAATGAGGTAAATGCTTATACAATCACAAGCTTATGCAAGCCACTATATAAACCTGAAATGTACCAAATGCAATTTTATGCAGACGATACAGACGATCTAATGTTCTGCACATCAATGTTCTTCACATATCCCAGCATGTTAGGACACTGGGGTCAGAGCACAGGGTCAGCCATGATACGGTGCCCCTGGAGCAGAGAGGGTTAAGGGCCTTGCTCAAGGGCCCAACAGTGGCAGCTTGGCAGTACTGGGGCTTGAATCCCCGACCTTCTGCTCAGTAACCCAGAGCCTTAACGCTGATACAAACAAACTGAACTGCAAAAAGAAACCCAGGCATTTTCCCTACACAATGTTTGTATTCTTGTTCTTTGCAGAAGTCCTGTCAATAAGAGATCAGTAAGAATGAAAGTAGTTTTATAACCAGCTGACATGTGCCGATATCCAGCAATGCAGACTTTGCTGAATGTGGTTAGAATCGGTTCCAGGTCCTCGGGTGCCTGACTGTCTATCCCTATTAAAAATTGATTGAAGCTGTCAAGAGCTGCACGATGATGTCTGGATCTGGTACAATTTAATTAGAGGATACAGCAGACCCCAAGTGATACAAGAAACCCTTAGTCTCATCAATTAATCCTGTTTTACCTGCATGGATCTCTACGAGTGTGTGGTTTGAGAAGTAGATGACTAGCCTCCATCTGAAACATGATCCTTCTTTCCATGAGTGCGGATTCTACACTGATTCCAAAAGATACAGACACTTGGAAATCATGACTTTGTAGTAACCTCAAAGCTAACATTCTCAGTTTTAACAAAAAACAAAGCACTGAGAGACGACGCTGAGGGAACTGAAGATTAAGTTCCCTTAACTTTTAGTAGTTTAGAATGCAATGTGTGAGGGCTGAATGTCTTGCAACTGAACTTGTGACTAAATATGTACATCAAGGATCAATTCTGAGGCATTTTGGTAGTTTTGTTATTAATTAATAATTATTTGTTATTAAGGATAATCCTTAAAATCTAACTCGTTAAACACACACACATTTCTACATATATATATATATATATATATATATATATATACACACACACACACATATATATATATATATATATATATATATATATATATATATATATATATATATATATATATATATATATATATACACATATGATTGAAGCTGTCAAGGTTTTTTTGCTATCTCTCTTATAGATTTATGTTGTTTTTTCAGCCTAATGATGGCCTCCTTCACTTGCATTGAGATCTCCTTGGACTTCATATTGGTAGCTCCAGTCGAACAGCTGCCGAATACCAACTCAGTACCTGATATCAACTCCAGACCTTTTTATCTCCTCTGTTTGTCTTGAAGTAAAGAGGGAATGGACTTCACCTGGTCAATTAACTTCTTGTCAGTCAATTGTCCAAATACCTTTGAGCCCCTGAAAATGGAGGTCCTTTGTTGAAAATGGCTGCAATTCCTAAATGGTAAAGGACATATTTTTGTGGAACCTCTTAAAATAAAGCTGAAACTCTACACTTCGATCACATCTTGATTGTTTTATTTCAAATCCATAGTGGTGGTGTATAAAGGCAAAATCACAAAAACTCTGTCATTGTCCAAATACTTCCAGACCTGACTGTATATATATATATATATATATATATATATATATATATATCTTTGTTCAATCTTTTTAAATTATGCAGTAGTTTACATCTACAAAAGCACTACTTCGATTTTATGCCATTCCCTGCTTTTAAAATAATTGCCAACTCATATATTATAAGTACTAACCATATCACTGAATTACTTTGACTTTTTTTAGTTTAAACTTCATCTATTGACCATGTTGGTCTATTTTCATTACGTCACCCACAGTTCAACTACCTACTCAGAGTGGTGCTAATGGGATTTAGCCCTCACTTCACCTCTACCTAAAGAGTTTGATGCAGCAGTGCTTTAGTTCTTTAGTCTATTTATTCTTCACTATTCCTATGCTGGATTTCTCATTAATATGACATTAAACATTGCTGGAAAATGATGAGTCAGAAAAGAAGTTCTTGCTCTTTTGTTTTTAGGACATGGAAATTTGAGATGGTTTAAATTTTTCTCCTACTAAAATCCATTGTAAATATGCTAGTAGTGTTCCCCTGTGACACAACCGCTAACTTCTCAAGGGAATAACAAAAATACAGCACCAATCAGCAAACTACTACCAGAATCGCTAAGCACATCACAGATATTTCAATATAAACATGCTTAATGGGTTTCAGTCTGCAGTTTTCCTTTAAAGCTGTGCCGGATCCCAGACGTGAAGCTGGGAACCCCTTGGCTAAGAGATAAAAATATTAAAATCTAACATGTTTAGATGTCTTTGATTGCAGTTCTGTTCTTTTCCAGTCTACAGACACACACACATATATCCTTTTTGAACTTTTGCCTATTAAAATGGCAAACAGTTGTACCAAAATACCAACAGGCTCGAGAGTATACACTGACAGGATCTGTGTAGCCAAGACGACAGAGCTGAATTCCAATATATCGGAGATTTCATATGGCTAATCCTATTAACGCCCAGCGTGAAAGCAGACTCATTTTAAGCATTTAAAGCACCAGAACATATGGTTTAAGATGAGACATTTAAATTGAAACTTATCTGTCATATTTGAGAGGCTCCTTTATATCAGGAAGCATAGAGCTGTCAGTTGGGCATTGGTGGGATTTTGACATGGTTGCTAAGAAGCTGATTCATGTTCATATTTTCTGGCTTAGATTACTGTAATGCATTGTGCACTGGATTGCTAGAAAATATACACAGACTAAACCTGGCTCCAAATGCTGCTGCCAGAGTTACACCATAAACTGGGAGAATATTCCATCTTTCTCGCATCATTGCACTTCCTGCCTGGTTCATCTAGAATTTCATCTAGAATCATGTTACTGGCTTTTAAAGCTTTTAACAGTTTCAGTACTTTCATGCATCTCTAAATGCCTGAGATTGTTAACTGCTGCTCTGCTTCAAGTCCCAAGAAAATGGGTGAAAATTGCTGTTTTTATGCTCCAAATCTCTGAAACTCCCAACCACTTGATATTTGTCTGACCCTCAATTCAAGTCTTTTAACAATATTTAGTCATTTTTCCCCATTTTTCTCCCCACTTTATTCACCTGCCAATCCCCACCCACCCCTAACAGCTACCAACCAGGGAGGGTGAAGGCTACACATGCTTCCTGACATGTGACATGTGAAGCCAGCCAACTATATCCTTTTGATCTGCTGCTCTACCATACTTGGACGAAAGCACTGTCTGCCCTCTTCTGCATACAAGACTCCAAAGACACACATGATTGGCTAGTGTCACTATGATTGACAGGGGTGAAAATGTATGCCATCCCTCCTGCCCAGAGTGCATGATTTCACGGCCTCGGTTCCAAACATTGGTCATATCATTGGGATTCAAACTCGCCGTCCCTCATGACAGGGCAAGCATTTTTTGTTGCACCACTCAAAAATCCCATCTTTTGATATTTGACCTTTTACTTTTACCTGTTACTGGCTCACCTGATGATCCACACCACTAGAGGTCCTCATCACCTGAGTACTAACCCACTTCTGGGTTATCTAACTCATCTGATTCTCCTCACTTCCACATTCATAGATACTATATACACACCAGTTTCCAGATACATTTTTGCGAAGTCTTGCCTACTTTACCATCTGCAATTCTGATCTGTTTTTTGTGAGAGTATTTAGAACCTCTGACTGTGCTGTTTTTTTTCCCCGCCTCTTTGGATTAATTTACCATTTTTGTGTTTTGACCTGTCCTGTTTTGTGTTCTGTTCAATAAACTCTGGATCGTACACTCTCATTGTATGATCATTACATTACCATTTGCTTTACTTTTTAGCTTATATATTAAGTGTATAATTTAGAGCATGATTTCTATATAACACACATGCACTTTCTATTTCATGTCTTTTTTTTTTCCGAAGTCATTCCCAACCAGACTCTTAAAGGACAGCTACACTGTGGAAGTGTGTGTCTGTAAACAGTGTCGGTACAAGAATACAGTCTAATGTGTTTTCATTATCTACACATGATATAATGATACTAAATAAATAATAAATATGTAAATATGTTCCCCTTAGGGCTATACCTAACAATTATTTTTTTAATAATGACTATTTTTCTGAATATATTAAATTATTAATTTATTCTTTCATTCATTTTCGGTAACTGTTTTATCATGGTCAGGATCTCAGTGCGTCCTTGTTTGGGATGCCAGACAAAGCAGAGCAATAAACAGAATGAAACCCTGAGGTTATGACTACACTACCCATCAGCCCTAGCAAGTCACATGCCTCAATAATCACTCTCACTTGTGTCTCGTTATGCCTTGTTTCACACCACTATTTAAGTTCTAGTTTTCATTGTCTCACTGTCAAGCTTTTGTTGTAGTTGTCATTTGTTGTCTTGTGTGCCATATTATTGCTTATAGTCTTTATGTCTTTTACCTTTTATTCACAGTTCATATTTATGATTCCTGCATTTTACATAATAAATGATCTGCACTTGGATCCACCTCCAACTCTATCCATGATAGACTGTCAGAGCTTTAAAGAAAACGTTTAAGCTAACCGACAGTGACGTATTCAAAGAGTAAACAAGAGATACAGTAATTGAGCACCTAAATAACTAACATCCCAAAGCTTGAATGTGGAACATTCAATGTGGAGCAACTTCCTTTTTTACCATAAAAGCTTTTTCCAGGAATGCTAACCACTCTTGCCCTCGAGACCTGCCTGATTCATCCTGGTACTTCTTTTGCTTCGAGATTCTGCACTTGTGACTCACTTTGTGCTCTTGTGCATGGCTGCCATAATGAGTGCTCTTCCAAAAAACAGTTTATTCCCAAGTCTCAGCCTTTCTTCAGTGGATAATCTGACCTGGATACTGTAGACCTGAACTGCTGCTGTAATCATAAGTACTGTGATGATCGTACTGCCCATCATTTAAACACAAATTAGTACTGTGTGACTTAGTATGCAGTTCTATAATCATTACAAGAGGAATGATTTATAATCCCACTATCTGATGTCATGTAGAAGTATACGGTTTCCCTTTTGAGGCTGGTTTCTCTTGAGGTTTCTTCCTCATGTCTTCTCATGCAGTTCTTTCTTGCCACTGTCACCTCTGGCTTGGTCATTAGGGATCTAAATCCACATCTGGATTTATGCAAGTGTATGCTGCTTTGTGACAATGTCTGTTATTAAAAGTGCTATAGAAATAAAATTGAACTGAATTAAATTTAATTGGTGATGACCCAAATTAGTATTAATTGCTAAATTCTTTATACCTGACCTAACTGATATACAGTATATATATATATATATATATATATATATATAGTATAGATAGACAGATAGATAGATATAGATAGATATATATAGAACTGATATAAATATATATATATATATATATATATATCGACATACAGATCTTCACATCAGCTGTAGGCTCTATTACCACCCAGAGTGACAGTGTGTGCGTGTGTGCGTGTGTGTGTGTGTGTGTGCGTGTGTGTGCATGCCAAGAGCCTGAACCGCTAACACCATGAAACACAATCCTTCCTGAATACATTCACCTCAATGTAAGATTTCTAATGGGCAGTGAATATAATTAGGTTGCTATTAAACAGAGAACACAGAAGCAAGGAAAGTGTGCCATGCAACCTCTCGAATTTATCAGGCTCATCTTTCATTCCCAATGTTCGTATAAGAAAGATTCTATCATTAACCCAGCACCAGAGACAAAAGATTAGCTCAGACATAGCATTACTGAGCCAGACCTGTGTCTGGCGTGGATTTATTTAACATTTCACAGCTGTGAGCCTCTTGAAGAACCCAACCCCCTCCCCTAGCATCACGCTAAATCTGCACATGCTAATGGAAAAAATGCCAAGCTTAGCTGGAGAGGAAGGAGATGAGCTAGATCCATTCTCATCCACGTCTGCCTAAGATCACAATTTTCGCTCTCTACACATTCCAGTATGCTCGTTTTGTTCAGACATTACTAAAACGTTCTGTAGTGGTTTCAGAGTGGGTTGTGCTGGATCGGTTTGATAAACCTGAGCTTAGACAAAGCAGGAAACATTGGCCTGTTGCTATGGAGATGGCTACCAAGTGCCGTCAATCAAAACTCCTATTCACCACCTGGTCTGTGAAAATGATGGATTACCAAGGGCAAGCTGAGGTCACACACACCCAGGCGAGACACACAGCCTGCGGAGGCTGAAATATAAAAAAAAAAAAATTTAAGGGCTTTAAAATGATGATGATAAATGCTTCGTTCCAGATAACTGCACTGATCGATTGCATTTCTTGCAAATTTTTTTAATTAGATGAGCAACCCCGAAAGCTACACGTCATCCTACACAATATGAAGTCAGAAATCTAAACTCCTGACTTGTAGCAAAGATATATCAAGGATTAGCACAAATCCTCTGCAGATAGAGCACACATACATACATGCAAAAACACAGCATGTATAATACAGACTACTTTAGACAAGACATACACTCGCCGTCCACTTTAATAGGAACACCTGTACTTCTGCTCATTTACAGTTTTCCAATCAGCCAATCAAGTGACAGCAGCGCAGTGCTTAAAATCATGCAGATACAGGTTCTGATATTTAATGTGAACATTAACTAAAGCTCTTGACCTCTATCTGTATAATTTTATGCATTGTGCTGCTGCCAATCGGGTGACTGGACAACTGCAGGTGTATAGGTGTTCCTATTAAAGTGGACAGTGAGTGTAGATTTATAATAGCTTCTGTTATGACTGCAATTTATGTTTGACTTACTATGTCAATCATCACACATGCCACAACAAATGGAGGGACATGAGTCTGGTGTATACACACGCACACACACACACACACACACACACACACACACACACATACACACACTTACATCTGTAAAAATACTACTTACTAGCTTATGGCAGGAGAGTAGGTTAATGTGGTGTGTTTGTGAGTGCAAAAACCTCAGCTAACAGGATATCACACACCTAAGCAATTTTCTGAGAAACAGAACACCAAACTGCATTAAACGAGTGATGATAACAAGGTGTTAGGCTGACTGGGAAAAGGTGTACAGGTTTCAGAAAAAAAAACAATTATTCTGAAGGCAAGTAGTTGGTCTGCATGCATAAGTTATAGAGGAATTATTGCTAAGATTTGACAGTGAGCTTTGTATGCAGATCACATTGTATTTAATTCACAAGATGCTTCTCAAACTAATTATAGACATAAAACTGAAGTGCACTGGACTGAAATATGGGAGAAATAAGACACTCAGGGGCTGTTATAGGAAAATCATTAACGATAAGGTGCTGTGATCCAAGCAGATGCAAAGAGGAGTTCCTGTTACCACCCCAGTGTTGATTATTTCCTATAACAGCACACCTCAAAGTGTTTTATTCCTCTTATACCACAGCACCTTCCAAACTCTAATAATCCGATTATTATTCCATAGTTATAAGAAATAAGAATCCATAGGAATAAGTTATTACTTATTTTTCCCTTATTAATGAGCAGCGTATTATACTTTATCCGTATGTGATCTTTTTTTACAATTACATTTCATTTTGTTGAATGTCCGTGAAACAGTAGTATCTCTTTTTCTCTCTTTTTCTTTCTCTCTTGAACTTAATAAGACAAAAATAATACGCAGGTTGTCATGTTGCAAGGGAAACCGTCCCGATATGCAGTATTACCACACCCTTACTTGTGCGATATTGCTTAATTACACATTTTTATCAGTAAATAACAGCACATTTTTTTAAATTAATTTATTATACAAATCCCTATGAACGAGTGCATTCATACAAATCTGGGATTTGCCTTGCAACCTGAACTACTGTCCGAGTCATGATGTCACACACCTTCTGACCAATCTGATTCGAGAATTCCACAACACAGTGAGATAAAACTTTATAACTTAACATTTTTCTACATTGTAAATTAAAAAATCTGCACGTTTTACAAAGTCTGTAGTCAATAGACCAAGTGTTATGACACTTATAAACTACATAAAAGTAACTGAGGGCTTTCCTTTTAGTGGATTAAGTCTTTACTGACTTTTACAATAGAGATCACACTCCTGGCTGTTCAGTAAAAGATATTTGGACATTATAAAGGGCAGGAAGTACCACTGTGTGCACGGGGGCATTGTGTGGGGTTAGTGAGGGACTCAACTCCAGCCTACACCTCCTGTGCCATCTAGTGATGGCCAATCTATACAACAAGCATCATCACCAACAGCTTAAAAGTTAATTTAGCTTAATGATGCTAGTACTGTGTGAGATTGCTTTACAAGATGACATAAATGTGTATGATGTAATGATAAGTGGTACATAACTAAGCAAAGTTGTGCATCATGTATCCTTAGTGTGTGTGAGTGTAAAGTGGGGGTATGGAACGTGCTTTACATGTATGTGTGCGTACGCTGAGCTCCTAATGCTGCCTGTAGATGGCAGTGTGACCTTTAGATGCCTACAGTCCCAATGAGGCGGGCTCAGCAAGCGTTTGTTTATGAAAGGAAGTTATTAAAGTGTCTTTAGTGAGGAATTAAAAGTCCTGGGGGGGTTTACACACAAAATGGAGGATGTCAAGAGCTTCCTTTTTCCTCTTGCATCTCTCCAGATCAGTGAACTGAGGAGAACTTCTCGTCCTCTAGGCAAGACATTAGACTTGAAATAAATGTACTTCCAAATGAAGAATGAAAAGAAAATGAAAGAAGAGCTAGGAATTGAAATTTCCATTTCAACAAAAACGCAGACTTTTGATTACAGAAGCCCTGGCTTAAATCTTTGCAGGGGTCCTTGTGCTTCCATCATCTTTTGATCGAAAGAAAGAAAGAGTCAGAGGAAGAGGGAAGGAGAAATACAGAAGAAAGGGGGAAAAGCTCACACAAACACCATTCATCCATCAGCCCACGTGCATACAAGCTTTCCTCTTTGACCCCAGAGTCACATGACACTTTTTACGCCAATTGCGACTCACTGTACCAACAGCACTGCATAGCTCTTATGTATGCAGCCTATTTTCTCACTCATACGTCTCAAACCGTGACTGTGATTTTACTCATACCTTCTCATATCTGGCTTTTGCGTAGTCATATAGCGTCCTCACACTCTCTGTTTCTTTTGAAAAAATCCCCTGTTCTCTTTCATTTCTCTTTCCTCTGCAGCTACAGTACTCACTCTTCTTTCATTCTATCTGGACTGAATTTTTCCTCGACTATCCCTCAACCTATTATATGATCTCTATTAATTACCTGGCTTGGGTACAATAGCCAAAAACAAAGCCAATGGGAACTGTACTGCTCAAAAAGATCTATGAACTGTGTGAGACTATATATAAGAACCACAATTCAGCCACGACTCGAGTTTATATGACCAAAAATCCAACCAGTGATTTATGGTGTTGCTTAAACGACATGTGATCTCTTGCCATTTGTCTTGCTAACAAGATCGGAATTGGTTGTAAAGCTAAATGACTTTCAGTGCTTGTGTTAAAGCGATCTCGTGTAAACAGGCAACTTTCTGGTGTCAGTTACGTCCTAAATGACATGAGTTTACTACTTTCAAGCAACCAATGAGCTCCAACCAAAGGATGGAGATGGTGAAAAAGAGGCACGCTTGTTACTAGCAGAGCTTTTGTGTCCTTCTTTGACTCTTGGAATTGGGTAATTAGATCCAGACTGAAAATCAAGCTGACGGCTGCAATTGGGCACATGGCCATTGTTGCTATGAAAGAGTGAACCCAGTGGGGACGGGGAAGGAGAAAAGGAGAAACGCTGAGAAGGCAGTAAGGAATAGAGAGGGAGAAAGAGATTTACGAAACAGACTCAGAAAAGATAAA
This sequence comes from Pangasianodon hypophthalmus, assembly GCF_027358585.1. Lineage (NCBI taxonomy): Eukaryota > Metazoa > Chordata > Actinopteri > Siluriformes > Pangasiidae > Pangasianodon > Pangasianodon hypophthalmus. The sequence continues at coordinate 6,071,161 of NC_069730.1, read as the reverse complement.
AGCAGAACATGAAGGGGAATGGGGAATTAAAATGAAATACAGAAAGAGAGAGAAAGTGTGTGTGTGTGTGTGTGTGTTCAGCAGTAGAAGGATAATCAGGAGAATCTGGTAAGTGAACTCTTGTTCCGGAGCAATTCCTCTCCTTTCCAGCCAAGTGACTATTAAACATGTCAGTCAAATCATTCTCCCACTATAAAACACAAATATGCATTTACCTTCCAGGTACCTTTTATAAGACATAGTACTAACATAATGAAAATAGCTGACACTGTAAAAAGTTGAGGCATTAACCTTAAATCGTGTCTAAAACATTGCATTTAGCTAAGCTTGAGAAAAAAAGTATTTAGCTAACGTTAATAAAGAATGACTTTTAATTTCTTAGGTGCAGTCTACTTTGTATTTTGCCCCATTTTCTCCCTAATTTAGTTTGAGTGAATTCCCGCCCACCTGCCAACCAGCTCTCCCCTATAATACAACAGCTACCAAACAGCGAGAGTGAATGCTAACACGTACTTCCTCCAAGACACGTGAAACCAGCCAACAGCATCTTTTCGAACTGCTGCTCTTATGGCTTCAGAGGGCAGCGTATCACACTCGGACGAACACGCTATCTTCCCTCTTCCACATACATGACACCCACGATTGGCTAGTGTTGTTGTGATTGACAGGGGTGAGAGTATGCTACCCCGCCCTCCCAGACACCATGGCCAATGGCATCTGGTTTATGTACATTCTATTTTTATGTCACGGACAGTTGAGAAAAGCATTTCACTGCACGTTGTACTGCGGATGGCTGTGTTTGTGACCAATAAAATTTGAATTTTGCTCTGATGGACCACCCGACCATGACAGCTTTTCCATCTGACCACATCACACTATGCCTATTGTCATTCTAACGATGCTTGGTGAACTCCACACGCTGTATTTTTTGAGACGTTCCAAAGAAAGACTTCTTCCTTGCAATGCTTTCAGCTGGTTGTTATGGATATGGCATTTAATAGTTGACTTTTAAACTTGTCAACTACAAGAGTGAGGGCAGTGGTGTACCAAAGGTTAAAGGCTGTGGGTTCCTGATCGGAAGGTCAGGGGTTCAAGCTCCAGTGCTGCCAAGCTGCCACTGTTGAGCCCTTGGGCAAGGCCCTTCACCCTATTTCGTGATCGACCCTATGCTCTGACCTCAGCTTCCTCAAAAGCTGTATGGTACAGTGAAAAGAAACTCAATATAATGTGATGAATAAAGGCTTCTTCTTAACTAAACTGTGCAATTCTAAAACCATCATCATTGATTTTTTTCCCTTCCTTCACTGACTTCCTCACTGTGTATGGGGACCCATGTGAAATTTTTTGATATGGCTCTTATTGTGCTTAATGGTATTTTTAACTGTTTTTATTTTATTTTTTATTATATTCATTACTTGATTTGTGCAGGTCAACAACTGTCTGTCTCTTTTGTTTTCAAAGTTCTGTTTTTTTCTCCATGATAATGGATAATGAGATTTTTTTTTTTTTTTTTTTTTTACATGTGTGCAACCTCACATTTATACCCCAGGGAAAGGAATGAATAAAGGAGACTGAGAGCAAATTGTTTCAACAATTCCCTGTAACGTGCGGTACTTAGAGGCAGGACACAAGTGTGTAAAGTAAGTAGCTTCTTTATTTATAGTAATCCACAAATCATCTCCATAGTCTGGAGCAATGGTCGAAATACTGAACAGGCAGGCAATGTCAGAAACGGATAATCCATAATAACAACAAAAGTAACGGAACACGAAAAGCGCTGGCTCGGTAATGCACACTAACTTGGAGAGACTTTGCCAAGATACAAACACATAGAAGGCTATTAATAGGAAGACCAATCAAAGGCTAAACGAAAAACAGATGAACACAATGGGAAACTGAATAATGACAAAACAGAGGTGGAGATAGGACCAGGAAGTGAAAACACAAACATGTCATAATAAGAGCATGGGCATTACAATTTGTTGTATTTATTTTAAATTTGGCTAAGGGGTGTAAAAATTTTTGCGTGAATATGTTTAAGAGAAAGTACTATTAATTAAAAAAGTAGCGCTAATGAAAATGATTTCTTTTGCTAGAACAAAGATAAATAGTTTCTCCTACTCTCCTATTTTATATAGGATATTTTATACAGGAGAATATTTCTCCTATTCAGTTTTATGAATTGTGCCAATAATTCTGGAGATTCAGAATGTATCCAGAGTAACTTAGAAAATGTAGCTATGTGAACTAACTAGCCCATCATTTTGGTAGCAATTGAACTGTCCTCCTACGCTCATATCTAACAAGGTTAATCACTGAAACCTAACAATTGTGCACCATCAACTTCAACAGTTAAGTCAAATGTTAGCTATTTTCCTTATATGTAGAGAGTAATGAAAGCTATGAGAGTTTATATAATTGACAGAGTGTGTGTCTCATCCAGGAGCAGTTCAGAACACTTTCTCTCATGGAAACAAGCGCCAACCTGGCGCCCTGCTAACATCCAATACTTCTCTGTGCTTCTCACAATCCAGACTACAAGCATCAACATTTGGATGCAGAGAAAACCACAGCATAAACCCAATACAGCCTCGACAGAATCTCCAAGCACCAGCCCAACTGATCAAATCCAGCAATTCCAACCAATCAACATCCTCCGTCCTTCATCTACCTCCCTGACTATTATACAGATACAGTACAAAATCCAAGTCACTGAAGCTATCCAGAACCTCATACTGGAGCTTAACGGAATAGCTAAACATTTCCAAAACGTTTCCTCAACCTCTAGAGAACCCTTTCCGGGATTGAGAGAGCCCTGGGGGTTGACACAGCTGCACTGAAGACCTTTCCTTATGGCTTCCTCGGGATACATTATTTTCTTCCTTTCCTTTCTCCTTACATTTTTCCTCCTGGCCTCCCTCATCTGACCCCCTCCCTTTAGCTCTCATTCTTTTAACAGATCCATGCTAAGTGCTCGCCAACATGGAGTACTGCCTGCCAAAAGATCCTCAGACAACAGTCTAACACAAGCACACGCACAAACCCTCCAGCTATACGCAAACCTTTTCTAAAAGCAGACACAACATTCCTTTTTGTTCATCGTATTGCTAGTGTAACTTCTGAAAAGATTTGCTTAGCGTTCTTTAAAATTCGTTTCCCAGGTGCCAGTGATTGGCATCGCAGCCGCTGTTGTCTACTGGCAGGGAATGAGGATGGTTGAGACACTGGAAATGTTTATAATCCTTAATCTGTTTGTTTGTAAGAAGGGTTTATAGGAGAGCAGCACACACGGCACGATTGCAATACACACTTGGGTACGTCCAACACACACGCTCACACACAGACTGTACAAATTAACATACCAGTGCAGGTTATATCTCATCGATCGATCACTTAAGGCAAACTTGTGTTTAAGGCTTCAGAGAGTGCAAGACACACGCACACACACACACACACACACACACACAGACACAGTGTGAAATACACAGTATCTTTTATATCTGACCAGCCAACCCCAGAAAGTGTTGCTTATTATAGAAGCTCTTGAGGCGTTGTGGAGTGTTTTAATGAATGTGTGAATGTGTAAGTATGAAAGATTAACGCTGACCCAGTGATAGAATGCAGGCAGATGGTGCCCCCTCCTAGATGCCCATGTGCAGCCAGTGCCCTGTGGGCCTGTGTGTATTAGCACATTAAAGCTTATCCTCTATACTCTAGTCCAGGTCATGTACTGCTACTCCAAGGTCAGCGTCTCAGCTCCACAGTGCAGATTCGAGAGCGCTGCATGCTAAAGACAGCCCTGATCAAACTTGCTGATAAATTTTCACATTACACGTCATCCATATAGAGTGATTTGTGTGAGTCAAGGGTGCCTGTCATGTTCACTGAAGACAGAATTCAGCAGTTAGTGCTCTCTTATATGACTTGATTTATAGTGCACCTCTCCTGGGTAGTGTGTCAGTGTATTAAGTGAAATATAAAGGACAAGTCCGGACTCTGGAAAATGCATCAGGCATGAGCTGTAAGCTATGAATCTGACAGCCATGGCTGAAGCACATTCTTCTAAGAGTTCTTTTAATTCATTCCTATTAATCACAATTAACAGATTTGTGCTTTCTTAATTAATTAAACTTATACTACAGATTTCTCAAATGTGGCTGGTCATGATGTGTTGACTCAGTTTCAACAACCGCAGCTCTGACAATAGTTCCACTTGTAATTCAAACCACAGGTTTAGATTAGAGGTTTCTATAGCAACTACCAATCTAATTCTAATAATAAAAGAATTTTAAAAATGTGCTGTTATTTAACAAAGAAAAATCTGTAATTGTTGATATGGTGGCGCTTTTTATAAGGAGATATTTATTTAACATTTTTGAAAGGAGTCTCCAGTTTCAGCGCTTTGTAACTCGAAGTTTTCAAGACAGAGAAATTTGTGCGTTCTGGTTTCTTGGTAATATGACAAGCTGCATTTGTTTATCTTATCAAATTCAAGAGAATGAAGCCACTAGTCACTACAAAGGGAATGACTTTGTAGCCGTTATTATGTAAGTGATAACAGATGCTAACATTTCACAGACATTCCACAATGTATAATTAAGTATAATTATAAATGCATAAATTGTATGCTTTGTTCATTAAGCAATTAAAAATTGTAATCTTTGGCACATTGCTTTCACGTATGAAAAAGAAAACACTTCAGGATACGCTGTTATTTAAAAAATTATCAATTTCAGGGTTTTTAATTATAGCGCTGCTTTACGCAATAAACATCACATACCCACAAATGTTTAACTGTATTTTAATTTTGTTTTGGTTCAAAGGTTGATATATTTGTAGAAATACAATCACTTAATGTATATTGTGTAAGAAGGCAGCTTTCTGTTTATTGAAAATGATAAATTAAAACTTTTTGGCCTAATAACAATAATAATAATAATAATAATAGTAATTGTTTTAAACAACTGTTTCAATATTAAGGAAAATAACTAATATTCTTTTTTAGCTATTAAGATACAACCATACAGATCTATATAAAGGAAAATGGTACATAAAATCTGAGCAAATCTAAAGTCTATATTGCTGTAACTCCGTCCCCATCCCTAGTACATGCACAAACACACACTGACCCACATACACACACAAATAGAAACCATGTCAGTGTGTGTCTGTACAGCTATCCCCCTGTATTCCCCATGTGAATGCTGGTATAACTGGGCATAGCTCCATCTTCCCCGCACACACACACACACACACACACACACACACACACAGTCTGTCTCTCTACACACTGGCCTGCTTTTCTTCATGTAGCGCAGTGTGTCATCAGACTCCGCTTTGACCTTGACATCAAAACTGCAGGTGTGAGACATTTCCCCTGAGCTATCAGTTTAACCTTGGAACAGCCGAGTGAAAGGGGGGGAAAGATGGATAGAAAGAACAGTAAAATTCATAAAGCCCAAAGGAGCATCACAATTTTACCAAATTTAAGGGGAGCTTGGATTTTTTTTAATCACATGATAATTCAAGCAGGCGGCGGTATAAATCAGCATGTTTGGATGTGGGGGTATTTTAAAATGTGTGTGCCTGTGTGTGTATATGTGTGTGTGTGTGTGTGTGTGTGTGTGTGTTTTGTGAGGTCTGTTGATCACAGATTCACCACAGTGGCTGCAAAAGGGGGAGGAATGGCAGTAGCAGCGTATTGAGCCCTCCTACTCAGGAATGCAGCAAGCCCTTAGAGAACGGAGGAATTTGTTTAAAGAGCGCTATGAGACTGTAAGACTATTAATACACTCCTTAGATCCCCCTAAATAACACACACACACACACACACACACACACACACTACACAGCTAGTGCTTTCAGTGCTTTTCCTAACAGGAATAAGTGTACGCGTACGTGTGTGTGTGAACAGATCACAGTGAGGACGTCATACATTACATTCAAATGAAACAAGGACGGTGCTATTAAACTGCAACAATTCAACACAACCATTAGGAAAAAAGTGTCAGCTGGTGGACAGCTTCTGTTGTGTTCAATCACACTAGGTAAAACCTGAAATAAGCAACCTCAGTAAACAAATAACTCATGAATCAGTAAACTCGTAACTCAGTCAACTCATAACTCATGAATCAGTAAACTAACCTAACCTAAGTAAACTCATAATGTAGGCAACTATATATATGCTAGTGTTGACAATAAATCAATGTGTCAACACTAACAGTGGTATTGATTGCCATTTCTTTTAAAAAGTGTGATTGTGTAACTCTAGGGCAGTGATTGGTTAGACCGTATTCATGTCATACGCAGTCAGTGGTGTATCTTGACCTTCCAGAAGCCCTGAGTCATGTGTTTTTCCTGCGAACTAACAATCCAATTGGTTGCTTAATTTTCTATAAGAGCATCTCTCACAATAATGTCGGCTATAACTCAAAACACATTCTATTAACACACTCATTCTAATACTTTATTATAGCAGCAGCTAGGAGCAGAGGGAATTCTATGCTGGATGCTCCACATAAATAAAAAAAAATGTAGGTAAATGTATATGCTTTAAGTTTTCTGACATGGGAAAGACTTCAGGATGGAGAGCATTTTGCACTTTCTCGGTAACATGACAAGCTGCATTTTATTGACTTATTAACTTCAAGAGGAGTAAGAAATAGTGGAAACAAATAGGAAACAACTGTCTATAGCTGCTGTAGTCTAAATGAACAGGAACTAACTTGTTTTGTGGACATCCCACAACATTAAATGTAACTATAAATGGATAAAAAGTATGACATACCCCCCCACCATCATTGATTATTTCCCCTTACAATACAGCTTGTCTTATTTTATTACTTACATATTACATAGTATCATCCAAAGTAAAGTAATTCATGACATGCACAGTACTTGCAAAGATTCAATACAAATATGATGAAATAAATATGATTTTGTGTGTGTGTGTGTGTGTGTGTGTGTGTGTAATAGCGAGGAAAAATAGAGAGAAGTGGCTAGGGGAGCTTAAGGGGATGTTCTTTGTTTCATCAGTGTAAAAGCTTGATTTTGATGGAACAGGCATCCCTGAGTACAACAGACCACTTCAGCCTGTGAAGCCACTTTAGCTATTGTGAATGCGAACATGAGGACAAAGCGCGGTACTCATGGTTAAGTGTAGGTGTGTGTGTGCGTGTCTGTGTGTATGTGTGTGTGGTGGCCATCACATGAGGTTAAAGTCATGTGGAATAAAAAAAAAGAAGCTTTCAGTTCTGTTAGTAAATGTGCATTTGAGTGTTATTCGTCCTCTCTTGAGTCCTCATCTTGTTTTATAATAATCATCACCAGAGACAAGCTTTAAACCTGCCGTCTGTCAGAATCAGCGCGTTAATCCGTAAATCTGGTGCACGCAGTCGTGAGGAAAGTGTTGCACAGAAACACACACCAGTCTGTAACAGGGATTAGCATGTACAAGTTTGCCCAGGATATACACAGTCAGATAAAGGTACACTCACCCCCACAAATTACACACACTACACAAACCACAGTGTGAGACAGGGCACAGGAAATAGAAGATCACTGACAGTTAAAACAACCACATAGAACGAAATATATATGTCATTAGAACCTCTTAACACGCACACACACACAGATTACAAACACATTACACACACTACACACACTACACAAGCTACAGTGTGAGACAGGGCACAGGAAACAGAGGATCACTGACAGTAAAAACAACCACACAGAACGAAATATACATGTCATTACAACCTCTTCACACACACACACACACACACACACACAAACACACACACATACTCAACATATGCAAGAGCAGCGAAGAGGCATGAGAGAGCGTGAGGCACCAAGTCCCTCTCTGAGATCACACAGCATTCAAACACTGGAGCAATTCATCCCTCTGTCATTCACACACACACACACACACACATATACACACACATACACACACACAGAAACCACTGTCACAATATTCTGTTGTTGTGCGTGTACTAACACAAGTGACATCATCACCAGCCCAAGTACAACAAAATGGGCTCACAGCTAACTTAAGATGATGCAGAGTGTGTGTGTGTGTATGTGTGTGTGTGTGTGTGTGACCTTTGGAACCAGCATGAGGATGTTTCTGATAGACTACAAAGCACTTGTGTAAGCAGCTCTGGATAAGGGCGTCTGCTAAATGCTGTAAATGTGTGTTGTTGTGTGTGTGTGTGTGTGTGTGTGTGTGCGCGCGTGTATGTACCCTATGTTTATGCATGTGTTTATGTGTGCCACTAATATTTATGTGTCTGCGTGTGAATGTCCCACAGAGTCCAGAAGACTTTTGACTGTGTCTGAAAAGTTACAGCTTTACCTCCGACTGTTACAAAGCTCTGACACTGGAGACTCCTTCCAAAAATGTTAAATAAACCTCTTATGGAAAACTTCACCATATCAACAATGAATTTTTTTACATTATGTGGAGCTGTTACTATAGAAACGATAACCTATCACAGGGAGTGATTTACTCGGTAGTCAGAACTCCTGTCAGAGCTGCTGTAGTAGGAAATGAATCAAGTCCTTCTGACTAATCAGAAGTTGTTGATAATGTTGAGAATTCAACAGTTTTGTGTTGCACTATGTGGTCAACAGAACATGTGCCTTTTAGCCTTAGAAAAAAAATGACTCGATCAGAAGAGCCTAGAGAGAAAACTGATACATAATTTAAAAAAATGAAAGTACAGTATGCCATGAAGTTTAGGAAATGTTTCAAAAGACTAAAAGTGCAACACTGGATTTTTCAATTGTGGATTCAAATGTGAAAATATGAAAATTCAAAGCCCATTCAGATTGTGAAAATGTGTTCTGACAGTCCTAATACACTCAGTCTAGAGCCAGATTTTTTTTTGCGGGAAGATTTTTGTGACTCCAGCCCTTGGCATTTTGATTTCTCTTTATTTACAGTCATGCGTGTAAATCCACATTCAGTCAATTTTTTTGGTATACTTTCATGCTCGTTTTCTTGACTTCTCTTATTCCACTGAGTCAGAGTTACTCAATGAGCTAGTCGAGGAACTAGCGGAGGTAGATGGATGGAGAAAGTTGCCCTTTTTATTGCTCAACTCCTGTACAGCATATCGGGATAGGGAAAAAGAAAAATTCTATACTCTTTACTTAAACGCGGCTTGTTTCTACACGACTCCCATTAACAGTTCAAACAGTAGCACATAAAACTGTCGTCATAATTAGTTTGATATTTATAATATTAATTTAGCAAATTAGTAAAAATAAATAAATAAAAGAATAGAGGAGAGACCCCATTTGTAATTCGATTGACTCCACATGCAGTCATGACCCCTAGTTTGAGAACCCATCCATTATAAAAGAGTATAAAGATGAATATGACTGGCCAGAGTTTAAACATCAACCCACAATACAAGATATAAAGTCTCTTTTTTGTTTAGTGCTATCCAGAGACAGACGCTCTCAAAGACAAATGTCTGCTCATGTCATTGACAGCGAAGAGGAGAAACGAGGCCCTGGCTTGAGCAGTAACTGACCAATCAGGCATCAAAGCCTTCAGAAAATGAGGAAAAAGAGACGTGATGACATTTATAACACGATTGTATTTTTAACTGGCCGAGTGAGGACTGTTTGGTGAGCTAGACTTTACACTCACGCTGTTTCAGCTCAAAAGGCGAATGATTTCGAACTGGGTCTGGCTATGTGCGGAAAAGATGATATCATGAAAAGAACAAAGAAGAGACGCTCGTCTACAAAGACACAATCAGATAACGTTGCCAGACGTAGTGTGAAAAACACTGACCATTTAAGGTTGCGTGTGAACTATTGTTTTCGTTATAAAGTGTCATTTGCAAACAGATGACTTATGAGGCTTAACCGTCTCCCATTTTGTTGTATCTGAACTTTTCATAGACATTACAATCATCTTTTATGTGGATTTTAAGACTAAATATAATAGAAACGATTGGAAATTAAAACCTAACAGTGCGTGTGGTCAAGCTATTTTGTATGGTTACATAAAACACTGGCTCTAGTTGTCCTAAATGAGGTCTTATGGAAGCGGGTGGCAATGATGCAGCTCATGCATATTGCATATTCCATCTGAAAATAAAACTGGTGCTTTGCTTTTGTACAGCTGGGAGAGGAGATTTTCTCCCTCATGTCATTGTGCGTCATTTATAACCTTAATTCGGCTGAGCTGCTTTTTGCTTTTTTTTTTGCTTTTCTTTCATTCTGAAACTGCATACTTTATATCTGGATTCTGAATACAGATAATGAGTGAGACATTTCAGTGTTGCAGATGTTTTCTAAGATCGTATCTTAGACTCTCTCATGATCTAGTGATGCATCTCTCTGACCTGAGATAAAGGTAAAAGGTGTGTTCAGAGCATTCCCATGGTGTATTTATATCACTGGGTGGTGTGCTCAATCATAATCAGCTCACACTTGTCGCTGTGCTCTTCTTCAGTTTTTCATAATCATCATCTTTCATGTCACTTTACATCCTGTGGTTGAAACTTACAAGAAGAGGTGCGATCACAGATGAGATGAGACTAATGCTATCTAACCTGTCTAAATGAACTTCCTGTACTGAGCATGAACATGTGGCTTAAGTTCTGCAAGACAAGCATGGTTGGGTTTTGGGTTGGTAGAGTGAAAAAGATATATCTTATTGATAAAGTGCAGAAGAAATTCAGAACGTATTTTGCCTTTATGAAAATTCATGCTTTACGTGTAGAGAAAATTAAATCTGTGTGTTGTACTGCGAAATGAAGTGATATAATGTTATATCATGGCGTATTGATTATTTGATGAGGTGTAAACCAGTGCCTAGCTGTTGTTCTAGTCACTATTTTTGTGGTAAAAAAAACAAAATTAATAATAATAATTAAAGAATATGAGCAGATGTGGTTAGTCCAACACAATGTGCCAGCGCAGTGAGATTTCCAAACCCATTCTGGTTCCAAATTGCATTTGCATTACCTCCTCACAACATCCCTGCTTAGTGCAAACATAATAAATAAGTTTTCTGACATAGATTTCTGGTCATATATTACCTTAAAGAGAAAGAAAAAAGAAAGGCTCATGAAGGAAAGACTGTTTATAGCTGTTATAATGTAAAAGATAGCACAAACTAACTTGCTTCATGTATGTTCCACAATATTAAATGTAACTAGAAATGGATAAAAAGTATGTGCTCTTCAATAAATAAAGAAAACCTTAATCGTTGGCAAATTGCTGTGGCGTAAGTGGAATAAAACACTTTGAGTCATGGTGTTATAGGAAAAGTTTTGGCAACCTATTGGCACATGTGAGTGACATCGATCAAAGTATACAAGAAAATAGAAAACACTTTTGCTGTAATTAATGTCCACAACTACACATAGACGTAAGACCTATAAGTGATATTTATTCATTTGTCATTACAAAAATGAGGAGCTAATCTAATTGGACATCTAACCACACCTCTTACTCCTGTATTCATTCAAACTCCTCCCCGTTTACATTTACGTTGCGCTTCACCTGCGTCAGTGGTCATAAAAATAAAAGTGCAAGTGCTGTGACATATTTTAGCCTTTGTGATATCATAATAATCATAAACACTGAGCCAGACTCACTGGTCACACAGCACACAGGCACACAAGAGCATCAGCACATTTTCAATGGCATAAGATGAATCCCAAGAGGAAGCCTTGCCTCTGAGGATGGGAGGAGCAGGAAACAGATCCTTTTCTCAAGATAGAAAATGAGACAGAGAGGATTTGCGTCATTCTGTTTACCAACAAAATCACTGCAGAATGCCACCAATTTAAACCCTTTCCCATCAATACTAAATATGGTTATAACATGGAGAGCTGTTAAAATCTCAAATCTACATTCATATTAGCGTGCTCGTCCTTATACGTTATCATTTCTATAGTATCATTTCTAATTCTCAGGGCAGCATAATCTAAGTCTAATAATATACAAATTTTAAAAACGGGTTGTGTCAGTGTCCAGTGTCAGTGTTCTGTAACAGGTAGAGGTAAAGCAGTTTATTTAGTTTTCCACCACAGAATAGTCATTTTCTACTTTCTTAACTTTAAGAGAATGTGAGGGAACGATTGGTTAATGTTGCTATAACGTAAGTGGTAACATGAACTTGTTTCATAGACCTTCCACAACATTAAATGTAATTAAATTTAAATGACTTGTCATTCTTTAATAAATAAAAATTGTAATCATTGTAGTAATGTCAGGCTGTATCACACCACCACTTTTTTTGTGGTATAATTTCATCTTCTGGGCCTGGCTCCACAGGAGGCCAGTGGGTCCTGGCCCACCCAATCATGACACTGGCCCACCCGGGTCCCAAAAACATTGAATATTATGACATTTTCCCATTAAATAATTTTCCCCCTCCCCCATCTCAATTGGGAAAGTGGGCACAAACTTTTTCACACTCCTTCGTTCTTGCATGTGCGAATGCTCAGAAGAAAATGCTCATTTTTTTTTCTGTCTGTTTAAACTCACAATCATTATAAACCAAAGACACACAATGAGTATTTCAAAAAATAGACGTAGACGTAGAACCACCAACAACTCTGAGCTGGAGGCGGGCCCGATCTGAGCTAAATTTTATCTCCTCACATCATGGTATAATAGATCATACCAGATTGTCATTGAGAACGAGCGACGACGGGAGAAAGATGATTGATGAGATATGGCAAACATTTGCAATTTGATACTTTTCATTTAATATGACCTGTAGGTATTAAGAAGGGGTTCATGACCAATCACACAATCTGAAAATGCATGAAAGATAGGTATCTGACTTATGCCAACATATTTCCATTTAACTACGATTAGCAGTCTTTTGCACCGTGGAATTCTGGAGAATTTGGCTTATTTTTGAAATTCCACTCATCTACTTGAATAACATGAGCATGAAGGAAACAACCGATAATTTTCTATAATTTTATAATCATCATGCATTTTCACACAGAACAAAGTGTTATGTCCTTGGACGTATTATGGGCTTTCTCTGTGTGTGAGTCTCTCTCTCTCTCTCTCTCTCTCTCTCTCCCTCCCTTTCTCTACTACTTGTTTAGGAGTTCCCAGAAAAGAACCAGATCCTATGTGGGGATTGCCAGATCAGCAATAACATCATCTCTTTACAAGAATATACGCAGGAGACTGCTGGCATCAGTGGCAGCACATTTACGTCAATCATGTCAGTCTCATTAACAGCCGACACCCACTTTTTTACAGTGGATATAAACATCCCTGTTAAAACTGCAGGTTTTTGTGATGTAAAATTTTTTCTACCTTTAATGTGATATAGCAACCAACAAAGTTCAAGTGAAAAACAAATAGAAACCATTTAGGAAAAAAAAGAAAAAAAAAACTTGCAATAACCTGATTGCATAAGTGTGCACACCCTCTTATAATGGCGCATGTGACTGTGCAACCCATCATATTCAAACTCATGTTCAAAAGTAATTATCATAAACCAGTCATCAATGAAATGATTCTGATTAACCCCCAATAAAGATCAACTGTTTCTATAGGAATCTCTTGACATCTTGGTTTCATTCAACTGCTGAAGCCATGGTGTGCAAAGAGCTTACAAAGCATGTACTTGATCTCATTGTTGAAAGGTATCGATCTGTAGAGGGGCACAAAAGAATCTGTGATGTACCATGAAACACTGTGAAGGCCATCATCAACAAGTAAGGAAAACAGGGCACCACAGTGATGTCACCAAGAACAGGTCGTCCATCAAAACTTGATGAAAGAACAAGACAAAAACTTGTCAGGAAGGCTGTCAAGAGACCTACAGGAACACTAAAGGAGCTGCAGAACTCTCTGGCAAGTACTGGCCATGCCCTGCATGTGACAACAATCTCTCATATTCTTCATGTATGGACTGTAGGGTAGCCCATAATTTTCTCATTAAAAAAAAAAAAACATCCAAGCCCACCTGAATCACCCCAAACCATGTGGCAAAATGTGTTATGGTCTGATGAGACCAAGGTAGAACTTTGTGGGCATAATTTAAAAAAAAATATGTTTGGTGCAAAAACAAGAGAGTTTATCATCCAAAGAACACCATACCCGCGGTGAAGCATGGTGGTGGCAGCATCATGCTATGGGGCTGATTCTCTTCAGATGGGAATTCAGGCTCTAGTCAAGATAGAGGAAATTATGGGTAGCTCCAAATACCAATCTATTTTGGCACAAAACGTGCAGGCCTCTGTTAGATAGCTGAAAATGACGAAAAAGTTCACTTTCTAGCACAATAACAACCCAAAGCACAGATCGAAGTCAACAAAGGAACGGCTTCAGAAGAAGAAGATCAATGTTTTGGAATGGCCCGGTCAGATCCCAGATCTAAATCCTATCAAAAACCTGTGGAATGACTTGAAGATGGAAAGACTTGTGCCTTTGCACAGGCGATTCTCTGCTTTTCTTATACTTTTCAATACATTTGCATCAAAAAGGACAAATCTGTTGTCTGGTCTCTTTGATTTACGTTCATGACCCTTGCTTCCCACTGACACAAAACCTTATCTTACCGTGCTTTTAGAGATGAAGAAAAAGCAGCACGCACCCCATTATTTCTAGCTACACCGAAGATAGCTCAGAATTGCTTTCTGTGATGGTTACAGTCCTGCTTGTTTCACTCTCGTCCTTTTCTTCCCTCTTGCTTTTAGAAATGAATATGCACCATACAGTCTGCTTGTGGGCAGAGTTACCAGGCTTACCACAAACAGTAGCATAAATAATGTCTGATCTATATCACTGATGCTGTCTTGACTCAAACCATTTTGTTTGACTGCAGAGCTGTTAGTATTCATCAGTCATCTGTGTGTGAGATCATACAGTTGCGTGTGTGTGTGTGTGTGTGTGTGTGTGTGTCAGAAACTCTGATACTGGTCATGTATTCGACCCTTTCTCTGCTGCACACTGACATCAGTCAGATACAGAGCCTGCGCTTGTTCTTACATGCTTTACGGCAGGAGAAGAACAGCCGTGTTTGAATATGAGCATGGCACGGACAGAGCAACTTTTAAAGAAAGACACTCTCTGTGAATATGGAGGTCATCTTCCACCATCTTCTTGGGGTGCTGATGGTTGAGGTTAGGTGGGGGCCACAAAAACTAGGACACACAGCACTATAAGCACAGGGTTGAGAAGCAGGAAACTGGCCATGCAGACATACAGACACACACACACACACACACACACACACACTTAACTAATCTACATCTGTCATGATGAGATGCTCAGAGATTATGACAGCTGCTCTGGTTTATTTGGCACTTTCAAATGCTACATGATTTTCAATGCTGCGTTGCTGAACAAAGACGCACACAAAAAAAAAAACTGTAATTGCTGATATGGTGGAGTTTTCTAAGATGTTTAGTTAGCATTTTTAACAATATCTGTAAATGTCGAGCATTATTTCAACCACCTGAACGCAAGTAAAAATGCAAAAAATATTTAATCACTGACCTGCTGGTTATATATTACAGATCCCTGGGTGTTTCCAAACCACCCTAGATCAAACCCCCCCACTCTGAGAAAGCACAAAGAGCTTATAAGCACTAATGAAAAGAAAATGAAAAGTGCTTATGGTGTAATTCCATATTTTATCCTGGATTCCTCATAATAAATCATTTAATAGTCCAGAAGAGATAAAAGGGCAGGAAAACTAGCTTTTTCACCATGCCAGGTTTAAGGAGAGTACAGGAGGGAGGGTGTATTATTGTAGTCAGGAACTGCTTGCAGGCAGTGGCAATCGTGGAAACATAGCTGGATGGTGCATTTTAGGCGATTCTGCAAAAATCAGTAAAAAAAAAAAAAAACAGTATAGTACATTTTCAGTATATTCCTTTTGGCTGTCTAATGTCCACATAGCTGAGATTTTTCACTGTTCATTTGCTGCTCAAAGTGTTTGAATGCATCTGAGCGATAACCGTCTCAGGTGAGCAAAAAAGACCAACGTATTCAATCACTTTCTAATTATCAGCACCATTAACATTATTTGTAACGTGTTAGGATAGACACTTCAGTGTAGGCCTATTTAATCTTTTTAGGTAAATTTTGATGTTTTCTGAATGATAACACTTACACTTACTAGCATACTGCAACGTTAAAATGCGACACTCCTACGCAAAATGCATGAAGGTTGGCAGATCTGGTAACATAACTGAAGTTAATGTCACTGGATGTTGTGGTAGTGTAAAGTCGTGTAGAGAGGATTAAATCGTTATATCACATATGCAGTGAGCAGAAGGTTGTGAGTTCAAATCCCAGAACTGCCAGAGAAGGCAGAGCAAGAACCATAATCCTTAACTACTCAGCGTTATGACTGAATTCTGCCTCCTTTGTGAGTCACTTTGCACTGAAAAATATTCCGTAATGACTCTATGTAAATGCACGCTATTGAGTGAACACAGATTTATGATGACCAGGGTTGTATAGCTCGAATGCTCTCTGAAGTCCAACTTAAAGACTTTAACAAAGCTCGTGTGAGGCAAACTTCCACATAACGCAGTCCGCAGACCTTCATTTCTCATTACTGGCAGTATAATACATCCCACTTCATTAGATTACTTGTAATCTATTTAAGCTTGCAACACTGCTGTTCATTTTGCATTTCCTTCAGGAACATCATCACAGGGTGAAAGGTTCCTCTTCTCAATTGAGTGCTTCTATTTGTGTATGCATACAAATTACGAAGGTGCTGACGGGTACATATCCTCAGGAGAATCATATATCCTCAGAAATATAAACATTAACCACATGATCTAATTCGGAACAATGTGACTGAACCAAAAACCAAGGCAAGAAATGGAAATTCAAAATGATCAGAAAACGTCTCGTAGAGATGGCTGCAGAAATAGAAAATCAAATGAAAACCTTGAGCACTAGACGGTGTAACCCAGGCTGACCCTGTTCTAAATGATGATGGGGTGCCGTGTGTGGGGGTGTGTGTGTGTGTGTGTGTGTGTGTGTGTTAGGGAGGAGGGGTGCACTGAGTTCTGTGAGACTCTTTTGTAGCTTTTGGCTCTCTCTGGTCATCATTCAGAAAAAGAAGTCAGCAATGAGGAAAGACAGTAATAGATAGAACATGCAAACAGGGATGAAAGAAAGACCATATTTAGGTGGTAAAATGGATTGTATGTATGTCCTTGTGAAATGAAGCCAGCAAAAGGAAAAGAAAAAGATAAACAGATTAAGAACGAGTCAGTTTCAATAGTAAAAGAAACGGAAAACAAATAGAAATTCCCGCTTCGCATTCCATCCCCCATGACACATTGAAACACAACAAAACCCTAAATATAACCTCACCGAATGACCTCTGACCTTTCGCATGAGCTCCCTTGTGGCACGGAGGCCTGAAGTTTGGAGGAGCACACACCACTCACACACACACACACACACACACGCTAGATGAAAGACGTAGATAAAGATGCAAAAGATAAAAAAGGCATAAAGAAAAAGGCATGTCACAATTATGGAATTTCAGCTGAAGATTAAATGTAACACATAATTGTGATTAATGATTTAACCGTTTGCTTTAAGCCACTTTCATAATATAATTATAGCAGTAGTGTAATAATATACATACATGGTCTTTTATCCACATATTTAGTGCATGAAAAATGTTAAAAAAGGAAAGAACACGAATAAAGCTTATTACAAAAATACTCAAAAAGTTTACTGGACTATAAACAATGTACTATGGCAAAAAAAAATTAAATAAATAATCACTATTCTGTATTATTGCAGTAAATTCTGTTATCTACAAGACACGACAAAGCCACTGACTGAGAAATAGGATATAAAACTCTTGGAGCATGCTATTATAAGACAACAATCAACAACAGGGTAGTATGATGCAGCTCAACACAAAGTGGAGTCATTATTACCACCCCGAAATTGATTATCTTTAAATTAAAGCATTTTATTCCTTTTATATCATAGCAATTTCCCTACAATTCAAAATAGTATTAACAAAATCATACTTTTTATCCATTTATAGTTATGTTAAAAACCACACCTCTATTTAATCACTGACCTGCTGGCTATATATTACAGATCCCTGGGGGTTTCCAAACCACACTAGATCAAACCCCCCGCTCTGAGAAAGCACAAGGAGCTTATAAGTGCTAATAAAAGAAAATGGAAAGCGCTCATGGCGTAATTCCATATTTTATCCTGGATTATCTAGGCAATAGTGCAGCTGATATAAGTGGACAGCAAAATGGATTTAATATGCTGAAGAAAAGAGAGGGGGAGTGGCAAGGCATGAGTGCAACTTAATAAAAAGTTAAGATGTATATGAACTGTGATGTTTTTACACCTTTCAGAGAAATGTAGCTGAATAAGCCTTATACCACAGCAATTTGCCAACAAATACAAATTCTATTCATTAATGTACGACACGTCATACTTTTTATTGGTTTATAGCTATGATTAATGTTGTGGAACGAAACAAGTTAGTTTCTTTTATCACTTGAGTTTTAGCAGCTATTCCCCTCACCAAACTCTCATTTTTTCTTGAAACTGAAATTAACAAGTCAATAAACGCAACGGCTTTACTAAGAAACCGCAAAGAGCAAACTCCTCTGTCCTGAAGACTTTCCCATGTCAGAAAACTAAGTTACAGCTTTACCTCTGCCTGTTACAAAGCACCGACACTGGAGACTCCTTCCAAAAATGCTAAATCTGATCATCTCACATAAAACTTCACTACATCAACAATTACATGTTTTTAATATATTTATGTGGAGCATTGGTCATACAACTACTATAAAAATACGAAATAAAAATACATATTTTAATACATAAATAATACATAACTGTTAGTTAAAACTTTAGCATTGCAGCTACTGTAAGAGCGGCTGTAATAGAAAATTAATCATCACCTTCTGACCAATACGAATCGAAAATTCAGCAGCGCTGTGGTATAATAATAAATTAATCTAACTCATAATATTGCAATTATGTAATAATAATTATGTAATAATTGTGGATCTGGAAAAGCATCAAAAAGTTCACAAGCGAAAGTATAAACACAGAAAAAGTCTGCTATCCTGCAGCAAGGCGTCACTGAGACTAGAACAAAACAAAGGGAAGAAAACCAATGTGACTTTTTCTTATAATAAAATACAGATTTTTTTTTTTTTTTTTGGTAATAGTGGCATACTTCCTGAGTCTGACCTGCAGCCAGAACATACACGTGCAGATCTCTAGTCACTCAGGGTCTCAGTACACGCATTTCCATAATGGCTTGGTCGATTGGGCAGAAAGCCAGGTAGAGCCACTGGAAGCGGGCACGCATGGTCGAGTGGAGTCACCGCCACACTTGGCAGGGATAATGCATGTTATATTTCTGTCTGTAAATCCCCATGCACTTTTTCCTCTACAGCAAGGGGAGAATGAGTATTTATGATCAAATGTTACAATATGGTAAGAGTTAGGCTGTACTGGAAGCGTGTACTACAACTTCTTGATCACACATCCCATCCATGCCCATCTATACAATATCCCACATCCCAGAATCTATCCTGGCATGCGGAGATCAACCATGTTAATTTGGTAGATAGATACATTTCTATTGTCTTATTCTACTTAGCTAGTTATCTTTCCTACGCCAATCTGGCTGACTAGCTTTCCCAGCAATGCCTGTTGCAAGACTCTTTCATTGGTGCGAGAGCTATGCCTTTTGCAAATTTCCCCATTGGGGGACGAATAAAGGATTATCTTATCTTATCTTATCTTATCTTACAAGCTCTATTCATCTGATTCTACTTAGATAATTAAGAAAAACTTGCTAATTAGGTACTATAATCATTATTTCAAATTGTTTACCAGTTTATAAGATTAATTATCACGTAACTTAGCCACAATTCATCCCCTTCACTTGCAGATTTATAGTTCTTTTTTTATTTTTTATTATTTTTATCATTTATTATTTATTTCATTATTTTTACATCTCTTACCACAGATTATATTTTTTCATTGGCTCTTACAATACTCTTCAGGCTCTTATGATACCTTTCCTTTGATCACAGTGTTTTAACAAATAGTTTATTGTGTCCCCAGATTTTTTGCAGGTAATGGTAATAATTGTAACAACAATGCTGTCCAGTGCACCTTTAAGTCTATAGACTCCTATTTATGAGTAGTCTTGCTTCGCTAGAGAGTCTGGTA
The DNA here is from genome assembly GCF_027358585.1 of Pangasianodon hypophthalmus. Classification (NCBI taxonomy): domain Eukaryota; kingdom Metazoa; phylum Chordata; class Actinopteri; order Siluriformes; family Pangasiidae; genus Pangasianodon; species Pangasianodon hypophthalmus. Next base: position 6,050,944 of record NC_069730.1, on the reverse strand, counting down.
GGTTTTGATGAAAAATGTGGCCAAGAATGGCCTACTTTAACAACAAGAAGCAATTCCTCTGACATGGTAGATGACCAATCACAGACCTTTTCCTACAGCCTATCAGCAAACAAAACTTTTTCAATATTCAAAAAAATTTTCAATATTCTGTGAACATTTACAGTTTTGTTCTGAATTTTTTTTTTACATTTTTCTCCCCATTGGAAACCAGAGCACATGTATTCACAGATTTGTAGAAAGCCAATCAGATTGCAGCCTTTAAGATCCTGAAGCTTTTGGCCAGAAAAGTGCACAAAACCTAGCAGATGCTCTACACCCTGTGGGCAGAGCGTCTGTGGTTGAGACTCATTTCTGTGTATCTAAAAATCATTCTTTGTGTATTGAGAGCACTTGAGTATGTATAAAACTTGTAAATGATAAAGGCAGTATGCAAACATAAATACATGCATTTAAACCCAAGGCTCAAAAGAAATACTAAAAAAAAGTATTTCTTTCTTACACAGTCTAAGCACTGACGCACACTAAAAGACTAATAAAAGTGAAGTTAAGGAAGAAGGAGGCAATTTTGAGGCGGTTTACATGGCCGTGATTTCCATGGCTCACTGCCTCACGTCTGCATTAATATTCAGATCACAACCTCTGTTCACTCATAAATATGCTGGGTGGAAGGGTTACTGTTATCACACTCACACAAACACACACACACACACACAGAAGTTAGTTTCTCTGTTCTGTGGCACATCTGCAAAAGGACTTTTCTCCATTTATTCTGATTGAAGGTCTGGAGAACATTCCAGAAAATTCAAAGCCTGGGCATAGAGAAAGGATGTTCGGTTGGTTACATGCGGAAGCTGTGATTGGGAAGAGGTAAATAAAAGCCACTGGGTGGCACACACACACACACAAATACACACTTGCACCCCTGTGGAAACGGGCATTAACCCAACACATCATTTTGATGGATCTGACTGTGTCCAGGCTTCAGGTCAGTGGGAGACTCATTCAGACTCGCACAGCCCACAGACGCTGTCCAAGAAAAAGCGGAAACCAGAAAATGTCTTATATTCCAAAATGACGTGCTTCTCTTGAATCTCTGACACATTTGAGACTGCTCAATAATGTGCTCTCTGTTTATACAAAGGCTGGAATCGATTTAATGGACGCAGGACATCACAGTTTAAACAAGAAGCCAAATAATCAAACAGAGATTTCTCCCATGAAATCATCTTTCTTACTGTCAACACAGTTAAACACCAGTTCAAAAACTATTTTTATGGTTGTCATGGAGAATTTACAGTTTGACTAAGTTTGTACACTCATATGAGCAAATATTTAAGCAAATATCATTACATAAGCCATCCTACAAGTAGGAGCATTTATCAACCATTTCAGATGCTGGGCAAAAATTATATAGTATATTTAATATTGCTAACAAAAAAATTCCAAAAACTTTATCTGCAATATGCAACTTCTACACAAATAAATCATTTAACAAGGAAAAAAGCAGCTGTCCAATATGCTACTTATTCCTGGGTTAACAATAAAGTAACAGTGATGTTGATTATTTTCCCATAATGGCAGTGTTTCATTCTTCAGTGTTTTATTCTGCATTCTTTATCCATTTACAGTTACATGTAATGTTGAGGAATGTCTGAGAAACATGTTGTTGTTAAAGAAAAACTGGCTATAAAGGTCCTGTGTCAGAAAACCTAAGGAAATTGCTTTACCTGTAACTGTTACAAAGCACTGACACTGGAGACTCCTTCCAAAAATCATAAATAAACATCTCCTTACAGAAAATTTCACCCCATCAACAATTACAGACATTTTTATTAACCTGTTTATGTGGAATTTCTCTGTGTAAGCTATTACTATAGAATCAATACCCATATTAAAACAAGTGCATTAATATAAACTCAATTCGCAAATAGAACAATAAAATGAAGCGCAACAGAACGAAAGCCACCAACGCCTTCATTCTTGTGTGGAGGAAAACTGAGCACCGAACGTGTCACCAAACGAACGATTTATTCACACCTAAACACGCTGGTGACCCACTGACACCAATCTGATCTGCCTGAGGAGGCTTAAATCCTCCCTGATGAGGAGGCTTGACCTTCACTTGAAAATCACCACAGGAGTTGGAGCTGCTCATGCATATGAAAACCTATGAAAAGTCCACACGTTATAACAAGGTTTCACGTTGTTCTGTCTTCATTTAGACGTCACAACCATACATGTGTAATAACACAACCTCAAAAGTACAGCATTTGAAAACAATAAAATTCCCCTCCCAGTACTTGCTGAACATTATATAGTTTTATATATAGTGAAGTAAATTGGGTTTTCCCCTGTGCTCTTCTCTATAGCTGGTAAGAACAACACAGCTCTGGGTGTGTGACAGATGCAGACATTCAACAGTGACACGCTTCTGCCAACAGTCCCATTGAAAAGCTGATAATAAACCCGGGAATAGATGAACACTCCGAGTGCCAGTCAATGCCACTTAACTGGGAGACAGAGAAGGATGGAAAGAGTGAGAGAGAGTGAGAGGATCAAAGCAAACATCCAAGCGAGCAAACCACCTCAAAGCACCGAGAGCAGGAGAGATCTGTGTAAAACCAGTAATTACCCCGAGGTCAAGGATGCACTCAATTAGGCTGCAGTATGAACGGCATTTCTTAAAATAAAAGTTTTTGGCACTATAAAAACACTGAAATGTACATTTCACTCAATATGGATGACGTTCTCAGATCTCAAATATACTACATTAATAATATATGAGAGGGTTTTTTTTTTCAAATGACAGTTGACAATTCACAAACTACAAATCCACAAAGTGAGTCCACAGTAAGATACTGAAATATTGAAAACAACCATTTGGAGTTTAAGGAAAACGTTATGTCCCCTAAACCATGGTGTGAAGTGTGTAACTTGGACATTAAGCTGTGTGTGGCAGACGGCGGCGTCCTACAGCGGTAACACTGCAAACACGCTAAACACATCCACATGTAGACATCAACTGTGTGTGCAGAGAGAAACGAAATTACTGAATTATCACTGCTCCTGCACTACAACCAAATCAGCTCACTATCAGTAATTCTGTCTCGACAAAGATAGATAGATAGATAGATAGATAGATAGACAGACAGACAGTGAGATAGATAGATAGATAGATAGATAGATAGATAGATAGATAGATAGATGGCATGAAAAAGACAGACAGATAGATAGACAGTGAGACATACAAACAGGCAGGCAGACAGACAGATAGATGCATGGAAAAGATAGACAGATAGATAGACAGACAAACAGACAGATAGATAGATAGATAGATAGATAGATAGATAGATAGATAGATAGATAGATAGATAGATAGATAGATGGCATGAAAAAGACAGACAGATAGATAGACAGTGAGACATACAAACAGGCAGGCAGACAGACAGATAGATGCATGGAAAAGATAGACAGATAGATTGACAGATAGACAGACAAACAGACAGATAGACAGATAGATAGATAGATAGATAGATAGATGGCATGAAAAAGACAGACAGATAGATAGACAGTGAGACATACAAACAGGCAGGCAGACAGACAGACAGATAGATGCATGGAAAAGATAGACAGATAGATTGACAGTGAGACAGACAGACAGACAGACAGATAGATAGATAGATAGATAGATAGATAGATAGATAGATAGATAGATAGATAGATAGATAGATTCTGAAAGAGGTATGCATACAGAGGACAACAGCAGAACGGACTGACAGGCAGGTCGAAAGACTGAGAAGGACAAGCTGACAGGCAAACAAATAAGACAGACATACTGATACACAGACAGATAGAAAGATGGACAGACAGATCAGTCTGCAAGAGATATGCATACAGACAGAAACAGAACAGAGAGAGAGAGAGATTTACAGGCAGACAGGCAGATTTACAGGCAGACACAAATAAGACAGATATACTGATTCATAGATAGATAGATAGGTAGATAGAGAGAGAGAGAGAGAGAGAGAGAGAGAGAGAGAGAGAGAGAAAGAGAGACAGAGAGAGAGAGATATGCTTCCCTCAAAAATCTTTAAATTATTATCCTTTGCACGGATACACATGACAGTGCAGACAGTGGTACCACACACACACACACACACACACACACACACACACACAGCATGTTAAATTGCTGCAAAGCGGCTAAATGAACGCAGTGTGTTGTATCTGCAGCAGGGATGGTGGTTCTGTGATGCACTGGCCCAAAGCTGTCAGAAATGAGCGTCCAGTCGCAGTGTGTCAGTGTGTGTTAGTGTAGACTGGTGTGTATCAGTGCGTACTGGTGTGCAGTATATTGGTGGATGTCAGTGCATACAGGTGTACAGTATATTGGTGTATATTAGTGTGTACTAGTGTGTATTGGCGTGTACCGGTGTGTAAACTGGTATGTATTGGTGTATACTGATGTGTATACTGGTATGTATATTGGTGTGTGTTAGTATGTATTGATGTGTATACTGGTGTGTATTGCTGTGTATACTGGTGTGTATACTGGTGTGTGTTGGTGTGTATTGGTGTGTGTTGGTGTGTATACTTGTGTGTATTGGTGTGTATACTGGTGTGTGTTGGTGTGTATTGGTGTGTATACTGGTGTGTATAGCATATGTATTGGCTTGTATGCTGGTGTGTATAGCGTGTGTATTGGTGTGTACAGTGTGTGTATTGATGTGTACATGGTGTGTATAGCGTGTGTATAGCGTGTGTATAGTGTGTGTATTGGTGTGTATGCTGGTGTGTATAGTGTGTGTATGCTGGTGTGTATTGTGTGTGTATGTTGGTGTGTGTATTGGTGTGTATGTTGGTGTTTGTACTGGTGTGTATGCTGGTGTGTGTACTGGTGTGTATGCTGGTGTGTGTACTGGTGTGTATAGTGTGTGTATACTGGTGTGTATGCTGGTGTGTATAGTGTGTGTGTATGCTGGTGTGTGTATTGGTGTGTGTATGCTGGTGTGTGTACTGGTGTGTATAGTGTGTGTATGCTGGTGTGTGTATGCTGGTGTGTATGTTGGTGTGTATAGTGTGTGTGTATGGTGGTGTGTGTACTGGTGTGTATAGTGTGTGTATGCTGGTGTGTGTACTGGTGTGTATAGTGTGTGTATAGTGTGTGTGTGTGTGTATGCTGGTGTGTATGCTGGTGTGTGTACTGGTGTGTATAGTGTGTGTATAGTGTGTGTATGCTGGTGTGTGTATGCTGGTGTGTGTGCCGGTGTGCTGCTGGAGCGCAGTTTACCGTGAGAGCAGTGATCCTCACCGCACTGGACGCTGTTTGGCGGATTTCGGCGGCGCTGCCGGGCTTCAGCAGGTTCTTGGTGAATCTCCGAGTCGACGATTCCGCTGCCATTTGTTCATCAGCGCAGTCCGACAAATGATCAGATCAGCAAAGAAACACAAATCCCTTCAGTCAGAAATCACCTTAAAGCAAGCGACTGCTGTTCCAGACAGCGACAGCGCGCGCGCCTCTCTCTCTCTCTCTCTCTCTCTCTGTCTGTCACACTCTCTCTCTCTCTCTCTCTCTCACACACACACTCTCAGTCTCTCTCTCTCTCTCTGTCAGTCTCTCTCTCTCTCTCACACACACATACACTCAGTCTCTCTCTCTCTCTCTCTCTCACACACACACATACACTCAGTCTCTCTCTCTCTCTCTCTCTCACACACACACATACACTCAGTCTCTCTCTCTCTCTCTCTGCAGGCAGGGCTCTGCTCTGTTCATTCAGCAGTTAAATTAATCGACAGTGCACATTGGGTTAGACTGAGTTAAATACCCTGACAGATGAGTGCTGTGTGCCATGCTTTCATGCGCCATAACTACGTGTTTATTGTGTTAATGGTTTATTCTCCACACAAACAGATTCATCAGGGTTTCAGTGCACTTGCTTGAAATTGACCTAATATGGTGTAAGCTTTTTTTTTTTTTTTTTTTTTAAGCGTTATAAATAAATCTAGTGTCCAAAATTCAAGAGATTTCAATCTTGCTCTGGAATAAACATTTTTTTTCTTGCACTCAAGTGAACATTGCTTTCGAAATGATGGTCATATAGCGCCCTCTGCTGCTGAGTAGCTCTAGCAGGAAGTGTGTCAGAGAGAGAGAGAGAGAGAGAGAGAGGTGCTTTGGCGCCATCGTGTGCTAACACTGCCTGGGGATTTTCCGAGTTAAGAAACATATACACTTCATATAACACGAATGTATTTATTTTCATCTTCAGTAAACGCTTTACTGTGATCAGAGTCTCCTTCTGCTATTTCTAGTTAGAATGTAATACTACTGCAGTATACAGTGCTCTAAGTGTATATGCTGTAGTATACAGTGCTCTAAGTGTATATGCTCTAGTATACAGTGCTCTAAGTGTATATCCTGCAGTATACAGTGCTCTAAGTGTATATCCTGCAGTATACAGTGCTCTAAGTGTATATGCTCTAGTATACAGTGCTCTAAGTGTATATCCTGCAGTATACAGTGCTCTAAGTGTATATGCTCTAGTATACAGTGCTCTAAGTGTATATCCTGCAGTATACAGTGCTCTAAGTGTATATCCTGCAGTATACACTGCTCTAAGTGTATATGCTCTAGTATACAGTGCTCTAAGTGTATATCCTGCAGTATACAGTGCTCTAAGTGTATATGCTCTAGTATACAGTGCTCTAAGTGTATATCCTGCAGTATACAGTGCTCTAAGTGTATATGCTGTAGTATACAGTGCTCTAAGTGTATATCCTGCAGTATACAGTGCTCTAAGTGTATATGCTGCAGTATACAGTGCTCTAAGTGTATATCCTGCAGTATACAGTGCTCTAAGTGTATATCCTGCAGTATACAGTGCTCTAAGTGTATATGCTGTAGTATACAGTGCTCTAAGTGTATATCCTGCAGTATACAGTGCTCTAAGTGTATATGCTGCAGTATACAGTGCTCTAAGTGTATATCCTGCAGTATACAGTGCTCTAAGTGTATATCCTGCAGTATACAGTGCTCTAAGGGTATATGCTGCAGTATACAGTGCTCTAAGTGTATATCCTGTAAGTGTATATCCTGCAGTATACAGTGCTCTAAGGGTATATGCTGTAGTATACAGTGCTCTAAGTGTATATCCTGTAAGTGTATATGCTGTAGTATACAGTGCTCTAAGTGTATATCCTGTAAGTGTATATGCTGTAGTATACAGTGCTCTAAGTGTATATGCTGTAGTATACAGTGCTCTAAGTGTATATGCTGTAGTATACACTGCTCTAAGTGTATATGCTGTAGTATACAGTGCTCTAAGTGTATATCCTGCAGTATACAGTGCTCTAAGTGTATATCCTGCAGTATACAGTGCTCTAAGTGTATATGCTGCAGTATACAGTGCTCTAAGTGTATATGCTCTAGTATACAGTGCTCTAAGTGTATATGCTCTAGTATACAGTGCTCTAAGTGTATATGCTGTAGTATACACTGCTCTAAGTGTATATCCTGTAAGTGTATATCCTGTCTCATCACAGTGCTCTAAGTGTATATCCTGTGTCATCACAGTGCTCTAAGTGTATATCCTGCAGTATACAGTGCTCTAAGTGTATATCCTGTAAGTGTATATCCTGTGTCATCACAGTGCTCTAAGTGTATATCCTGTGTCATCACAGTGCTCTAAGTGTATATCATGTGAGTGTATATCCTGTGTCATCACAGTGCTCTAAGTGTATATCCTGCAGTATACAGTGCTCTAAGTGTATATCCTGTAAGTGTATATCCTGTCTCATCACAGTGCTCTAAGTGTATATCCTGTGTCATCACAGTGCTCTAAGTGTATATCCTGCAGTATACAGTGCTCTAAGTGTATATCCTGTAAGTGTATATCCTGTGTCATCACAGTGCTTTAAGTGTATATCCTGTATCATCAAAGTGCTTTAAGTGTATATCCTGTATCATCAAAGTGCTTTAAGTTTATATCCTGTATCATCACAGTGCTTTAAGTGTATATCCTGTAGTATTCAGTGCTATAAGGGTATATCTTGTAGTATACAGTGCTGTAAGGGTATATCTTGTAGTATTCAGTGCTGTAAGGGTATATCTTGTAGTATTCAGTGCTGTAAGGGTATATCTTGTAGTATTCAGTGCTGTAAGGGTATATCTTGTAGTATTCAGTACTATAAGGGTATATCTTGTAGTATTCAGTGCTGTAAGGGTATATCTTGTAGTATACAGTGCTGTAAGGGTATATCTTGTAGTATACAGTGCTGTAAGGGTATATCTTGTAGTATTCAGTGCTGTAAGGGTATATCTTGTAGTATTCAGTGGTGTAAGGGTATATCTTGTAGTATTCAGTGCTGTAAGGGTATATCTTGTAGTATTCAGTACTATAAGGGTATATCTTGTAGTATTCAGTGCTGTAAGGGTATATCTTGTAGTATACAGTGCTGTAAGGGTATATGCTGTAGTATACACTGCTCTAAGTGTATATGCTGTAGTATACACTGTTCTAAGTGTATATCCTGCAGTATACAGTGCTCTAAGTGTATATCCTGCAGTATACAGTGCTCTAAGTGTATATGCTCTAGTATACAGTGCTCTAAGTGTATATGCTGTAGTATACACTGCTCTAAGTGTATATCCTGTAAGTGTATATCCTGTGTCATCACAGTGCTCTAAGTGTATATCCTGTGTCATCACAGTGCTCTAAGTGTATATCCTGTGTCATCACAGTGCTCTAAGTGTATATCCTGTAAGTGTATATCCTGTGTCATCACAGTGCTCTAAGTGTATATCCTGTGTCATCACAGTGCTCTAAGTGTATATCCTGCAGTATACAGTGCTCTAAGTGTATATCCTGTAAGTGTATATCCTGTGTCATCACAGTGCTTTAAGTGTATATCCTGTATCATCAAAGTGCTTTAAGTGTATATCCTGTATCATCAAAGTGCTTTAAGTTTATATCCTGTGTCATCACAGTGCTTTAAGTGTATATCCTGTATCATCACAGTGCTTTAAGTGTATATCCTGTATCATCAAAGTGCTTTAAGTGTATATCCTGTATCATCAAAGTGCTTTAAGTTTATATCCTGTGTCATCACAGTGCTTTAAGTGTATATCCTGTATCATCACAGTGCTTTAAGTGTATATCCTGTAGTATTCAGTGCTATAAGGGTATATCTTGTAGTATACAGTGCTGTAAGGGTATATCTTGTAGTATTCAGTACTATAAGGGTATATCTTGTAGTATTCAGTACTATAAGGGTATATCTTGTAGTATTCAGTGCTGTAAGGGTATATCTTGTAGTATACAGTGCTGTAAGGGTATATCTTGTAGTATTCAGTGGTGTAAGGGTATATCTTGTAGTATTCAGTGCTGTAAGGGTATATCTTGTAGTATACAGTGCTGTAAGGGTATATCTTGTAGTATACAGTGCTGTAAGGGTATATCTTGTAGTATTCAGTGCTGTAAGGGTATATCTTGTAGTATACAGTGCTGTAAGGGTATATCTTGTAGTATACAGTGCTGTAAGGGTATATCTTGTAGTATTCAGTACTATAAGGGTATATCTTGTAGTATTCAGTGCTGTAAGGGTATATCTTGTAGTATACAGTGCTGTAAGGGTATATCTTGTAGTATTCAGTGCTGTAAGGGTATATCTTGTAGTATTCAGTGCTGTAAGGGTATATCTTGTAGTATACAGTGCTGTAAGGGTATATCTTGTAGTATACAGTGCTGTAAGGGTATATCTTGTAGTATACAGTGCTGTAAGGGTATATCTTGTAGTATTCAGTGCTGTAAGGGTATATCTTGTAGTATACAGTGCTGTAAGGGTATATCTTGTAGTATACAGTGGTGTAAGGGTATATCTTGTAGTATTCAGTGCTGTAAGGGTATATCTTGTAGTATACAGTGCTGTAAGGGTATATCTTGTAGTATACAGTGCTGTAAGGGTATATCTTGTAGTATACAGTGCTGTAAGGGTATATCTTGTAGTATACAGTGGTGTAAGGGTATATCTTGTAGTATTCAGTGCTGTAAGGGTATATCTTGTAGTATTCAGTACTATAAGGGTATATCTTGTCGTATTCAGTGCTATAAGGGTATATCTTGTAGTATTCAGTGCTATAAGGGTATATCTTGTAGTATACAGTGCTGTAAGGGTATATCTTGTAGTAAACAGTGGTGTAAGGGTATATCTTGTAGTAAACAGTGGTGTAAGGGTATATCTTGTAGTAAACAGTGGTGTAAGGGTATATCTTGTAGTATTCAGTGCTGTAAGGGTATATCTTGTAGTAAACAGTGCTGTAAGGGTATATCTTGTAGTATACAGTGCTGTAAGGGTATATCTTGTAGTAAACAGTGGTGTAAGGGTATATCTTGTAGTATACAGTGCTGTAAGGGTATATCTTGTAGTAAACAGTGGTGTAAGGGTATATCTTGTAGTATTCAGTGCTGTAAGTGTATATCCTGTAGTATACAGTGCTCTAACATGGGGAAAAAAGCAAAAGCAAATAAAAGAAAAGAAAAAAGCAAAGAAAGGAAAAGAAAAAAGCAAAGAAAAGAAAAGAGAAATGTTAATTGCCCTGTACCAGCACAAAAAAGAAAGAAAGAAAGAAAGAAAGATGATAATTGTGTGTACCATATCAGCACAGTGCTAAAAGAAAAGAAAAAAGAAAAAGAAAGCAAAGAAAGAAAGATAGACAGACAGATGGATGAATAGACAGAGATAGATTGATACCAACACCCAGACAAAGCTCAAAAGACATATACACACACCAGCAAATAAACAGACAGACAGATCAACATCCACTCAAGTGGAATTTATTTGAGATGAAGTGGAGTAAGATAATAATATAACAATTAAATATTTGTACAGAAAGTGATATAGTTATAATGCATATAAACAATGCTTTAAAGAAATGACCCTCTGTGACTTGTGACTTGTGTCCCTTGTGAATTTGATATATGTGAATGAGTGTGTGTGCCTGGCAATGGACTGGCATCTAATCCAGTGTGTATTCCTGTGTCATGCCTAGTATTCCCAGGACAGGGAATGCATCATGACCCTGACCAGGATAAAGGGGTTACTGAAGATGCTTGGATGAAGATGATGGTATTTTTTCACATCAGCTAAGTTCTTAGATGAAGTGTTGAGTTAAGATTTGAAGTACCTACTGGTGTTTTCACACATACTGTACATATTTCTGAAGAATGCTCAGTCATGTTAAAGTGGACTCGAAAGGGAACTATCTGCAAATGACCTCAGTGTTTTTTGGTGTTCATAATACAATTGGAATCAAAAGAGATCTCAGTTCCTTGTCTGGACATTTTACCATTAATGTGCTCTCAGACCACAACTTCTTGAGAACTCAGAGCCCAGCTGTGTAACACTGAATTATGAATAACGTCATGTTGTGACATCTGTCATGTTGCTACCTAACACTGCTTACTTTGTCACTGGACCACACAACCCCATGGGCACCCATTATTGTTTTTCACTTTATCTGTGAGGTGACAGAAAACTACAGCTACATAAAGACTGCGAGCTCTTTAGCCGTAAAGCAAACTGGGAGCACTTTGTTCACACAAATCAAGCGGACCACAAAATAAACCACCAACAAACTGTACTGAGACAATCTCTAAAGGGGAAGTGTAGAGTTCATTATTGTGTTCACAGATGCACAAAAAAGCTGCTCGATCGGTCTGAGACCACGTATGCTAAAATGGGCTGATGTACCTGTATTTTTATATTCATTTATTGTAGTTGTACAAAAAGAGCTTGCATAAAGCTAAATGGAAAGTACTTTTTTATTTGTTGTGTAAAAAGCACTGTAGCAAAGAAACGTACCTCCCCAAAGAGGCCAACAATGGATTGGATTTGTCAAATTATTAGGCAAGGGGAAACACCAGGCAGTGAATTTGGACCACTTTAACAATTATAGACAAATTTTACCACTATGAGCATGTTTTACCACTATGAGCATGAGCTTTCACCATAGTCATAGTTTGTTCAGAAGTTAGTTTGATTGAATTCAGCTCAGTGGATTAATTAAAGGGTCGCAATTGCCTGTCGTATCCTGGAGTATCTAGCACACAAGTGAGAGTCAGCTCAAAATATGGAAAGTGCTATCCATGATTAGCAAGCAACACACTACACAATATAAGAGCCCTAATGAGGATAGGGATGTAGATTTACAGAAACAGAAAGGTTTGTCCAAAAACTGAGCTTCTGCTTAACCACCACAGATCAGATCATTACAGCAGCTGTAACACTGCTTCTGCTGACTCAAGCCATTTGTCAGTGTTACATTTTGGGAGAGCCGTGGCTTCAGACATGGAGATGCTAATTTTCATCCCAGCCACTTTTGCATCTAGCTTGATACGCTAGGTGTAGAGGCACACGCATGATGGAGTCTGACACCCACCCTAAATGGTTTTGACTTAATGCCAAGGATGCAGAGACAACTCTCACTTCATTCACACACAGACTGAAGTAGTGACCCAGATACCTCACTCTCCTGCCGTACCTTCCACAACAAGTGCTGAGGCACACAATCCCAGGCCTTCTCTAAATCCCCAAATCAGATGTAGTCTGAATTGGTGTACTCCCATGACCCCTCATAAAGCAGCGCAAAGGTAAAGAGTTGGTACACTGTCCTGCAGCCTGGCTGGAACCCAGAACCCTGACATAAACTTTTCCCAGGAGGATGCCCACACCTCGAGCCCCCTTGATCTTCTGCCCTGGCTGGACCAACTCCATATTGTACAACTCGCTTCTTTTAATGCATCACATTAGTCGAGTACTGACATGTGAACTTCTAATATAATCACAAACAGAAAAATACAAAAGAAAAGGGTAAGCATGACGTGCGGATGGTGGCATGCCTGGGATGGGGGAGACCGGAGGGGGTGTGGATGATGGATGTGCCCTGGGCCTGGATGATGGATGTGCCCTGGGCCTGGCATTAACACTTTTAACACCTACAATCATAATGAAATTTTTATCTCATCTTTTTGTCTTTTCTTTAATCTGTCACTGATTCCCTGTCTCCCTCACTGTAACACAAGTATTTAAATAAATAAATAAATAAATAAATACTTTTCCCAGGAGGCTGAGAAGTGTGATTCCTCTATAATTGCTACGCACTCTTTGGTCCCCTTTTCACTCACAGTGCTCCATCCTTTGCTCAACAATATCTTCAGTAGAGGTCAATACTCCCTGGAAATTGCTCAGCAGACCTTGGGCATTGGCTGACTCTATGATTGAGCACTTGAACATAGTCCATTGCCCCCGACTTTACTCGCTACAAGGGAGAAGTCCTTTCAGAGTTAAATTCATCTCTCACCCAAGCTGCCAGATGATCTCAAGCAACCCAGAAGGCTCTCCTGGGTTTCCAGGTAAATCTGGCTGGCACCCTGTGCAATTAATCCGACTCACTCAAGCGGTGATCATTTGACAGCTTTGTCCCTCTCTTTACCTGGGTGTAAAACATATGACCTAATGTCTGATGATACAATTGATCATTGTATCAATGATACTGATGATACAATTGATCACTGTTGACCTTTGGAGCAAGGTGTTCCGGTACCAAGTATACAATCCAGTGCTTACACAGAAGTGCAATAACATTTCACCACTCAGGTTCAGCTCCAGCATCTCAGTCATTCCCAACATAAGCACTGACGTCCCTCAGTAACACAATGGAGTCAGTATGCTGTACCCCTTCGACTACCTGCACCATTTCCAAGAAAGCTGAATACTTTGAACTGATGCATATGCGCAAAAAAAAGTTTTTGCCATATATATTTTCTTTTTTTCATTTATTATTGCCTCCGATAAACTACAAAGAGTCCAGCTACATAAACAACTCAAGAACATGGCAGCATTTCTTGCACAAATTGCTCATACCTTATATGTATTGTCCTATGAGGCCCATGAGGCAGTGGTAGAGCTTACATGTCCAACAAGCATGTGATAAAGTGGAATCACCCAACCAGCACAGTCTTGCATTTCATTTCTCTGTCCTTAGATGGAGCCAGAGTATTATAAAATAATTGTTTTTGTGATTCCCTACTCTACACTCAACTCAGCAACTACAGATTTAAGCCTCAAGTATTTACAAGCTGATACCTAAATCCTAAAGTATTTACAAGCTGTTGCAAAGTTAGACAAGGGAAAAAAAACACCAAAATGTGCAGAACATGGCATCAAGGACTGGAACTGAGAACCACCGCTGATAAATCAGCTGAAACAGCCTATAAGACATGTACCACAGACCACATGTAATAGGGGAGGATTAGTAACAAGAGAAACCTGTTAGCATTAAAAAGGAATATTAATGCACTACTGAACTGTGAAGTGAGTATCTGCTTCTGAGCATTATGCAGAAGACAGTATTTAATCATCGGTGAAAGGCAGTGATGGAAAGATTTCTGACAAACTTCAGTCAACCAGTGATATTTTGTACAACATGATCTCACACTTGCAAGTTTGTAACTCCAATTTTAAAGTTACGTCCCTACCATTTTACAGTTTCAACAAAATCCAACCACATTTCCTTCACAGGAACATCCCATGAAATCAGGTTAATTTTGTTATTTATACAAGCAAAACTCAACTATGAACACTGGCTTTCATTAAAAAAAAAAAAAAAAAAAGGTTCATTACATAAATGCATTTTATTCTAGAAAAGAGTCTTTTCTAAAAGACTTTTAGAAAATCTTTTTTAGTAAAAGATATGGAATTTGTAGGAATGTTTGAGCTGTACAAATATGAGCAATCAAGTAAAGTACAAGTAAACAACAAAAAACATGCCAATAGGCCAGATTTAATTTAAGATATAAACATTAATATCTTATATAGTGTGCCAATAATATTTGCTATTTGAATTTTATTCCAAAGATTACTGCCTTCTGCATATGTCATAAATGAAGGATTACCATCATAGAGGGTTGAAACCTAAAAATTCGAAGGCTGAATGCTTTACTCAGGCTGAACATTAAGTCCTGACATATTGACCTTGCAGAGAATATTGTACACATTATACTGTGTACAGTAAGTGCTCTGAACAGCGCCCCACTGTGGTCATGTTACTCCATAGTAAATTGTCTTTTTGCTGTACATTAATTTGAGAAAATGCATGGCTGTGTGGTTTATTGCTTCTTAATTATGGAAGAAATATTTTCAGAAGTATTTTAATTTGATCATGTCATTAGCTTGGATTTACTGATTATCTTTATTGAGTTGCATTGTATTTTGTAAAGACACAAGGAAGTGGAATGGAGGGAGAAGATTTGGGTGTATTTAGTGAATATTTGTGAAAGTCCACTTTACATGCCATTTATTTGACTTATATAATATATTCAGACAGATTATTTTAACTATAATGAGTTATTGTTCCTACTGCACATCAGTTAGAATGGAAACTGGGTCGTTAAAGTAAAATATTTATTATAATGGGTAGCACTAGCCAAGTTTACAGTACATGCCATTATTTAAATATGTGTATTATGTTTTCTAAGTGTTCTTGCAAGAATACATTAATCAGAACTTAAAGATGTACTTTTAAAAAATAACTGATGTATACCTATTTTTCAACTCAATTGGGCCACAACAGTTTAATTTTTAATGTCTTGTTAATGCTAGCTACCTTGAATGCTAGAACTTTTATGAAAGTCGTAAAAGGTTTGGGAGCTCTGTCATAAATACATTAAATTCATCTACAAAAATATTGGCACCCTTCCTTAAAAATAAGTATGTAAAAGATATAACATGCAATTGGTAATATTTTGACCGTAAAGGTATAGGAATGGTATATAGTTTTATTATAACATATTATTTTCTAAATTATTTAAGAAAAAAGAGTTCATTAAGAAATTTTTCTTAGGTAGTTCCATTTTTGTCCAAAACAATGGTTCCAAAATTATTGGCACCCCCATTATTGGTGGCCTGAACCTCTAATGTCTAAAGGGTGGAAAACAAGGGATGTTGCATTACCACAGGTTTCCACTAATGTTCAAATCCAGACATTCCAAGACTATGATTTTGAGTCCTGCAGCTATTTCTACATTGATCTGGGTGTATAACAATTGTGGGGCAGTTTGCTCATGTGTCTAAGTTGTGATATACTCTTTATTATTTCCTGATGCACTAAAGATTAGTGCATGTATTCATCTATCAGTACAAAAGGATTACATATGTAGTAATATATTGCATATTTGTGGACATTATAGTAAAGTATTACTGAAAATTTTTCATATATCCTTCGCCTGACCTGTTGAAGTCAACAACCATCTGTCTCTTTTGTGCTGAAAGTTCTTTGGATGAAAAAAGGATTTTACGTGTGCAATCTCACATTTGGTCAAACATCACAGGAGTCTGTGTGAGACTCAGCGCGGTTTGAAAAGTAATTTATTTTTTAAGGATTTCAAGAAATATTTTGCATTCATTTCGCATATACTTCAGGAGTGTCAATAATTTTGAGTAGAAATACTATGTTATTAAGAGATTGCATTTTGTTTAAGAAAAACATACCTTGATTGAGGTTGTAATGATAAAGTCTTTGTTAAGCCCCAGTGCTAAGTCTATGTCGAGTAAAATGAGGGGAAAAAACTAAAACGAAAAAGAAAAAAGACAATAACAACAATGACAAATGTAAGAGAGGAAAAAAACTAAAACTTCGAAGAAAAAGAATAACAATGACAACAAGTACAACAGAGGGGGAAAAATGAAAAAATAAGGCAATAACAACAATGACAACAACTACAACTATGAAAAAAAAGAGAAATGAGATAGTAAAGGATAAAGTGACTAATTTTCTAATTGCTTAATTAGAAATTTTGTCTCACTGTGAGTAACCCTGCGAGTTTTTATTTTATACAATCAGTTTAGCCCATTCTATTGAAGGGTGCCAAAAATTCTGGAGTTTACTGTACCTATGAACAAAAGAGAAAGCACTTAAACAGCCTTTACCGGGTGCAAACGTTATCCGCAAGTGAACTCCGTGTGCTCTCTGCCACTCCCTCTCTCTTATGTGGGACCAGCTGGCATGTTAAACATACCTAAAGTGTTATTTAAAAGGCACGAAACACAGAACCTGTGATCTCTCAGTAGCTCACGAGTGCAAATGGCCTTTTAAATACACATGACTGTCAGTTACACAGGGGGACAAAGTGAGCCGCGATAGGCCATCATCACAGCAAAAGCCATCACCATATTCCCATAGATATGATATGCACAATTCACATGCATAAATTGAATTTAAATTGAACTTAGTACATGAATGTGTGTGAAAGTGAGACCCAGACAGTGAAAGAGAGAGATAGATTACATATCTGTGTATGTGTATGTGTGTGTGCCTGTGTGTGTGTGTATGTATATACGTGTGTGTGTGTGTGTGTGTGTGTGTGTGTGTGTGCCCTGTCTGATGCCCGAGGTGCTATTGCACAGATGAAAGGCTTCTGATGAGGTGTGGATCCTTGGGCCCGTGACAGCTGTATATTAATCTACAGAACTTCAGACAAATCAAACAGATTCTCTTTCTCTCGTGTGAAAAAAAAAGCACCATAAACCCCAGAGCCCGGTTCATAAGCCTGGGCTACGGCACATGAAACGAAACACAGATCATCTTTAAGGGCCTGAGTGCCTTTGAAACACCACCAGCTGCCTCTGCCTCTCTTTTCAGACTTTTTTCTCACTTCATCAAACTAGAGCCATATTGTGACAGATGAAGGCAGAACATCCACAAACTAATTTAGTAATTGAGAGATGAAACGGACGAGGTCCGGACTCTGGGAGCTTTCATTGGACTCGGAACATCAAACGAGCTACACTATGGCACAGATCACTCCCAATGAGAACTTTAGAGACTGCTAAAAGGCCTCAATTTTTTTGATAATTGCCAATTGGACTGCATTATTAATAAGAACAATCAATAATTACAAATGTGGATTTTTTTGTGATGCTGAGTATGAATGAATGAAAATGTCACAGCAGTCAAAAGATACAGAACCACTGGTCCAATTTTCTAAAGCCCATCAAGTTATACACATTATAGCAATTATCTCATGATGCGCTTTCAATAAACTAATTTTCTTTTTAATGTCAAGAAACATATTATTTGATATCTTTCCATTTAAAGCCATTTAAATATGTTGCTGTCATTAGGAGATATGAAATAAGAACTAATAATAATCATAATGTTAAGTAATTTACAGACACATTCAGGAATGAACCTCCTGAGGTGTTGCATCATGATGAACAGTAATTTAAAAATGAATTTCATTGTAAGATTACCTCATTTTTTTATCATTCATGATTCATAGTTGCTTCTCAAAGTGCAAGCTGCTGAAATATTTGAAGTGTCAATGCTTTTTATAGTCACTTAACAGTCAGTTCAGGCGTGATTTAATAGGGTGTGGTTTCATATAACAATTTAATAGGGTGTGGTGTCATATAACAATACTTGACAATACACAATATCACAATATTTAATTTTACTATTCAATTTCCAGCAAAAGGAAATAGAAAGAAAAGAGATATTAAAACTATAGTTTGATCATTTTGATATTCATCCCCATTAAGTTCTAGTTTATTATTTAGTAGTTACTATGTGTTGTGTCAGAAGTTTCTAATGTTTTATTTACATGATGTAACTACAATTTCCTAATGAGTATCTTCGAAAAGAAAAGAACATGTACATATATTGCAGTAAGGTAGTGTAGAAATAGAAACCTCACAATGTTTAGCAGGACCATCCAACTAGTCTTTTTCCATTCTGGGAAAATCCACCAAAAAGCATAAACCTAAATATAACAAAATGACAAAATGTTTTAGGTTACTTTATTATGTTGCCTTGGCTTTCTGCCTGTGTGTACCTTTGTTTCTGTTTTAAATATGTCTCTTTCCCTGTCCTGTCTTTTGTTTGTTACCTGATTGTGTTCACCTGTTCTGTGTTCTTGATTAATTTGGGTATGTACACTCTGCCGATTCTTTGTAGCATTGTGAAGCCTTATTGTGCACTTGTACAGTACTTCCTGGTTTTGAGCTACACCTGTTGCAACTTTGAATATGGATTATCTTTGTATGATGTTGCCTGCATGTATTTTGACCCCATGACTTGCATCTTATGTCTTACGGCATGATACAGTTATAGCTTCATTTTAATTGCAGTTCAGGATAGCTTGTAGCTTTCAGTACTATATATGGTAGAAAATATCAAAATATGACCATGTGAAGGTTTTCCCAGATCATCACAAAAATGTCCTTTTTTCTTTAAGACGGTACTAGATTTGATACTGTCTAAAATGTAATGTGGTAGAATAAGAAAAAATATGCTCCTACAAATTTTCTGCTCTCACAGTCTCATTAACAGACCAGCTTTCAGTTAGCCTTGATAGCAGTGCATTGTTTGCCATGTTAAAAGACAGCTTAGTGCCAAGCATACACCTTATACACAAGGGGAGTGCATGTGCCAGACTCATCTGTACACGTTCACCTGAGAGCAAACAGATGGCATGGAGGACGGCAAAGCAATGCTGGCATGAACGTAGCCTGGCACAGGTCTGTCCAGCCTGGTGAGGGAGGAAGGAGTAACAACAGCCAAATCTAAACGCTGACACACAAAATGTTCAACTAGCTGCAGGACTTCCTTTTGTTGTTGCTGATATTGAGAGTTGAGAGTACAATGTGATGGCAGTGTGAGAAAAAGGATAATGATATCTACTGTTATTTTATTCATGCATAATTCATAATTCATAAATAATCATGCATTTGACTTAGGGCTAGGCCATCTGTTGATATGACATCCATATTAATTAACATCATGATACACTTTTCTAAGTATCAGGGTATCATGGGTATCGATAGGTGTCAGTGCTTTATCTCACTGTAACAAATAACTGAGTGGACATTAAATTCGAAGTGTTTCACGTTCCCTCCTTTTCTTCATTAAATATTTATTTGTAGATTTGTAATTTTTTTAAATTTTTAACACTGTTGTCCTCTCTGTATTTCTCTTGCATGTGTGCGCTCCTTCAAGAAAATACTGCCTGGTTCGAATGTAATAACTTTTTCCCTTTCACTGAGACTTATCTGACCAACTTAAGGCACAGAGCACCAAGGAGGCCAAGGGCTGTACTGTTCGGAGTCAATCATTTACTCCCCTAAATGACTACAACACAATTGGTTGTGGTGTTTACATTTTGTGAGTGCATATGAGTTTGTATATACTTTTTGGAAGACAGTGAAGACACAATTGTAGACAGACAGTAATCTGATGCAAAACTTTATTGGCAAGTAATTCTCTCAACCCTTTAGACCATCACATCTCCATTGAACCATGAGTCAAACAGTAAAGTGTGGAGCACTCTCACCCTCGGCAGAATGTCTGTAGCAGTGTATATGTGTGTGTTTGTGTGTGTGTGTGAAGCAATGAGAACAAATGTGGCCAGCGCTGAGCAAAACCAGCCTACACACTAATTCATTTATAGCTGACCCCATCACCAGGCCTACTGGGAATCCTCTCGCTTCTCCTGACTTCACACTCCACCACTGACCAGAGCTCAGTTTTCTGAAAGCAGTGTAAAGTTAGAATTTTCTTCACTGGTAGAGATTTTCTGATGTTGTGATGCTTTCTCTACCATTTAGTGATCAGCCTAGGTTAATAATTTTGCATGAAGTATTCAACTAAATGTTCTTTTACATAAAAATACTTGCTTACAAAATAGCATGACTGAATCCCACCAACAGCTACCTATTACTGTTTAACCATTAGTTATCACTTAATAGCTATAGATAAGACACATCAGTTTGAAATGATTATGTTTTTTTCGCAGTGGCACTTCACCTACCTATCATATGACAGCTACCAACCAGGAAGGGTGAAGGCTAACATGTGCTTCCTCTGAGACACATGAAGCCAGTCAGTTGCATCTTTTCAAACTGCTGCTCATACTGCATCACAGGGCAGCATAACATGCTCGGAAAAAAGCGATATCCATCCTCTTGCAAATACATGAGCTCATAGATAAACGCGATTGGCTATTATCACTGCGATTGACAGGGGAGAGAAAGAATGTCACTCCTCCCACCAAGACAACACAGCCAACTTTGCTCTCTTGGACTTCCTGACATGAATGGATGGAGCATCAATACATTCATTGGTTCCACTACAATCGATTAGGTCCACTGAAATACTTTGCTGGGTTCATATCCAGTCCGCGGCCCACCAGGTGATGAGTGATTCCTCACTCTTATAACTACATACCATTTTCTATTAGTTTCATTATAATCATAGCAGTTAGCAGTTATAATCATAGCACGGTCTTATGCAACCCCAGTGGCTGGAGTCGGTTCCCTGGCCAGGATTCGAACCTGGGCTGCTATGACGAGAGTGCCGAGGCCTAACCACTAGTCCTCCCAGACCCGGATGGTAGTTACTGAATAATATGCATTAAACTGAATAACTGAATAATAAGCCATGACTTTATAGTTTGTATAGTTCAATATATCTAGTTAATATGTGACTTGCATTAGAGGCCTCACAAGTGAAATATGATGTGGTCTTATCTGAAAAAGTGTGTCACTCTGTTATTAAATCACACATCCTCTCTCTCTCTCTCTCTCTCTCTCTCTCTCTCTCTCTCATTAACTTTCACATCTCAAACTTAGACAGACGGTCAACAGCTGGCCAAACACAAAAGCTTCTCCTCCCTGTGTGTGTGTGTGTGTGTGTGTGTGTGTGTGTGTTTTGAGAGAGATAGAGAGAGAGAGATGGAGCAAGGGCGAGAAAGAGGCCTGTTCATACCATGGTGCACTCTCTGCTCCATCCTGGCGTGTGCCAACAAAAACACACTAATCAGTGGCTTCCTTCTCATTAAAAGTTAATTAGTTTGACACGAGTTTCCTGTACAAGAAAGTATTGGCCACTTACAGCTCATTAGGGCTAAATCAAAATATCACACCACGCAAAATGTGGTAATGGATGGAAAAGAAAACACTGACACACACACATACACACACACACGCACACACGCACACACTGACAAATACACACGCATAGACACTGTTTGCTTTGCACATACCAATACAGAATTATCCCTATTGTGTAGGGATTTAAGAATATATAAGATTCACTTAGATTTTATTTTTCATTGTATTTAAAATGAACACACATACACACACTGGTGGGGATTTACAAATGAAGGTTAATTAGTTCAGAATGTAAGAATGTAATTTTTTAAAGGTATACCATAAGTGAAAAAGAAACAATAAAATCAGTGTTAGGATAAAAGGATTAAATGGCCAAGTTATAGTTATATAAA
The DNA here is from genome assembly GCF_027358585.1 of Pangasianodon hypophthalmus. NCBI lineage: Eukaryota > Metazoa > Chordata > Actinopteri > Siluriformes > Pangasiidae > Pangasianodon > Pangasianodon hypophthalmus. The sequence continues at coordinate 6,028,610 of NC_069730.1, read as the reverse complement.
TATAAATTGTGAAGTGAAAGTTAATTTATATCCTAAGTTGCTTCCAATTAGCATTAATCTAGTGCATTGATCTCACCAGGAGTGGAAAATAATTGTGCTTCATTACTAGACATTATTTTAGTGTATTATACTTTATTTGAGCGTTATTAAAATTGAATACTTGTACTCTTACTTAAAGTCTTTGAAGCACTCATTAAAAATCTCGAAGGTCTCTTCTCCTCTAATCGAGCCACTGAGATGTACGCTGTACTTCAATTGGAAGGGCTCCCACACATTTTAGCATCCAATCAAGTTCATCAACGTTGAAATAAAAATATCAACAAAATTTGTCATTTGCTATTATCATGCCACACAATATAGTTAACTCTATAGCTATCCGCTATAGCTATATTGCTTAGCCACTGAACTGCAGTGTAGATATTGAGGACGAGCATCGCTGGCTTGACCTCAGTAAAATGTTTCAATATGCCGGGGTAAGAAAAGTCTCATACTCAAAGACAAATGAGGTGTCTCCTGTTCTTTCCTAGAAGGCATGAACACCATCTAATTTGAAGTAATTATGCTAACATTAACTGGCTATATTATTGTAGGCTGTTTTCTTTCCTAACGCAGGGTTAGACTAACACCAGTTCCAGTAGCTAACGTAATTGTCTAGGCAGCAAGCAAAATTCCTGCTAATGGTAAATATTGGTTATTAACATGATATTTTACTTCTGATGAATTCATTAATATTTTCACTTAAGCATTAAGGTCAAGTTACAAGGACAAAATGAGGTTAAGTTTCACTTAAGTATAATTTCTCAGTACTTTTTCCATCCCTGGATCTCACATACAGCAAAGTATGTATATTGAAAATAAACTCACATATACAGAAGACCGAATTTATCATCGTTGAACTCTAGTGAAGCTAAGTTTGTTTCTTTTCTTAACTCACTCTCTGCATCTTTCCCTTTCCATCCCTTCATTCCACCATCACTCTGTCTAATCTGTCAGTTCTCCCACATCTGTTCAGGCAGATCAGACTTCCTGCTCCTAATGAATCTTGTAGCCGGCTTTTTATCCTAATAGTGCTGTTTTCAGGAGAGGAGGATGTTGTTTATTTTGCTTTCATTAAACCTTGGTTCTAAAGGCAAGCAGGTGGAGAGCGGAGATGAAATAAGTGTAGAACAGAGGAGGACTTAGGGTGGCGAAATACAATGAGAGGAAATGGCCTAGCTACAGGAGAAGAAATAAGGAGAGTGAGACAAGCAGAGAAGTGAAATGGTTATAACTCTTTTCCTAAATGGAGAGCAGAGCTGAATAGAAACAATAAGTCTAACAGGCTCATACAGTATACCATGAGGCTAGACTGTACATTAATAGTCTCGTCAGACAATGTCTTTCGCAGTCTATATTAAAGTTGAATGTGAAGGCTTCAGCGTTTGATCTTCTTCCAAAAGCTCAGCCATACATGGCTAATTAATCTGAGCTTTAATCTGATCATTACATTGATAGCATATGTAGTTAACCCAAATAATCAGGAGACTCTTATTGTGTCTGAGAGCATCAGAAAAAAAGATCATAACACTCCAACTTCAAACTCTGACCTTTTATTCCAAAGTCACTCAGAAAACTTCACTGATCCCAAATCTTTAGATCTTTTTGGGACTGGGGATTGGACGCATTGGCGATTTGTAAGCATCTGACACAACTATCACTGATGGCCTGCATGAATCTACAGTCTGGGCTAGAAAGAAATCAGCCCCAGCCCAGCTTCTTCATACCATTATGTTGATTTTTCTTACAACCATTGGTGGTGCTGTTGCACGTGATTCCACAAAAGTCCAAAATAATCCACCTTAAGATGTCTATTAACAGCAAATAAGCTGATGTGGATGCCAAAAATGTAACTGTATATTGATGAGTTTTTAAATTTGAGACCATTTATACCAGCCACACTGCCTGTATGCATTCACCTGTGAAGGCATGAATGGCATGGAAAGGCATCGTAACTGCATATCTTTCATATCAGTTTTACTGTAGGTCAAGGTGAGCTTTGAGCTTTAAGTTGATGGACTATACTTTAATAACCATCTTAAAATAAAGACAGGTGAAAAATTAAAGGGAAAAATTGTGTTATTATGTGGGAGATATTTTGCTGGCAAGGTCTGAGTCCACTTGTCCCCTTAGAGGGAAGCATCACTGCAAATCAAAACTGCAGTTCCTTTGACTGATCACCTCTATCCTATGATGAAACATTTCTCTCCTGATGGGCGTGGTCTCTTCCCGGATAAATCCACCCTCATCCACAGGACACAAGGCCGCGCTAAATGGTTTGATGAGGATGAAAATGGTGTAAATCATATGACATGACCTTCACAGTCACCAGATCTCAACCCAGTTGAACACCAATGGGAGATTTTGGAGTGATGCGTTAGACAGCACTCTCCATCACCATCACCACCACCATCATCATCATCATCATCATCATCATCATCAAAACACCAGTTGAGAGAATATCTTTAAAAGAATGGTGTTCAGTACAGTTCCAGACACTTTGTGCACATCGAAGCTGTTTTGTCACCTTACTAAGACATTTTATGTTGTTCTTCCTTTAATTTGTCACCCATGTGTAGGTTGATATTGCAATTCATTTCAGTCCACCTGAATTACCACAATGACACAGTGATACAACTAAAATGATAGTGAAATATGCCATTTGTGTCTGATGACCCATCAATGGATCACATATGTATCAGCATCCTGATGAAACTGTTTATTTTTCCTAATAGAGTCGTTTATATTTGGAGTTTTTTTTCTGACACGAATGCATGTATTTCCACTGAGCTAATACGGGCTAATGAGTCAGGCGCTCATGTAAACACACAAACCAGTCAGATCCTGTTAGAAAGTGTATGAATTATGTAAACACACAACAGTGAAAGAGATGATATGAAGGTAGCAAATGGAAATTGGTGTCCATCAGTCGTACAAGCACTGTTGGTTTATTTATTTTGAGTAAGGCTTTGAAATAAGTTGGATTACCGGCAAAAAAAAAAAAGTGGGTTATTATGGGATACTAGGAGATTCAAGGATTCTGTTGGAAGCACAATGTTAATGAGCATTTTACACTTAAACCCATAAGTGTAAAAAAAAAATCCAGAAAAAAAAAATCCAGAAAAGAATTTAAAAAATAATGCATCAGATATAATTCATTTTATGAGACTCATAAGAGGAGCAGGAGGAGGAAAGCTTTGATTGTCCCACCTTCTCCCTTCACTCTTTTTCAGACAGCCTCACAGGCATCTAATGCAAGGCTGAGGAAATTCAATTAAATACAGCTATTGAAGGAATAGCCTGGTTACGTTCTATTGTATTAGATCAGAAGTGCGACCAGTACAAAGCTAATGGAGCGGTAATTGTTTTAGTTCGTCCTCCATATCCTTTCCAATAAGTCTATAGAGACAATAAATAAAGAATAAAACATGATGGGGTGTCCTGTCATAGGGAAATAATCAACAGAAAGGTGTGTTATTCCTCTTATACCACAGCAATTTGCCAACAATTACATTTTTTTTATTAATTAAAGAATTATTTATTATACTTTTTTATGTTGTATTTGATAATGTGTAAATGTAAAGTCTGCAAAACAGGTTAGTTCCTACTTATGATAAATCAGCTATAAACAGTTGTTCTCTCACATTCTCTTGAAGTTTTATTAGACAGAAAAAAATTCAGCTCCGTCCTGAAGATTTTCCTATGTTGGAAAACTTACTGACTGTTACAAAGCACTGACACTGGAGACTCCTTCCATTAATGTTAAATGAACGTTTCATCAGAGGGTCCCCTTACAATTTTTAATACATTCATTATTAGGTTTATATTATGTGGAGCATCCCTATGAAAGAGTGTTGACACCAATAATAATGTTGGTTGAACATTTATGATTTTAGTTATATTCTAGGACTGTAAACCAATAAGCAACTTGTTCATTAAACCTTAAAGGATTGACAGTGTTATTTGTATTATATGTGAACTACAACCTGTACTGGAACCAACTAAAATATTGCTCTTGGCCTGCTAGTGCTTCTCTGCTCTTTGTGGTGCTGTAAGGTTTATGTGATACTCTCATAAAACTAACAAAACAACTTCAATATGACTTTTGAAGCTGGGAAAGGTGAATCAGTAGAGGTCATGCTACCAACAACAGTTTGAGAAATGACAGTGATTGCATTATTTTGAGATGTTTCATGTAAAATCTGAAACAATACTTAAAGTTACATCTTAAAGTTGATGTTGAAGCATTAGGGCTCATGCTTCCAGCAACAGTTTAAAAAATTATAGCAAATTATAAAACAGTTAGTTCTTGATGGGACTTGATGGGACGAGCGTCATTCTAAGAGTGCTTATATTTAGTATGACCACACTGAGACGTTTCACTGTTTGTATCCCTTTAATAAATGTCAAGTACTTTAATAATTATGTTAATATGTATGTTACTTCTTTTCTCCTATCCCTACAAATCACTGCTGACTGAATCAGGACATGGACAAGTACGTGAATGTGTGTGCATGGTGCCCTGAGACGGACTGGCATCCCATCCAGGGCGTATTCTCACCTCACAGCCAGTGTTCCCAGGATAGGCTCCAGATCTACTGCAACCCTGACCGTGATTAGTGGCTCCTGAAGATGAATAAATGAATCAGGACAAATCCCTGAGTATTTAAGGTGCAGTATCCACGTAAGATCTGTGTCCAGTGGTCAGTAGATGGCAGCACCTATCTGTGCTTGTGGTCAGAGCAATAAGTGCTTACGCAAAAGCAGTCACACAGAGGCCCTGGACATGATGGGACAGATGAACACATATAAACAGACATCGGTCTCTATGACTTTCCTGACAACATATTGTAGTCAGATCAGACTCAGTTTAAAATCTGACCTTTTAACCTTTACATGACCTATATGAACATAAGTTATAGGATGTACTTCCATCCCATAATCTCACCTCACCATGACTTTTACAGCACCACATACTAATACAAACTTTTTTTTTTTTTCAAACACACCTACAAACACTATTCGAGACTAATTTAGTCCTAGAACAAACATTTTTATTCCCTGTGGATACACCGTGGAGAATATTCTGCATATTCTGACAAAGTCAAACTGCACATCTTCCTGTTTCTTCCTGGTTTTTTTTTGTTTTTTGGGGGTTTTTTTGCACAAGGCAACACACAGACAAAGGAACTCATAGTAAACAAATCCACAAAATCCAAAAAAGTCTACCACAATAGCTCCCTTTGCCTAACCACGCTCCTCTCTCTCTCTCTTTCTCTCACTCTCTCTCTCTCTCTCTCTTTAAAACACAGCAATTCATAGCCTATGGTATCATCCACCTTACAACCATATGTACCTTAGAACAAAGGCCCAAAAACAACAGGCTTTTATCACAGTGTATTAATACTCGCCGAGGCTCCTGGGTAGACAGCAAGAGCACCTCGTCTTCCCTAATCATCGGGCCCCCCCATGAACAGCACACCTCTGGTTTCAGTGTAATTACAGACAGGCGATAATCAGGTCAGCCCAGCGGGGCCAAGTGAGCCAGCGGAGGTGTTAATAAACATTCCTCCCGCTTGTTTTGTTCTTTTTTTTCCGCAGGTGAGAAAGAGAGACGATGCAAAAGAGTGCGGGAGAGGTAGAGACTGAACCTGCCGAGCTGTAGATTGAATGGATACCCCGGGGCCTGACACACCAAAAGGTTACTTTCTGTTTAATGGTGAAAGAGAGAAAAAAAAAAAAAACAAGTAAGCGAGATATGTACACATGCATTTCCCCTTAGAGTTCAGAAGTAGGGGAAATTTTAAAGAGCGCCTTAAATATGAATGCTAACACATTTTGATATTAGCATAAGGGTTCCTTCCAGTCACAAGGCCAAGATTTGACATTTAGCATTTTGAAAATAAAATATCTAACAGCATAATGTAGTTGTTTTGAAACAGAGAGCTGACTCAAAGATAGCTGTAACCCAAGGTGAGGCATTGGAGCTGAATCTCTCACTAATCACTTATTTTTCTGACTCTCGCTTGCTACTTTTCAAAGCGCTTACTTGAGACTACACTTTTTTTGTAATTCATTAATCTCCATAGTTTAAATGATGTATTTTTGGTGTTGAGTTCAAAGCGAGGCTTCAAAACAGGTTTAGAAATGGCATTTTTTGAAAACTTTTACAAAACTGTGCACTCGTATTTGAACTGCCTCGACTAAAGTAGTTACTTTGGCTACCTCGCAGTTCTAACAATGTTTCGACTCTGTTTATGTTTCACTGTGCAGCGGTTTGTATGTTTTTAATTACTTGACTTTGCCCACAAACCCCCTTGTGCCAAGTTATGGCCCAGAACCCCAGACATGTTTTGTCTATTTTCCCTTGTGTCCTTCTCCGCCTCAGTCCCTTTTCCTTTTTATTCTCTTAACACATTTTCAGCTTCCTGCCTTTTTCTTTTTTAGTTCATCTTTCTTTGCGGCGTCTCTTTCTCTCCGGCACTTCATCTGTAAAGTGAAGGGAGGCCTCCAAAATCAGTTCATGGCATTCCTTGTGGTTTAGGTTTAGGCTCTGTGTAACATCTGAGCATTACAAATTTGCAGGACAGACTCGAGTGAGACATTATAAGCCATGACAACTAACTTTTAGCACAACCACATTGTAGGAAATCATCAATTAGTGTAGAATAACTCCTAAGAATTCAGACTGATGGTCTCGAAAGAAAAACTTCCTCCTATTTAGTATTATATGATCAGCGCTTTAGCATTAACATGTTGGATGAGGAGACTTTTATTCTCTTTGTATGTCCACGACAAGCTTGGTTTCAAGCCCCAGTGTTCTCCGTAACATGGGCTGCTGAAGATCTTGAATATCTTCACATCCAGCTCAGATCAAGTCTGTCCAGAAAAGAGCTGTAAACACCGTCAGAACCACAGCAGTGGACTGGCAGAGGAAAGCAAGTCCTCTGACTCACAGGCAAACATGAAATAAATCACAATCGACTTGCGGCCAGGCTTTTCAAAGCTCTGCTGTTGGCCAAGCAGGGTGGGTTTGATACATCAGAATAATGGGAACGGACTGGCCATGTTTCCTCACTGTGTATGTTTCTTTGCATTGTTTTGATGGGCATTTTTACTGAGATATCCTTCATGTATTTAGAGAGTTCATTAGCAAGAGAAAAGAATATAAAACTATGGAGAGTCCAATTTATTACATGGAAAGTACATATAGAGAGGACAAAGTAAGAAAAAAATGCTCTCCAGACAGAAACAAGTGATGACATTCCAACAAGTTCCTGCACAAATGGTGGTGCAGGAACGCAGTGTGATTTTAATAACATGTCATTAGACTTTAATGACAGGAAAACATTGTGCGGTTTGTAGCGCTAACAAGATCATGGAGGGTTCAGTTAAACATAGCTATTCTCTTATTTCTCTGTGTGTGTGTCTGTGTACATTCATATGCTCTTATGTCAGCAACCACAAGGGCTCCTGTAATTGGAACTGACTTCGTCGTGATAAGTATGACACAACAGGTGGCACATTAGGAACCTGGATTCCTGAAATCACATGTCCGTCGGATCTGTGTTGTTTACGCAAGATTTGCTGGTGTGTATACACAAGTTGTAATAGTAATCCCTCAGGACATACAGGGCTGAGGTTCTTGCACAGGGTTGAAAGAGTTGTCTTATCTCATTATTGGCTTATCTCTTGCCTAGCATGGAATCATTATATTATTCTGAGTGGTGTGTGAATCAAGAACATTCACACTTTTTCACTATTTTTGGTGTGTGAATCAAGAACATTCACACTTTTTCAGCCTCATTTCTGATTTCCAATCCAAAATGTGTAGGAATTCTAACAAGCATCCATTTTATACAAATTAGGTGTGAATGTTGGAACCTTTGGTTTGGCATGGTAGTGTTGGTAACCAGGGCATGGAGCTCATGTTACTCTCAGTGCAAAGTTCTGCATGTTTCTCCCATGTCTATGTGGGTTTTCATCTGGTTCTCTGGTTTCCTCTCACCTCTCAAAAACATGCTAGTAGGTAGACTCACTATATTAAAATGTCCCTAGAAGTGAATAGTGTGTATACAATGGACTGGCGTCCCATCCATGGTGAATTCCCTGAGTGTTCCTGGGATAGGCTCCTGATCCACTGACCAGGATGAAGCAGTTACTAAAGATGGAAGGATGGTTTCATTGGCTTGGGAAAATTCCCATGAATCAAGTTTGAAATTGTGATAGTGTTGATTTCACAGTTGATTTGGTTTAAGGCCAAACTTCCAAATCTAAAGAAATGGAGAAAAATAGCACTTTCTGGAGATTTTTAAATACATCGTGTACAAGACTGGGTTATTTTAGGATAGATTTTTTTTTTCCACATTTCAGCGCTACAGTTTTTCATATTGTCATGGTCTTTCACATTCTAAATATGGTAGGGTTGTCCTATTTTGGGCAAACAGGCAAATATCTAAACTCTCTTCAGTTTGTGAAACCAAGAGAGAAACAGTGTGTGTGTGTGTGTGTGTGTGCACAAGAGAGAAAGAGAGAGAGATAAACATGTAGCCATTTAAGCTTCTCATGTTCTAACTAGTGTTGCTGCAATTTTAACATCGCTCTAAACATTTATAGAAATGTGTATGTAATCTGAGCCTGGTCTGAATTGTACTGACCCCCTCCAAACCAAACCACTTGTTGGCCAGTAACAGAGTGCTGTCAGCTGTACCACAAGGCTTGAAGTTTATATCTCTTTCTGCTCTAGATTTTCATTTCCTTTTTGGAAAATCTGGTCTTCATGATAGAAGAGTGGGACTGTGTGTGTGTGTGTGTGTGTGAGAGAGAGAGAGAAAGATAGATAGAGGGAGGGAGAGAGAGAGCAGGTTTTGGAAAATGTGGGAGAAGATGATTCATTCCACATTCGGGCCGCAACATGAATTGAACCTGGGGACCTATTATCTCATCAGTCAAAGAAAATGTTCGAGCAGAGAATAAAGAAAGGAGGAAATGAGGATAAGAGAGATATAAAGGGCGGATTTAAACACTGTCGTTGAATAGATACAGTTAAAAGGTTACAGTATCTTGCTTTGGGCTTTAAATCCTTCATAATGATGCTGGGCCGTATTATCAGTGTTATATTTCATGGGAGAAGGGTTTATTGAATTATAAAAGAATTGAACCGTGACTTAGTATTACCCAGGATGGTGATTGGGCCATAGTGCTGTCTGGTAACCTTATTTGCAACCATGAAATGTTAATGTTTTAAATTCCACAACTAAGAATAAACTAACACTGAACACTATGTATTCTGTATGGATACAGACATCTAAAAAAAAAAGGCCTAAGTGTATAACAGTGAGTCGTAATTGAGTCTTGTGCCACCCATTCATCTCGAGTCAGATGAAAATTCACCTGTCCTTAGTGCTTACATGAAAAGAAAGCTGATTTGTCCTTAAAAAGAGTACAACATCAAAGGAGCATACGTGAGCTGAGGTTGAGAGGCTGTTCAATTATAGTTAGCATGCTACACCTAATAGTATAATAGTGACACTTGTGTCTAGTTGGCATATTTGGAGAGAAGATAGAGTGAGAGACAGAGCAAGAGAGGGAGAGGGAGAGAGATGCTGGCTCATGATGGGTGGGCAGTTGGTGTTAAGCACAGATTTCATTCATTCATTCATTCATTCATTCATTCATTAGTTCAGCCTGGTCAGGGTAGAGCCAGAGCATTGGGAATAAACTCATGCACGCAATCTAGATTAACCAATGGGGTGAAACCAGAGAACCCAGAGGAAACCCATGTGGACACAGCAAAAACATGAAAACAAAACTCCACTCATTTTGAGTTCCTTATTCTGTCCTCAAAATGGCGACGATTATCGGGGTGGAAAATAATGACCTACATGTACTCTCTTTACAATACTTGAATATATAGTACACTGTAACTGTTCCTTTTTTTAAAAATATATTTTAGTACTTAATATATTTACATGAGTTATCTAAAAAAGAAAATTCACTACATTTATCACCATTACTGAGTAAAGAAATATTTAATAATGCATTTAACCTCAGAAGACTGTAAGTACAAGTTTTAAACAATTCAATTTCAGGACCCAATCAAAAATAAAACACTTTCCTGCCAAAAGTCAGCACTTCGAATGCTTCGTCAGCGGTAGCAATGTCTGAGACAGTGGAGACACATGAGCATCTGGCCCAATTTATCAGCAATCTTCAGTTTTAAATGCTTCAAATGAAACAGCATGATAATGACCTGCAAATTATACGATATCAGTATCTCAGTATATCAGTATTTCACAACTTAACATACAACCTATGAAAACACATACAGCTAAGCCATTATCTAGGTAAGTGAGCTAGACTAGCTAGCCAGATCTTCTTCAGTATGAAAGCTCTGTAAGCTTCGATGTTTAGTAATGATTGTCTAAACATGTAGCTACGAATTAACATGAGCTATCTAGTTAGCTAACAAACTTAGCAAGCTACTCAAACCTGTACATCATTGGGCTAAGATATCTAGCCTAATGTTACCTTTCTTGTAGACATATATATAAAAAATGTATGTTATTTGTAAAGTAATTACTCAAGTAGTTTTTCACCAGATGTCTTGTTTACACTTACTTTTTAGTCATTTTCATGATGTCTACTTTTATTTTTACTCAACTGAATTATTAATAGATGGAATAAAACCTGTTCTTGCTAATGAACACAGATGTGGGACTGTAAAGGCACACCTTAATGTGTGTCACTTAAAAACATTAAGTGAAAATTCTCATATCAGCTGACAGTAAACACACACACAAACCCACACAAGTTCACACATACACACACCTTGCCTGTCTGGTTGTCCCATGGGCCGAGCAGCCAGGATCTATGAGCAGGCTATAACAGCTGTCATATCAGAGGCACCTGCCTGCGGCCAAACCTGGCTCCTCTTCCCCTCCTTGGTTCATCCCATCCCTCTTTCCTCTCTCCTCCACCCTTCCCCCCTCTCCATCTTTCTTTCTTACTTGCTCTCTCTCTCTCTCTCTCTCTCTCTCCCTCTCTCTCTCTCTATCCATGTGCCAGACAACCCTGAGGACTCCCTTCTCCCTTTAGCAACCCAAACCTACTCACTGCTGCTCTTTCTCTCTTGCACACACACACATAACAATTAATAATACATCGGTAGGCCAGGGCCAATATCAGCCTTTTGGCAAGGTGCTCACATGGAAAACACACGTCCATGGGCTATTTTCCAGATGAGATAAATATAAAAACACATCGAGGTGAACATACACATACACAAGCATGTGTGTACATCCGTGTCCAAACCTGATGACAGAATATATTTGATTGTTTTTATTTATACAGTGTCACGCCTCATCTCCTAAATGATGTTCAGCTATACGTCTTAGTATTATCCTTACTGATAATGAGTGAAACACATACACATCTTAAACAACAAGGGCCTTCCTTTGACATCGATGGCATTTCATTTGAAATATGACACTCAGCGAAGTTGTTTGTGGCTCGTCTTCTTCAGGCCGGGCCCGCCTGGGTCTCCTTCCCTGAGGATTACAGCGAGAACAATATGGGTGGAATTTGTTTTGCTGCCTCTGATTGAATTAGAATTGATTTTGCTGCCATTGGGCCAGGAGACTATCGAGTCCCTGGACTTGTTTAAGTGCGCTTATCCGATAAGCGTTTACACGCAAGTCAGCGGCCCGGCGGTTTGTTACTCTGCCATTTACTATGAAATAAAAATCGATAGCGCTGAAATGCAATTTTGTGCGTCTTCGTTATTGAGAGGAACGACGATTCCGACATCAGGGCAGGATGCGAAATGTCAGACGGCCAGCAGAGAGAAAGACAGAGAGACAGACAGAAAAGATGAAATACACAGCTGACAGACTCAAACATATCTGCAAGAATACTAGGTGCTGTAATTTATCCTTCTGGACTGCATTATCCTTTTCCATTTAAAGTGGTGAAATTGTATGTAAACCTCAAACGTCTACACCAACAGCCACATGTCTGTTTGGAAATCCCCACCACAAACAGAGCAGTCCAGAGCTGTCACACAGAGTTCCATGTCATTGAAAAAAAAAAAAAAAGCCAGTGGTACACTTAGACACACTCACACACTCACACACACCGCCTGTTTTTAGAGCAGGATGCCACCACACGCCCTGTCCACAGAAGAGAGATAGAAGCTCAGAAGGTCAAAGCTAATGCACTGACTCTTTGACCCTGAGTCTCTGAAGTACAAGCTCTGAACTGATAAGAAAATGATTTCGTATGAGCATTGCCTACTGACTGTGTGTGGTAAAAAAAAAAATCTACAAACCCTGTAATGATTATAGCACTTGTTTGTTTTATATATATGACAACAATTTAAATATGATTTATTTATTTATTGGACCAGTTAGAGTTTTAATTCAAGACATTTCCATCCACAAAACCCAAACCAGCAAAAATGATTTAAAATGAAGATCTGAAACTTTTATGAATTATATAATATAATTCATGACATTCATGAATTGTATCATGTATTGTGTGTAAAGAATAAAACCCAATAGGATTTGGTGTTATAGGAAAAAATCAATGACAGATTGGTGTGATGCGCCCTGCATGTCCTGAAGTGCTTTACTGCCTTTATACCATAGCGTTTTGCCAATACTAACAATTTTTCCTTAATTAAAGCATGATACTTTTTATCTGTTTATAGTTATATGACATCACCGTGGATGGTACCACTTAGAAACCATGAAGATGGCTTTGGACTGCAGTTGATATGAAAAGTTTTGCCACAATGGATTAGGATTACATTTGCTATGGCAGCTTTAGGACTGCAATTGCCACGAACAATTTTGCACTTAAGTCTTTATCAGTGAACAGTTGATAACAGCAACAAAAAAGGCTTCATGTGAAAACTATAATGAATTTCCTGGTTACACAGTTGCATTTTTTGACCATATAGTATAGTTATAGAAGGGAATTAAAAGGAATGGGTGTCTGGTTCTTCTCAAGGTTTCTTCCTCATATCGTCTCAGGGAGTTTTTCCTTGCCACTGTTGCCTCTGGCTTGCTCATTAGGGATAAATTCATAAATTTAGATTCATAAATTTATATCCTGAATGTATATATTTCCGTAAAGCTGCTTTGTGACAAAGTACATTGTTAAAAGCGCTACATAAATAAAATTGAATTGAATAATACAGTATAATCGTTCTCTTTACAAGCTTTTTTCTCTCTCTTGACGTCAAGAAACAAAAAACGCAGCTTGTCATGTAACAGAAAAAAACGCAAAGCATAAAGCCATCCATCTGAAAACCTAGTTACAGCTATACCTTTGACTGTTATAAAGCGCCGACACTGGAGACTCCTTCCAAAAAAGTAAAATAAACATGTCTTCACAGAAAACTTCACCATTTCAACAATTACACACAATTTTTATTTGTTCATGTGGAATGGAGTCTGTCATACAAGTCCCTGTGTAAACTGTGACTATAGAAATGATAACATATTAAACTAGTGAGTTACTAGAAACCTTACAGCTGGAACTATTATCAGAGCTGCTGTTATAGAAAATTAATCAACACCTTTTGATCAACCAGAATTGAGAATTGGTATAAGTGTGTATTAAAATTAAAAAATGAACAACGTTCTAAGACAGTTTGCTATTTCTGTTTTACATGGATTGTCTTGCTTATTTATTTATTTTGCATATTTTCGCATATAATCTTTAGACATTTTGTTTGATGTTTCTTAAATGGTAATCACTGCATTGTTATTTGAACATGTACACTTTAATATTCACTAAAAAAAGTTAGATTTGGGTGGCAGTGTGCAAGTTGAGGAGGAGGAGTAGAGCCACATGGTTTTTCTTGCAAGGTTCTAAAGTGGAATAGCTTTCAGTGAATTTAATTATTTTCTCTTATAAATAGCACAAATATATATATATATATATATATATATATATATATATATAATAAAGCAGTCGGACAATCACTTCGTTTTTATCTAACGTGGAAAATTTACATAGTGGAATATGGGTCAGTCACAAGGCTCTCCCTCATTTGGTTGTGAATTAAATCAGAGATTATACATTAATATATAATAATACTGCATTAACATAGATTTTGTAGCAATTAGTAAACTATATATCACTTGCTTGTAAATAGTTTACTACCAAACACTGTTACAGTGAGTTAAAATGTATGTTTAATGACTTTAATCCAACTATTCCGATACTAAGCACACAAAGCAAATGTGAATCGTCATATTTTGTGATAGAAAATTTTTATTGCTGAAATTTTCACCCACAGAATCAATACCTGTTACAGTACTCTCTAAATACAGGTTAAACATTTGTATCACATTACAAATAGTTTTTTTTTTTTAGTTAGAGGTGGGAAGTAACTCTACTCTATATAACACTCTACTCTATATAATTCTACTTTGCACTTCTACTTTGTTACTTTGTACTTAGTATTGTTTTAGGAGAGAAAGGGAAAGTGTGCACTTCTACCATCTCTGATATTATCTAAATAAAAACTATCACTATAGAGTGTCCAAAAAGTCAGGAACCAGTGACAGTAAAAGTACATATACTTAATTATTAATTATTATGTATTATTTGCAAAATATGCTCAAAGTGTTTACTGTTTTTTCATGATTGTTTTTTCATGATTTTTGCTTATTTGTTCAACATATTCCCATTGGTTCCTGACCTTTCGGACACCCTGTATACTTGCTGGTAGTGGGGAAAAAAATCCCTGACTCCCTGGCTACGTTATGGAGGTCTCGGGACTGTTGAGAACCATGGTTTCAAAAAAATTAAATTCAATTCAATTAACAAATGAACAAATGATGATTTGGACAGAAGTTGATATCCACTGCCTGTAAATCATTAAAAAGAATGAATAAATAAAATCAGAGACCAATGTGAGAACCATAGGTTCAGAAAATATAAGCTAAATATTCAACAGTATTCAATATTAAATATTCAACAATATTAAACTTTATGAATGAAACCAAACTGTTGTGTACCAATCTTGTGGTGAACTTAAATGATATGCATCTTATCTCATGCATACACACACACACACACACACCACACACACACCTAATGCCAACACCTAAGACTAACTCTAACCTTAACCACAGTAATGAAAATGTCTCTTAGTTTTTTTTTTTTGTTTTTTTTTCTAAGCTGCAGTTTTTGTAAAAAAAAATTCAAAACATTCGGTCCCCACCAACATATAAACACACACACACACATACACACACACATGCACAGACACACATTTATCTCCTCCATTGGCTCTCCTCATGGCTGTGGGCTTGGTGCTCTTTTCATTCAC